>NC_133879.1:4712068-4776178 GCF_044706935.1 Curcuma longa
TGACTTAGAATCTACTGATAATATAGTCAACTAATGAACTCGATTAATTAATTGTGAAATAACATGGAAGGTTTACAGTCAATTAAGATAAGTGATTAATGACTAGCAGTCATTTAGTAGGATGAAGATCAGTCAATTGATGACTTAGATGTTGAGATAGATGGAGTCAATGAGTAAATAGAGCATAACAATGTTCGAATTGCAACATAAAGTCGACTGCAAAGGAGCAATCAGTAGACTGATAGATAAATTTCAGTCATGAACAATATGTAGGATCCTTTTGATGTTATAGGGAGGAGGGGTGAATAGCATAATCATATTTTCGTCATTGTTTTTCTTTTCTAGCGGAGTTAGTTAGAAATACATAGAAGAATAATAAATAAAATAAGACAATATGAACCACGAAGATTAATGTAGCTCGACAACCTCCTAGGGTCCCTATTCCACCTATGCACTCAATCGTGAGTTCACTATTTTTGTTCTCTTTTCTGGAAATCTTTGGAAGTGGACAAACCTCTTACAAGTTATAAGGCATAAACACAAGTATAAAAATTATAGACAATATGAAAGAAAGAAAACATATAATAAAAGAAAATCTCTTAGAGTTGGATCTGAAGCCCTGAGTGCCACGACACTTCTCTTAGTGCTTCTCAAATCACACTAGTAGAACTTTAGAGCACTTAGAACAGAGAGAATAATTGTAGGTGTTGAGAGAAGAGGTTGCCTTGAGTCCCTTTTTATATAGCCTGATCAACACTCCTCTGGTCGACTAGACACTCCTCTAGTCGACTAGACCTCCGCCGACTAAGTACCAATTCGATCCTCTTCGAGCTATGTTTTGACTTTCGATTGATTGGACACCTTCAATCACTTAAAGCTCATTAAAACTATCTACAACCTGACTCTTGTGAACCCGATCACTAACTTTCAATCGATCGGGCCCTTTCGGTCGATCAAACTTTTGATCATCCGGACTTCCTTTCGGTCTCCTAGACCATGAGTCTAATGATCCAAATCAATTCCCAACTAGTCTCACCCGAGCCTTCATTTGGTTGTTGTTTCATACAAAATAAACAAGCAGACAACAAGCAAAACATGTAAGACCTAGTACTTGGTTTACTTAACCTATTATATTTACTTATTTGCCAAGAGTTCAACTCCCAATTGATTTTCTTGGATTCCCAACTAGATTTGCTTAGTTTCCAACTAGGTCTTCCCCTACCTAGCCCCTTAAGGACTTTCATTATTTGGTTCCCAATTAGGACTTTCATAGCCTAGTCCTGCTAGGTCTTGATGTGCGTAGGGTATATATATGTTTCTTATGCTTTAATCGTATATCTTTCTGTATTTCACGCTATTTTCTACGTTCATTGCATTCTTTATCTGTACATTAGACATGATTTTCTCCTTTTCCTAGTTTGGAGGTCTGCTCGTATTTTTATGCATTTGTAGGATAGAAATGGAGCGAAAAGGTTAAACGGAGAAGCAATTGAAGACAAGACTAGACAAGGTTGTGCCTCTCAGGCACGGCCGTGTCTCCCAAGCACGGCCGTGTCTCATTCCTCCAGGGACCGTGCCCCACAGGGCACACGACCGTGCTTCTTCACAGGTAGAACCAGCCCCTGGCCATGCCCACAAGACACGACCGTATCTTCACATCAGAGGAACAGTTGCCAGGGGCCGTGCCAAACAGACACGACCGTGCCTTTGCTTTAGCACCCAGCCACTGCATGGCCGTGCCTCACAGGCACGGTCGTGCCACATTTCCAGAGTGACGACTGCCTTTGGCCGTGCCCCACAGGCACGGCTGTGCCATATTTCCAAAGCCTCGTCTGCCCCTGGCCGTGCCCACCAGGCACGGCCGTGTCACATTTCCAGTGCATCAACGTTCCATGACCGTGCCTATCTTCCAGAGGAGCGACAATACACGGTCGTGTAACGGGGGCGTGTTTGCCGATAGGGCACTTAAAAGAGGTTATATAAATAGCCTCCTTAAGACCCCTAAAAAAGGAGGAGACCTTGGGAGAGACCCTAGGAGTGTTTTGAGACACCGAAGCCACATTCTAGAGCAGGAATCGACGATCCATCCATCCGACCGGGAATACTCCATCACTTCCGTCCACCGTCAACGAGGAGAAAGCAACGCGGAAAAGAAGACCTTCATCGATAAGTTTTATTTCCTTTCTTGGATTTAGAATGTATTATTTCAAATCTTCTTCGAGTTGTAATCTCTCCGTTATGGAGTAGTTCTCTAGATTCTAGGATTAGTTGGAATCGAGGTGTAATGAATGATTGAACTTGTGGATTTATATTTACATTGTTCAGTGATATATATATACATGTTGCTTTATGGATTTGTGCCTTGTGATTGATTGATAATATGTCTATGAATGACATTGAATCTATGAGGATAAGGATTTATTGCGGTTTTGAGGATTCTTAGGATCGTATGATCGGAGTGCCTTGTGACAGAAGGTTAACCTTTAATCGGACATTCCGAGGAAATCTTTAGGCTATAATGATTTTTTATGAGGGATAACTAATGGCTATTGATGACTAGGGAAGGATCCCTTAATTGGGTGCTCGGTGATAGAGAGTAGTACACTAGTAGTATGCTGGGGTGCCCGGGTGACAACGGGAGAGCCATAACTAGGCTATCTGGTGTAGTCTTGAACTAGTAATCGTAGCGTTAGAATATCATCATTTTATTCTGAGGAAACTTGATGAGGTCTAATTGGATACATTGGTTAGAATCCCTGCAAATGTGCATGTATTGAGGAATGGTAAAGGATCCATAGTCAATCAAACATAATCTCGAGGAATCCGAAGTCCTAGGATCATTTCCACATATCTGTCATAGTTGATTTCTTTCTATTTGAGGTTTTAGGAGCTCGACTACACTCTCTTCCCCACACTAATTCAACATAAGTGATCTCTCCACTCTTATTGTATTAGTTTAGTGATCAATTCCACGGTCCCTGTGGATTCGATATCTTTTATCATTTGACGACATTCCGTATACTTGCGGAACGCCCATCAGGTCTTCTACTACTTGGTGCCCAACTAGAACTTCCATTGCCTAGTCCTGTTAGGACTTCTACTACCTAGTTCCCAATTAAGACTTCTTACTACAAAAGGTTTACTCCCTTAGGATTTTCCATTGCCTGGTCCTAGTTGGACTTCTCAGTCACTTCTAAGCTTTAAGTCAACCTTGAATTTTTTTGAACTCCGCACTCAACTCATTTAACCTTGATCAAGATATTGGGCCACCCTTGATTAAGTTCCCTTAAACATATTGTTAAACCAAACAATCAAAACCCTGAAGGCCTATTGCACCAATACAATAATCCTATAAAAGAGGAGTTTGTGGAGATTTTGTGTGGCTAATTCTTAGAAGATTTGTGGGTCAGTGTTGTTGCATTCACCTTTAGGGAGTAAAACAAAGCAATCACAACGCGAGCAAAATAATGATTCCTTATGTAAATAGTTTATTTATATTGTATTCATTTTCATCTTTATCTTTGTATTTGGTTTTTGGTTCTTATTGATGTTGCGAAATCACAAGTGCAAATGTATCATCTAGTAATAAAAATATCATCCTTAGGAATTACAAAATCGAGTACCAATCTGAATGTGAAGTAGGTTATCTAAATGGATTGAAATCAAGAGAATTATGTGTGAAGAAAACAAACTAAAAAAGCAAATGAGAAGTTATGGAGAAAATCAATTGTTGGAAGCAATCCTAGGACTTCGATTTCACCACAATGATCATTGACATTCTAAAAGTAATTCATTCTTTTATCTCTATATTTGATATGCATAAAGGTGGTCTATCCCAAGGTACTCGATTGTTCCTCTTTGACAATACCAGGGTATCTATCCAAACATGTCGCCTACTTTCAAGGTAGCCTTACTAAAGTGATCACTTTCATAGGATCATTGAGCACGCTAGAGGGAGGGGGGATGAATAACGCTTTTCGCTTTTTCGCTTTTTGCTTTTCAGAGATGTAGCGGAAAACAAAAGGAAGTAAATAAGAAGAAGAAACACAAAGGACAACTTTATTTTTACTTGATTTATAGCCTACGACTGCTGCTCCAAGGTCCGCGATCGTTGACCGCTTCTGATGAGCAATCCACTAATGCCCTCCTTAAAAAAGAAGGAGGTTTTATCTTTTACAAAAGATGAGGACTGATAATAAATTTACTAATCTTATTAAAAATTGTAGGACCGATGGATGTACTAGAGGGGGTGAATAACGTTCGTCGTTTGTTTATTCTATTACAGAGACTAACAACAAATTTAATAAACAAGACAGGGGAATGCGGATTTACTTGATTCCTAATCCCCAGAGTTAGTACGTCTAAAGCCTATGTACGGGAGGCGCTCGTCCACTAATGGTCTCCTTTTTGGACTTTTATCCGGAGATAGAGAAATCCATCTTACAGTTCAAATAATAATAATAATTAAAGTGCAAACAAGTAAGACTTAAAAAGAATAAACCAAACTTCGTGTAGTGGCCGATTCGAAAGTCCTGAGCGCTACACACTCCTCCTGAAACTTCCTCGGTTACACGAGTCTAGCTCCGTTCACGTTTAGCAGTACCACAGGATAAAGAATGAGGCATATAATTGATGTCTTTTTAGTGCTTAGTGCTGGTCATATAGGCCATATAAAGAACTTTTTGGGCGTATGGATCCCTTTCCGAGCGTCTAGAACCGATCCAATCCGATCTGATACGATCTCTTCAATTTGTATTGGGGTCGATTCTTCTTGATCTAGGCGCCTGGACCATTCAGGGGCGCCTAAACCATCCGAGCGCCTAGAGTAACATCCGGGTGCCCAGATCCAGTCAACTCTGGTTTGACTTGAGTTAACTCCAGGCTTAGTTCACCTGTTTCTATTTGCTCCTCTTATGCTTCTTCCATCTTGCTTCCAACCCTTAGTCCCTACAAGATCAGCATACAAATAAACAAGTAACTTAATATTACTTGTTGTAATACCCGAAATTTTCCTTCAATTTCTGGATATTTATATTATAGATTATTTATGACAAAAAGGAATTAGTATAAAATACTAATTTGAGCTTTAAAAAAAAATATGGAGGGCCAAGGGATTGAACCATGGACCCCTAATGTAAAGGGGGCCTTGGTTAACCATCCGAACAAGTAAATAATTCTTGTTAAAGGCATGAGAAGAATGTTACTTAAAACTAAGGGATTAGGAAATAACATCAAAGGCTCTGGTAAAGGCGGGCGTTACACTTGTAGTGCGTCTAACCTACTAAGCTTACCTAAGCTTTACCCTGTAGGTCTAACCTAGGCTTACTCGTGCCAAACTTCTAGTTAGGACTAGTTATTTCCTTAGATAGACTTCCTATTTTCCAAACATCCTATTTGAATTTTCTCTTGTCTAACCTCCAGTTATAACTAGTCACTTCCATAGGTAGACTTCTCACCTACCAAACATCCAATTACCCTTGAGTTGTTTGGACATTTCCCTTGCCCAACCTCTAGTTAATACTTTCTTGTTAAATTCTCTAGATCAGAACTTCGTTGCCTAGTCCTCCAAATTATGTTTTCCTTATCCAATCCTCCAGATAAGGACTTCCTCTGCCTAGCCTCCAGCTAGGACTTTTCCTGCCTAACCTCCAGCTAGGACTTTCCTTGCCTAACCTCAAACTAGAACTTTCTCTACCTAGCCTCAACTAAGACTTCTCCTTATCTGGTCTAACCCGATTAGAACTTCTTGCTAGTTTTCTGGTCAACCTTGATCTAACTAGACTTCACTCACATTCAAATATTAGGTCTTATTTGGATCAACCCTTGGTTAAACAGATCAGACCTAGGTGTATTGTGAAATATCGAAACTTTATGGACAGACTAGTGTTCCTTGCACCAACGATCTCTCCCTTTTTGATGTTTAATAATTTCTTAAGTTTAAAATTTATTCAGGGTTTATTAGCTTAGGAAAAATCTAGATTTTTAACTTAAGTCCCTTTTTCTCCTTTTCATACATCAAAAAGATTTTTAATTTTACACAACAATAAAGGTTTTTCTATGGTTACAACTTAATCTTGACAGTTCTTGAAAGACCATAGTAGATTTCATAATAATTTTATAAAATAACTTTTCAAAAGGATTTTCAAATCAAGTTTTAAAAGAATTTTTCAATATATTTCAATATAATTTTTCAAGAGAGTTTTTAAAATAAGTTTTAAAACATATTTTTTGAAAGAGTTTTTCAAATATAAGTTTTGAAATGTGTTTATCAGATATTCTAAAGTAGATGAATTTTAAAAACTATTTATTGTTCTTTTAATCTAGATCCTCTTTACCTGATACGTCCTTAGACCTATTTGTTAACCACAAAGTAATCTCCCTATATGTATGAGGGTTTGACTCAAATTAAAAGAATAATTCTAAGATAATCTTGAAGCATGATTTTGAAATAGATTTCAAAGATTTTTAATTATTTATAAAAAATAATTTTTACAATAGTTTTGCTTCATTTATTTTAGACCTTCCCTTAATCTAACACTTCCTTAAGGCTCCTTGTTACCCACTTAAGGCTCTTTGTTACCCACAAGGCAAACCATCCTAAAGATGTTAGGAACGGTAAGCTTTTACCATCTTAAAGATTTAAGTATAAGAAAGAGAAAATAAAATTATTGACTAAAAGAGAAGAAGATTAGTGCAAATGTTGGTGCAACTTTTTAGCGCTACGACGACGTCTCGAATGTGTTGGTTGCGTGCAGAACAGTCATCATAGTAGCATTTTTGTACGCCCTAGGGGTTTCCCTCACGCGCAGCTGCTTATATGGGCCGATCCGGGAGCCTAGAACTCCTTTCGGGTGCCTCCGCGTCATCTAGTTGATTCGCTTTTGACGCTGACTCGGCATCTTTTGGGTGCTTAAAGCCTTTCTGGATACCTAGAGGTTGAGGTGTCCCAACCATTGAAAGCTTACCATCTGACCCACCTCACTGGCCTAACCACTGAAAATGATAGTCTTATCAACTGTCTAGTCTTGATTTTTAGATTTTCAATAAAATTCTAGGTAAGATCGACACCTACTGTTCCCTTCTCAAGAAAGTGTCCTCACCCACTTTTTTTAGGAGAATTTACCTT
Source organism: Curcuma longa (assembly GCF_044706935.1). Lineage (NCBI taxonomy): Eukaryota > Viridiplantae > Streptophyta > Magnoliopsida > Zingiberales > Zingiberaceae > Curcuma > Curcuma longa. Next base: position 4,719,195 of record NC_133879.1, read on the forward strand.
TTGCTAATTTGGTTCTCCAGACTTGTTGGATTGCTTAGCATTTGGAGGGTCCCCAGGACTTTCATCGCTAGACGTTTGATCTTCTAGGCTTGCTTAGACTTCCCGCTTTGTGCTCTGATTTGCCAAGTCTTCTTACCTAGTCCTCCTGATTAGAACTTCCTTGCCCAGTCCTCCTGATCAGGATTTCCTTGCCTAGTCCTTCAAATTAGGACTTCATTTGCCCAGTCACAACTAGGACTTCCCTGTGCTACCTGCACACTTAGTTCAGCTTATTAGTAAACTTCATAAGCTTAACTTGAACTCTTTACTATAATCCTGATTCAATCATCTGGTGTTTCCTGCACCAACTGCACTAACATTAGATACCCAACAAAATTTTAGAAAAAATTTAAATTGAATCAAATAAATTGAATTTATTATTAAATAACCAAAGATCAAGAGTTAAAAGAGAAGGTTTAGGGTAGGGTGAACCAAAATAATACTATAGAAACCCTAGGGGAAAATTAAAATTAGAAAAGTTTACCGAAGAAATTAATTCTTAACAAATATTTGGTAAATGACGTTGGTACGAACCTCTTTTGGGTGCCGAAATCTATTTTAAAATTTTAGGAAAACCTTAAGATGGTCAACCATGATTTTTTTTTTCAAAAAAAAAATCTTGTATGGTTGACTTGGTTTTAAAGTTAAATGCCAAAATTGTAAAATTTTAAAAAATAGATTTTTTTTTCATAGAAGCTATTTTGTGAAAATATGACATATAAACTTTATGTGCTCAAAATTTCATAATTTTTTAAAATTTAAAATTTTTTTAAAGAAAATAATGTATAAAAATATGGTATAAACTCGATTTTAGAGTCACATTCTATAATTTCAAAAATTAAGATAAATATTTTATAAAAATTATTTCCCTATGAAAACATGGCATGTTAAATATATGGCCAAAATTCCAATTGTTAGAATCTTATAAATTTTTAAATATTTTTGAAATCAAATGTCAAAGGTAAATATTGGGTTTTAAAAATTAAAAATAGCTCCCAATAGTGGGTGAAATGTTAAACTTGTATAAAAATTCTTAATTCTTAAATTACTTGATCCGTTTTTTATGTTGCTAAAAGGGAGAGAAATAAATTACATTAAATCATCAAATCATGACCAAAAATTAATTCAAATTGAAAAGTTAATCTAGAGGGAGAATGAATGGAGGGGAGCCTAAGAGTAGGCCTCTTTTATTTATTTTGTATTATCTTTATTTGATTCTGCATTAATGTTTATTTTCTTGCTTATTTTTTTGTAACTTTAACAACTTTTGTTAAATATCAAAAAGGATGAAATGGTTAATGCCATGAGTGATTTGAGTAGGAATTTTTATATTTAGACAAAGAGTTTAAGTTAGATTTGCATGGTGAACTAATGTAGTTGCCTAAGTAGGTTAGGACTTAGGATACACATAGGTGATACTCGATGACATAGTATCCATGAAAGTAGGAGAAAGGAGGTATGAGATACTTGAGGAACTGGAGGATGAAGAGTGTCAAAGGTAGGTACACTTGGAGAAAAAGACACAAGTAAGAAAGATGGTAGAAAGAGAGCAGATGACCTTGATACATATGAGGGATAAGAAGCTGACAAAAAAGTACATTGGTGGACCGAGAATGAAGTACAAAAAGTGAACTGGAGAGCTTAGTGCATCCAAGGGATAAGCAACTTAGTGAAAAAGTACACTGGTGGAGTGACAACTAGATGCATCCCAAGGATGAGAAGTTGGGTGGAAGATTACACAAGGTAAACTACTATGAGATTAGGGTTGAGTGAACTTATACTCGAGAAAAGAGTAGAACTCAGCCTAGGCAGACTCGACTTTAGAAGGTTGAAGTCAAATTTTTGAGCAATCGAAAAAGTTTTCTAGGCAACTGAAACTACAGTTGGCTAAAACTATGTTCAATCAATAAAGCATAGGATAAGGAGTCATCTCGATGAATATGATATGGAGTCAACTGATACAAGAGATTTGGATCATCATAAATGGATCTAAGTGATTGGAGACACACATGTAGTGTGGTCCACATAATATTTGGATGAGACAATCAAAGAGTCTGATTGATTGAAGTCGCAATCAACCCAAAGAAGTATCCAAGCAATATGAAGGAATTGTGGATGAAGCCAATTGAGGAAGTTAGAGTGGGTTGATAGGAAGTCCTATTGATTGAAAAAGTTTTGGCCGATTGAAACTTTAAAATGTTAGCAACTTCATGACAACAAGGGACTTCATGGAGTATACTTATAAATAAAACTAGAGACTCGAAGCATATAGCATATTGAAATCTCCTTATTATTCAAGATTTGAGTATCTTTATTTTTATTTTATTTGCTTCCTATTGTAAGAGGTGTCTTCATTCTAACACTTATCAAAAAGGAGAAAGATAATACACTTCATGTGCATAGACTTTGGACTAGCAATTTTGGATAATTGTAAATCACGTTAAATTGGCGTGTCATCTAGTATGTACTTGTTTATTATTTTCGCTTCCACTAACATGTGTGATTATCCTTTCTAAAATCATAATAAGAGAAAGTTTGCTTTACAATTTTTAGGCACATTATTCATCCCTTCCCCTCCTTCCTAAGGGACTCAACCTTGTCAATTTGTGTTGCATTTGTCATTGTTGCAAATTCAATTCGAGTCATTGTGCATGCATCGTCAAATTCCTAAATGACGCTCCTTTTAAATCTAAGGTTTCTAAATTCTCAAAACGTGTACTAAGGTTTTAGAATTCCATTTAATTTCAATTTTATTTCTCTGTCAATAACTACTGACTTTTTTTTTTCTTTTTTTCCTTCTTTCCGCCTTTTGTATCCAATATCATTTTGTCTTTCCTCATTTCTCTTTGCTCTTAAATTAAATTAAATTTTAATATATAATCCTCAAAATTATTTATTTTTTATTTTAAAACTACTATTAATAAAAAATTAAAAAATATAAAAGAAAATTAATAAAAAAATTATATTTTTAATTTCTAATTATAAAAGAATAATAAAATTAATAATTAAAATTATATTTTTAAAGTCTGAAACTTTGAAAATCTTTGGATCATTATTGTTAATGACTTCAAATTGATATTTTTGTGTATATATAGACTCCAGAGAACTTTAAAAAATCGTAGCACTTGAAATAGATCCGATTGGAGCTCTCTAAATTCATCAATAGGTTTTGATAAAAATTCATTGATGGAGCTAGGAGTTTTAGATTTCTAAAATTTTTTCATAAATAGAAGAGTGTAGTGTAGTGAAGGTATTTATGGTGTTTGATTCTAACATCCCTACGATAAGTTATGAGTAAAGAATAATAAAAAAAAGATAAAATTTCTTTTTAACCTCTAAAAATACCTTAAATGATATTTTTTGGACCTGAAACTTGTTAGGTTCGGCCCGATGCGTTATGCGTGTTTACACATTTTGCAAACGTGCGTAGAGAAAGAAAATATAATAACTAAATCGAATTATTACAACACTTGCAACACACGTATGCAGAATATATACAACAAGTACATAGCATAACTAAATTTTTTTAAAGAATAATAATTTATTCTAAACATACCTGACAAATAACGTTGAGCGGGATTGAGATTGTCATCAATCGAGCGGCTCTATCAAAGCTCCGCCTCTACTGGTGATCCACGCCAAGCTCTCATTTAGATGACTTCTCAAGCCACGAGTCACGTCACCGTCTTCGGTACTAGTCGATGATCAGTAATGACTGATTCGAGAGAAAACTTTAATAACAAAAATACGTAACAACATTTGTCACAACTATTTTTTGAGACTTTCTAACTATCACCAATAATTGTATTCCTAGTATAGTTTTCAGTAGTCAACCTTTGATAGTCGATTTCGGGTAAATGGCCAAAACCTTTCCGGCAAAGATGGAATAAGCTCGGATAGCTTCACAAGCTTTTGGTATCAAAACCGCAATGACAACCTAAAGGCAAACCCTCAACAATAGGGAGATAACTTCTCCTGTGGTTGGAAACATTTCCAGCGATGAAGAAGGCTTTGGTGGCCAACGGCAACTGGACAACTCTTCACAAGAGCTCCAATTGGTGATTTCATCTTCGGTAGCTGTTGTCCACGAGGAACACCAGGCTACCAACGTCCCACATTGGTTGGTGCTTTGTATTCCCCAATGGCTAGGACTGGAACTCAACAGCAACCCACGAGCTCAAGAAAATCTTGATGGGAGAAGGCGGCCGACTTCATTAGGATTTTTCCAATCAGGAGAAAACCAAAAGAAGCGACGAGCGCATGTAGAGAAATCCTGATCCTCAGAAAGGAAAATCACGATCAGGGGAGGAGAATAACAGTCGCTCTTGGGTTTGTTTTTTTGAGGAGAAAGAAAACACAAGTGGCTCGAGATCTCCCTCATGACTTGTGAAAACTAGAGAACAATCCAGCAACCAGCAGCTCTCGATCGGGAGAAGGTGATCGTGCAAAATCAGCAACCAGCGACACTCTAGGGTTTTCGATCGCTTCTCTCTCACCAAGGAGGTGGCTCTAGGGTTCCTGATTGCGACTTACGAAATCGTGATCCATCCTCTCTGCACATGTGGTTCATGGCCTTTGCTCGGGAGAGAAGGGAGGCGGTTGTGGATCTTCCTTGTTCTTCTTGAGGTCAGCAATAGGAGATGCTAATCGAGAAATCGCACTTGGGAAGGAAGGAGGGTGACGCTTAGCTAGGGTTTCAACGTGCTTCTCTCCCACAAGGCTGGCGATGCTTTAATTGTGATTCACATGATTTTCACACCGGCTAAATCAGAATCGAGTAGAGACGCTACGGCGCACGATCTAGATCTAGCAAAGACATTACAGCGCGCGATCGGGATCGGGCGGAGTAGAAATCCTTGCAAAATGAGATCGGGATTAAGCGGAGGAGAAAGCCCTATGACGCGCGATCGGGATCGGGCAAAGGAGAAATCCCTACGGCACGCGATCGGGATCAGGCGGAGGAGAAAGAAGCCGAACCGGGTTGGGCTATTGGGGTTTTACTGTAGCAATAGGGTTTAACCCGCTATTGTAGCAAAACTTAAGTTTAGGATGTATAGATTTAAATGAATGGTTGTGATCAAACTTAATTGTAATCTCAATCGTCCATTCTTCCTTTAACGTTATATCCCATATAACATCCCTTCTTAGGCTTGGATCCAATCCAAAACTCCATCCTTAGCTAGATAACCAAAACCCATATGCTGATTAACTTGAGTTCGGTTCAAATCAAACGAGGTTGGTTCAATTTGGTTTAAAACTAAATCATTTGGTTCAATAACCAAAACACCTCTGATTTGAACCAAACTAGGTTTGTTCATTTCATCTTCATAAGACGAAGTCCATCATCGCTTCCGATTTGCCAAAGTATTTTCCATCAGGAACTAAACTAATTTGGTTTATTTTATCTTTCTAAGACGAAGTCCATCATTTTTGCCTTTGTCTAGTCCAACCAGACTTTATTTCTCTTGTTATGATAATCCAATTCTCAAACTCAATTTAAGTCTTTCAGAGAAACTTATAGTGCGTGTGACCCAATAGGTTTTTGACTATGTTGGTCATCGATAATTAATCATTAATTACGGAATGATCATGAATGACACCTAGTAGTACATCATGACCCTCAATTGATCGAAAAATCAACGATTGATTTCAGAACTATTTCTAAACACTTCATCAGCTACAATGAATCATACCTCATTCCTTTCATCATCTTATACCAGTTTAGTTCAGGACATTATCTATTTGTGTTAGTTCCCATTAGGATGACTACGTCATACCTAATCCAAACTTGCTTTCTTATCTTATGAATTTAAGTTACTTGTACATGTATCCAAGAGTACCATACTCTTGACGTGTGATGCTTTGGCCAAAGACTTTCAATAACAATCCTAACAAACGGTAGCAGGATATATATCTCCTTTTTAAAGGAGCGGTGAATCCTTTGTAGACTATCCAAACACTTTCGGATGCTTCAACTTATACCCAATCTTCCCGAGTCCACACCTCCTTGGAGATGTTTGTTTAAGATGTCAAAGTATAAGCTTTCGTGATCAAGGTAACTTGAATGTCGCAAGTCAAAGGAAACTCACACTTAAGCTGCACTGAGATCTTCATTAATTGACATATGTATAGAACCATATGAAGTTTTATGACATGTCACTCCAATTAATTAGTTATCTTTAACTAGCATCCACATTTAACTATCAACATCCAATGTCTTTGTAACGCCCGCACTTCATGCTTTCTATGAGCCGGGTTACTTTCTTACTCTTTACTTCTTGTATTACTTAAAGTGCTACTTTATTTAGCAATAATTTAAAATTTTCTAACTTGTACGGAAATCTTTTCTATCATGTTCAATTTTCTTTCTTTCAGCCTTTCTTCTAAACTCCATTTAAATACTCAACTAATAATTCTAAAGCAATCTAAAGCATTTCTAACTATATTTGCATGCAAAGGATCATAAATAAACTTCTTGCACTTTTAAAACTAATCTACATACAATGTATCAATAGTATACCTCATGTGCCAAAAGTATCAATCTCAAAAACTAATTAAGCATTAGTTCATTTTATTACTTTAGAATTTCATGCATATTCATTGAAAAGATATGGAATTATAATATCTAACAAACATTAATCAAAACTAATCTATTTAATCCTTAACAACAGAAATACTAGATGATACCCAACATATGCAAAACTAACAATTTATGAAATCTTCTTAACAATGAATAGAAAGTAAAATCTCTAAATTTTCTTAGCAATTTAACAAAAAATCATAATATGCCCTTAGCAAATTTCCAAGGCTTTCCATAGTCCAGGCATCACACACACCATCACGCATCCCCTTATCGCCTTTCTTCAAATTTGCTTTCCTTTTCCTTTGTCTGCAGTAAGAGGAAATGCAACTATAAGCGGATGCTTAGTAAGTACTATCTAACTCACAAAACTGAGATGTACATATATACAAAAATTCTAAAACTGCATGCTCATGATAAGAAACTTTTCATGCTCATTGAAATAGTTTTCATGCTTTGAAACTCTTAAAACTTAAAACATGTGATCTTTCGTGTTTATGCTACAATATCATGTAAGTACTAGAAATTCTCATCTTATAAATATGAAATTACAATTGATACACTTAACTAAACTTGCTAGAACTTGAAACTTTTGTAAAACTTACTTTATTTATTCGAATACTTATAGCTTTATACTTCAAAATAGTAATCAACTTTCTCTTGGGGCCTAGACGTAGTACCAAAGCGCGCTCCCTAATAGAGACTGGGGTAGCGAGCCACCAATCCTACGAGGGTAAAGACCTTGGTCTTACCAGGGCCAAGACTTCAGAATTGGTCACCTGGATTTATTTTACGACAACCTCGAAAATCGGGTACTAGCCTCTTCAAAGTAAAATACTTGTCATCTTTTAGTACTCATATAGTAAAATGCATTGGCATTTCTTCAAACACTTGGTGTGCTTTTGATCCTCAAATTCTTGAATTTGGGATCCTATCAAGACCTTGGTCTTTCTTTGCTTATAAACTTCTCATAAACCTCTAAAAGGACTCAATAGAACACTTTATCATTCCACATGCATACAATTCTAGAGTTTACATATAATTTAGAGTTTTTGCATAGAGTGAACACAATTCTTTAAAGCATGCTACGAAGGTAAAGGAAAAATCTCGGAACAACTCTTACTGTAGGTGAGTAGTACTTACTTTGATTCTTGTACTTACTAATAAGGGTTTTACTTTAGGCTTCTAGAAAATCTTGTGATCTCCACAAACCGTTCGCGCCTACGCGTTCTTCTCGTCAACGGGAACGCGAATATGTGAGAAGTCCTCTGAAAATCTTCTCCTTGGTCGGCCACACCAGAACTCTAGATTTTTTTTTTTATTTTCGCCCAAGAGAGAGAGGCAGCGTGAGGTGGAGAGGAATTTAGGTCGAGAGAAAACAATTTCTCTCTTTAACTTATCCCTTTTATACTAAGGGGTATTTTTGTCTCCTACCACATATAACTACAATGTACCCTCTTTTTTTTCAAGAATACCTCTACTGGGGCACATGGCCATCACAATTCACTTAAGACTTATAATTGTTTAGAGGTTCTGGGCTTGAATCTCAGCCATGCATCTTTTTACCCCTTTTTCCTATTGCTTTTAGAAAAATTCCTGAAATTTCCTTAAAAATTCTATAAAATTTCTAAAATTATTCTATGCTCCTTATAAATATTTAAAGTCTATATTTAAATATTTATGAAGTTTAGAAATAAATTTATGAGGCGCTGTAGTCTTCAGCCAGTGAGAATAACTATTTGGTAAACTAAGGAGTTTAAAACGTGCTAATCTCAACAGAATCAATGATGTTTGTGCTCATCAATTCATTGACTAGAAATAATTTTAATACATTCATAATTGTACATGTAGAGATGCTCACTAGTTGTGATTCAATTACAAATTCTCTCATGTATGAATCGTATTATGGACATTCAATAAATGAGTTTAAGATCTAATCAAACACATAGAGAAAGTGCAATCAAATAGTAAATTTCTATTTATCAAATAAATAGTACAACTATAAGGTGATTTGTCTTATGACACCACTCAAATATAATAAAACTAATCTGAGTTTTGCCCAATAACAAATGTAGATCTCTAAACGAGCTAGCCCATAGAGCGTTTCGTTCTGAAACTCAAGTCAAAAGTTATGGTCTCCAGAAGCAGACATTTGACATATACACATAATTTATCGCAGGGATGTCAGAACGAAATATGAACACCACATATATCTCCTACATATACTCACATCTTTCGTCCATAGTAAAATTTTAAAAATTCAAATAAACTAGGTCCAATGGAGTTCAACCAAAACTCATTAATGGACCTAAAGAATTTTGATCAGAGCTATTTCAAATCTTGTGAGTTTATTTGGTGAACATGAGTCTAAATAAACCTTCATTTACAATTTTGAGGTCCTCCCAATAGTAATCAAAATAATTTAAAATTTTTAGAATATTATGGTGCTAATTTTTAAAGACGAGTGCCCCATAATGATGTTGATCTTCGAAAACCAACATCATAGTCTGTGAGAAGAACCAACACTACAGTGTTGGTTTCTGAAGACCAACACCATTGTGATGGTGGTCTTCAAAAATCAACATCACAATCTATGACCATAATTTTGCTTATGTGTTATAGGATCAGGCTTGGACACCATATATGTTCGGGTAATTTTGCCCCAAGCAATTTGGATTTTAATGTTTGGCTAAATCAGTTTAAATTAGGCAATGTCTGTGATCTAATATGTGTGACTTGAGTTCACAGGAAAGTCCAGGAATGGAGTCTTGGCAAAGGTGAAGTCCCGGAGGCGCGACCTCTTGGCAAAGGTGAAGTCCCGGAGGCGCGGCCTCTTGACAAGAGAAGACTTAGCACGACAAAGTTGAGGGAAACGTCTCAAGCGAGTGCAAGGAAGTGCACGAGACTTGTGGAAGGTGTGTCAAGGTTAAGGGACAAAGAAGAAGCTGAAAAAGGGAGTTTTCAGCTTAGGCAGTCGACTGGCCCTGCCAGCAGTCGACTGGGGTTGATCCGAAGAACACACAGCCAAGAACAGAAAGATCAGTCGAGTGGACAGTCGACTGGTACCAGTCGGCTAGCGTTGGAGCAGTCGACTGGTAGACTACCGTTGAGCGACAACTGACAAATTAAATGCATATTTAATTATCGTTGAAGCCCATCAGTTGACTGGCCCTAGGAGCAGTCGACTGGTGCATTGAATTTTATAAAAAGAGTGGTCAACGTCGCAGAGCATAGAGATCTGATTCTTTTGTCTTCTTGAAAGCTCTTTTACATTGTTGAAATCTCTTCTCTTCCTCTCATACTTCACTACAAATCTTATACGATGAAGAAACTCTGTTGTGAAGGTTTCTCCGCCTTCGAAGCGTGCTTCGAGAAGGAGGTTATTTTCATAGTGGAATCGTCGATTGCGTGTGTGGATCCTTGGATTAGTCACCTCGTTGAGGTGGATATCAAGTAAATCGAACCGGATTAGCGTTTGTTTCTTTGTGCTTCATTATTATTACTTTACTTCCGCTAACAATCTCGCAGAGAAAAATCGAAAGACGCTATTCACCCCCCTCTAGCGAACGCCTTGATCCCAACAATATATACCTTCTACACACTAATTTCTCATATCTCATTGTAAATTTTTAGAAATTTAAGTCCCGTAAGTTCATCAATTTCATTTAAAATTCATTGATAGGATTGGAGAGCTCTGATCGGGCTCTTCTACATATTCCATACGTCCATTTCATTGTAAAATTTTAAAAATCTAAGTCGTCTAGGTCCAGCAATAAGTTTCTATCAAAATCCATTGATATATCTAAAGAGCTCCGATTGGACCCATTCAAACTCCTGTGGGTTATTAGATGAAACTGAGTCTAAATACACACTCGTTTACAACCTCTTAATAATGCTCAAAATGATTTAAAATTTTTATAACACTGTGATGCTGATATTCGAAGACCAACACCACAGTGGTGATGATATTTGAAAATAATCACCATAATGTATGAGAAGAACCAACACTGAAGTGTTGATTTCTAAAAACCAACACTACAATATTATTGATATTTATATTGTAGTACTTATTTTTAAAAACCAATATCAAAGTGATTTTTTATTTTATTTTATTATTTTTTATTAATAAAATAAGCTCTCATTATTAGTTTTATTTTATTTTATTATATTAATCTTCTTTTGGAAAATTTGAAACTTAAATACGTCTTATGAGAATTTTAAAATCATAGATGCACCCTACCTTTTGAGAATTTATCAATTGAAAATTAAACATATTGGGAACAAGCCTATTTCCCTGCGATCATATATCAAGTAACTCAGCCATAGCCAATAGGCAAATAGATGCGATTCCACAACGACAATCACACTTCAACAAAATATAAAATTCGTTATTCAGCGGTCTCACACAGTCGACCCCATGATTATCTATAAGGAGGTAAATCAAAAAGTTACAGTTGACCACTATATCACGACAGTCACATAGTCGCACACAATGTGTCCATCATTATCTCCATCATGCATGCCTGCTTCAATTTTTAGGTAGATAGATGTAGATGTCTAGTTGATTTCCCAGGTTTGGCCAGCTACCTACATTATTATCCAAAATATAATCATTCAGGGGGGCCATACATATATATGGCAACTTCTCAGGCACAACCTTTCCACAAAAAAAGGTGCAAGTAGCTGAAACACTAGAGCATATATTGGTCGGTCGCCGGCTGATCATGTCGGGGCTTATCTTATCCTTCCTCATCTCTTGCATGTACTTGAGGTAGCTTTCGTCAACTTTGCGAGCATGCAAAGCATGAAGACCCACTGTGTTGCAATTATATTGCTTGACATTGAGCTCCATGCTCCCGGTGCTTATTGGTTATATCCATTTAGAATAATAGTATTTTGACAGGACCAAAACGCATTTAGATATGTCTCCATTCATGAAACTGTGGATAATGAGTTGGTAATTAACATTCCCACTATGTAGTTTCTTCATATCACAAATTTGACAGCCTGTTTGAACAAGCCACACGATTAGTGTTTACTTATCTGTGTATTAACGCAGAAATTATTAGGAATAAAAATTAGAAGCTGATTAATTAATTATATATATTCCTTTTGTTCTGTCCATCCATGCTTAACTTGTTTAATTTGATTTGGTCTGGTTCCAGCACATCATGTTAATTATATTTTTTGAATATACTTTCTACCTTTCATATTGGAGTTTTTACAAAATAAAAGATTTTCGAAGGAACTTTAATTCAGAATATGGAGAAGATCGAAGAAAAATGGAGTTCTTAGTCCTCATGAGAAATTCACAAAGTTAATTATATTATTGAAGACGAGGCCATTTGTCGTGCAATTGATGATTGGTCTGACTCTCACTAGCAGGCATGGCGTGGTCATGCGCGCATGGTTTACGTAATACATGAGGGTGAAAGAAGTGTAACGCACTTCCTGAATCCCAAATATGTGTATTTTATCTATTGTTACATTGTCACTCTGAGAAATATATTTTTTATTTTTTGTACATTGATCACAATTCTCATGTTCATGCAATAGAGAATGAATAAATTTAAAAGAAGATGAAGAGACAATTCTAATATTTTATAAATTAAATGTGTAAATGAAAGATTATAAAATGATACTCCCTCCACAAATTACAATCTGACTTTTCTCCATTAAAGAGGTTAAGCAATAAGAAAAGTAAGAGGTAGAAATATAATTATTTTAAAAGGCTTTATTTTCTTCATATTTGAAGTCAGGGATATGTAATAAATGCATCACCTCCTCGTGGTTTCAACAATGTGAGTCCTCTCTCACCGAAACCATTTTCATCTTTTTCCTTTTTTTTTTTTTGTTGTCAATTCTACCATGCTTTATGCAATCAAATATGCACTAGGATTTCTTTTCCTCGCTTTCTAATTAAATTGTGAAATGACTTAGTAACTGTGGATAAGGGCAGACAACAAAAGTGGAAGGTGCAACCATTTCGCTTGCAATGAATTGGGACAAGTCAGGTTCTGTCAAGCTCTGTTTCATTAGTTTCCCTCACTTTAGTAACTCAAGGAAACAATAATTGATGACCCCAAAGCTTTCTTTCTGGATACTTGGAGTGTAGAAGCCTCTATCAAAACAAAACATTGTGTCAATTAAAATATAGTATTTTAAATATGAATTATCCTTTTAATATTAATGAAAATAAAAAAAAAAACTCTTTTTCACTTTTACCTTCTTAGTGAAAATTGGCACATGCGCTGCACTGATAGAACGAATGATAAATCAGCTTGTTCATTCTTGTGATCTACCAACTATTTCCTATAGCACAGCCACCGAAGCTATTATGGAAGGGAAAGCATGATGGAAGACTTCAGATTTATTTTTTATCTCTTAATTTTTCTTTTATTTCCTTTAAAATGTATATATACATATATATATATATATAGAGAGAGAGAGAGAGAGAGAGAAAACAACTTGCTTTTCTTATCCATTTGTAGCTTCTTTCTTCCTTCAATATTTTTGGTGTGGATTTAGCAGATTGGAGGAGGAGAATCCTAGTGAACCCACCACTTTATGCTCATCTCTATATCTTCCTCCAAAACTTCTTCTCGTGTCTCTGCAATCATGCACTTATTCTTTTGTGTTCGGGTTGACAAAGACTCGATTTTTATTCCATTGCATTGCAACTTCAAGTGTTGAAAAAGATGATATCTTTGGATTCTTTGTTTTGGGAGATGATGATGCATTGAAGCAAGCTCAAGTGGGGTTACATCCAGTGCTTTTGGAGCAATTGGGATCTCTTTTTTGATTATTGTTGTGAAAATCTGATGCTCTTGTTCCTTATGTCATTCTTCCCCTTCGTCCTTTTCCTCTCCAAAACTTTCCTCCTGCCGCCATGGCGTGAACTGCTGTCTCGATTCCTGCCTCTCTTCGACAAGTGTGAGCCGAATAGCTCTCGAAAAATCGCATCTTTGCCGATGATTCCCAGGAATAAATGCGCCGTCCATGGGGTGGAGAACGTCGAGGAGCTGTCTGCTACGTCGTTGCTGGACTTGCCGGAGTTGGCGCTGGAGATGGTGCTGGAGAAGCTTCCGCCGTCCGGGTTGTCCATGATGGCCGCCGTTTGCGGCTCTCTGAGGGGGAGGTGCAGGAATGACCACCTGTGGGAGAGGCACATGAGGGAGAAATGGGGGAGGGTGATGGCTCCGGCGGCGACCGGGGAGTGGAAGCACCACTTGGCTTCCTCAAGAGGAGTGGGTGGTGGCGCTTTCGACGGCGAGCATCGGATCGGGTGGTTGCTCTCTTGCATCTGGCCAATATCCTGGCTCAAGAGTAGGATTGGGAATGGTAACGATCTCAAGAACACTTTGCTTCCTGACTCTGTCATGGCTCGGTATCAGTCCTTGGAGAGTGGTCAGTTGTGGTTCCCAGCTCAGGTTTACAACCGCGAGGTAATGATCACGATCGCGACGAAGTCGATCAGATTTTAATCTCCGAGTTTAAACTGAGAATTGTTAATGTTTCTGCAGCATCACCATGTGGGCTTCATGTTATCATGCTACGATGCTCAAGTTAGATATGATTGCCGGACTGATACTTTTCTTGCAAGGTATGCACAAATTTTATCTCCTCAGCTTGTTCCACTGCAAAATTGAGGAAAATAATTGAAGACGGTTTAGGTGACATATAACAAACATTCTGCACTTTAGGCTCTGAAATTAAGTCATTCAAGAGTTTTGTTTTTCTTCTTTATAGTAAGAACCAGTATAACAACTAACGGAATTCCTATCCATGTTTTGTCTAGGTATCCTCCTCATGGTCGAAGAGCCCTAGTAACAGAGGAAGGAGTGGAGTGGAAGAGGCTCAGGGCGCCACCCGTGAATACTTGCGCTCATGATCTTCACGTCTCGGATTGCCTCAGCGAGTTGCGTCCTGGTGATCATATCGAGATTCAATGGAGAAAGAACAAGGAGTTTCCTTATGGTGAGTGATTTCAGCAGTGATCATGTTATGAAATTGGCTTGGCTGATGTGAACAATGTCGCAACTCAATTGTTTGCAGGTTGGTGGTATGGAGTTATTGGTCACTTGGAATCTTGTGATGGAAATGAGCATTTTTGCCATTGTCAGCTGAGCAGTAAGTAGATTACTGATACTCTGTTCCATTTCTAGAATTATTTATATCTGACAGCACCCACTGAATTCTTTTGTATGAAAATTGTAGTTAATCTTTTTGAGTTTCAGATGGTTATACTGTTCTTATCATGGCTAATTTCACTAGCTACTTTGGTGTTTGGTTTTCTAGATAGTATTGTCCTTCAATTCAACCAATTCACACCTGGTTCGAGGTGGCGACGAGCGTCCATCGATCGAAAGAGTCACAGGGAAGAAGGCAATGAAACGAATGGATTTTATGGAGGGATCAGGAAATTGCAAAGCAAGGATGACATCTCCAAGTGGAGAGAGCTTTGGCCAACAGATGCTTTGGAGTAGAACTATCCTTAATCAATTGCTTGCGCTCGGTTGTATCTTGAAATGCCTAAACACTATCGTAGCATTTCTATTTGGCTGTTGGCGTTCCACAGATGGAAGATATCCTCGATAGTCAAAGGTATAAGAAGGGAAATAAACATCAATTATTCAAAGAGAAGGCTCGCCACCATGTGGTACACACAAAGGAGACTTCTTATTCCCTGCTGTGGTGCATGGTCAAATACTCAGAGAGGAACAATAAGAGAATTAAGATTCAAATGAAATCGATAATCTGAAGATCGATTTTTGAATGTATATAAATTATGCTCTAATTTGACCCAATAAGTGAATCAGAGAGAAGACCGTCTATCTTCAAAATTAATTGATCAAGTAAATATTCATATTAAAAAAATGCTTCTTATTAATGAAACTGCAGGTCCAGAGACAGGTAAGTTTAACCAAGTGTTGGATAAAATTTACCAATCTGATGTTGATTTAGTAGGATCTAAATTCATCTTGGATAGGAGTACGTGTGGTTGTCTACAATTATTTGAAAAGCTCGACTAACCATAACTACAACATTTTAGACAATGGCTTTCATCCATAGTGGCCGGGTTCATACCATAATCCTTTGCTACTCGGATAAGATAGCCCCTTCTAAAATCCAAAGTCAAGATCATTTAGATATCTTATATGTTGTTAGAAACACGATGACTTCAATCCAACCATGTTGAGGCCTTGGAAGAATTATCAGAAGCTACCATTGAATTTATTGCATCTACAAATACTATGAAATCAGTCTTTGGAACATTCATCCCAATCAACAAAGCTTGTTGGCAAGATTTGGTGCTATTAGAAAGTTTGGAAATAAAAAAAGCCTTTATTGATGCAGAGGAAATCTAATATTGAGCTGGCTGCCGATATGGAGGGTGAAATGGGGGCTAAGTTAACCGTCGAGTCGAGTGTTGAGGTAGAAGAATAATATGACCTATGCACACAAGGGAAATGTTAAAAGGCCAATGCGGTTGTCTTTAGTAAAGCCCCTGCTTAAGTTATCACACCCCGCACAATCTAGACTTACTATGACACTAACTTTACTTCTGAAGCAACTCTACTAGTATATATATATATATATATATATATATTTCAGTAATTAATCTGAAGGTTAAATCCAAGAGTGAATACAAAAATACAAAGTGGATATAAGAAAGAAGTGCATGATGTAAAGTGGTACATCTCATAAGATTCCAAAGAACAATAGATATTGAAGGTCATAATTTTCTGCACTTAATTTCATTAATCTCTTAACATGGTTTCTTTTAAACAGTTTCATCATTTCTTGTATTTTCTATTATATTCTCTTACCAATAGTTTTAATTTAATTTATCAATCAATCTATAAATACATACTACATATGATAGACGATCCGCAATCTGCGTAATAAAAGATGCATTATGTATATATATGAATAAACGATATGAAATCCATCCAAATGAAGTCATCCTAATTACATATAAATATGTAGGGTGAATGATTTGCAATTTACCCATTAAATATGTATCGTATGTAAGATTGAAAAGCGAGATAAAAGGGAGTGAATATCGCTCGTCACTTATTCTTCATTCTTTCTACCAGAGTGTTAGTATAGCAGCAGACTAATAAAGAACTTAAAGACAAAGACACAATCAAATTTACTTGGTTTGCACCCCAGGGTGCTACTCCAAGATCTGTGTACTTAGTGTGAGTTCATTATATTTTTCTCCTTTTTGAAAATCTTTCGGAGATAGAAAAACCTCTTATAATGAATACACTCACAAATAATAAAATTAAGCATGTATATAAAATAATAAAAAGAATCACTTGGGTCAAGTGTGGAAGTCTTGAGTATGATGATGCTCATCCTATATCTTCCTGGATCAACGGGTGGAACTTGGAGTAGAGAGGTATGATAACTTTGAGTGTAGAATTGTTAACTAAGCCTTTGCCATCAAGTCTTCTTTTATAAAACTTTATTGGTCGACTGATCACCATTATTGATCGACTGATTCAAATCTGATCCTGCCAAATTAGCACTTGATTTCTGCATTTTATGGTCGACTGATCATCCAGATCAATCGACTGAACCCAAGCTTTCCTTGAAGTTCAATCCGATCTACTCTTCCGATTGACTGATAGTTAGGATCGGTTGATCGATCCTTTGGTTTCCTTCCTCGTCCAGATCACATTGTGCATGATCCGTTGATCGAATCTAAGTTTGATCAACTGAACCATATGATTGGTTGACCGATCTTCTTCTTTCCTTTCGGAATCAGATCGTATCCAGCTCAAACTTTTCTCTGATAACTGATCGACTGAACCTCTCTATTCGGTTGATTGAACCAATTAGTCGACTGAACCTCTCTATTTTTTGCAATACAAAGTTAGTACAAATAGATAACACAAAATAGTATTAGCCACACTATTCTTTAGTCGATGAAATATGTTGGTCTAATCGATCGCATTATTTTGATTGCTTGAACCTACTTGTCACACTTGTTTGGAGTTCACTTCTCTAAGACCACTTACTACCTAGAATTTACTTTCCTAGAGGTTTTCTCTTACTAAGCATCCGGTCACACTTGACCTGTTTGGACTTTCCCTTGCCAAACATTTGATTATCCTTGATCTGGTTGGACTTTTTCTTTGCTAAACATCCAGTCAACCTTAACCTATCTGGACTTTACCTTTGCCAGACATCCGGTCAACCTTGACCTGCTTGGACTTTTTCCTTGCCAAACATTTGATTATCCTTGACTTGGTTGGACTTTTTCTTTGCTAAACATCCAGTCAACCTTAACCTATCTGGACTTTACCTTTGTCAGACATCTGGTCACATTTGATCTGCTTGGACTTTTCCCTTGCCAAACATTTGATTATCCTTGACCTGGTTGGACTTTTTCTTTGCTAAACATCCAGTCAACCTTAACATATCTGGACTTTACCTTTGTCAGACATCCAGTCAACCTTGATCTGCTTGGACTTTTCCCTTGCCAAGTATCCGGTCAATCTTGATCAACATGAACTTCTCCCATACCAAGCATCTGACCAACCTTGACCTACTTGGATTTTTTCCTTCATCACTTGCCTAGGTCAATATTGACCCATCAGGAATTCTCACTTGACTTGCAAGCTTCTAGTCAATATTTACTTGCTTAGACTTCTAACCAACTCATTTTCCTTTGCCAATCATCTGATCAACGTTGACGTAATTATACTTTTTCCTTGACTAGGTCAATCTTGACTTGTCAAGTCTTCTTATTAACTTGGTCAACCTTGACCAGATCCTATTAAATATAATTTCAAACAAATATCAAAACTCTAAAAGTTGATTGTACCATAATCTCTCCCTTTTTTATATTTGTCAATATGTTAAAGTTAGGCTAATTACTTAACCCAATTTTTTAGGTCTTATGCCAAAGTTGAAAGAATTAGGATTTCTAACTTAAACCCTTCTTGTCCCCCTTTATCATACATCAAAAAGAGTACTAACTACTTTTTGATTCTGTAGGATCGGAATACGCGCTAGAGGGGAGGGGTGAATAGCGCGTGTCACTTTTTCAAATTGTTCGTTAACTATTAAAGACTAAAGCAGCGAAATTAGAAATAAATGCAAGGGGACACGCGGAATTTACTTGGTTCCTAACCCCCCAGGGTTAGTACGTCTAAGGCCTAATTCGGGAGGCGCCCGTCCACTAGTGGTCTCCTTTCCGAACGTCGTTCGGAGGCGGAGAAACCTGTCTTACAGTCCAATAAATAAAACAAATAAATAATAGCAGAAAAGATAAGTAAGAAATCAAAATCAAACAATTTGCCGCCGATCTGGAAGTTCGAGCGCCGCGCACTCCTCCTAGGCACGTGCCTGGTCTTGTTTACGTTCAGCAGCACCTCTAGTTGAGCAGGGAGGTTAATTGGCTTGAATGAATTGTTTCTGCACGCTGACGTTCTTTTATACTGCTCTTGAGTTGACTCAGATGCCTATCTGGGTTGACTCCAGCTTGTTTGAAAATATTATCTAAAAATATTTTGAAAAAATAGAATATATTTTCAGAATACAGTTTTGAACTTTTCAAAACACAACTTCTTACCTTTTTCAAAATTATAATTTTGAAAAAAAAATTCTTTTTTAAAGATTGGTCTTTCAATTAGAACTCTCCCTTAATCTGACACTTCCCTAGATATCTTTATTAATCACAAGGAACGTATACCTATGTGTTTAGAGGTTTAGAAATTTATAGTTGACCCAAGGATACTAGAAGCTAGGTGTTGGTCAACAATTATATTTTTAAGGTATATAAATTTTTGAAAAGATATATATTTACATGCAATCAATTATAAAATTCATTAAACATTACTATGTAGATGACTATTTTAAAAATAATTTTAAGAAAATAATCCTATAAATTTTTGAAAACTTTTTTAAAAATATTTTTTAAACATTAATTAATATAGTATCTCACTTGTTCTATGTGTCTCAGTACACACAGTACATGATAGCCTTATATTTTTGTGAGATGGATATATTCAATTTTAATTGAGTAATTTAAAATTGATTTGTCAAAGATAGTTTGATCTTGTATTAGATTCAAATTTAGCTTTCGATTTGCCAAGCAAGTGTTTTAGAATAAGCTTCTAGTCTATGGCGAGTTATAAGGTGCATCATTAAAGTAATCATTTACCTTAGACAAAGTTTTTCCAAAATAGCTCACCCAAGGGACTTAATACTAAGTCTTGATCTAACTAGTCCAGATTGGACTGAAGTAGTTTCAGTTAGATCCACAAAGACGATTACACTCATTGAATACTCATCATTCATCCTAGATATGCATCAATAGAGCTTCCTTAGCCTGCTATCATGTCAACCCTTTTTGATACCATATTATCAAGGTTAAATCTCTTTGTCTTATCTCTCCGTTCTAAGATAAGCAATTTAAACATGGATAGTATGCATGGCATATTAAGCATGGTACATAGCAATTTAAAACAATATACATGAGCATGCAATATGTCAAGCCAATCATTTCAATCAAGCAAATTACAATATTGATATTTAATAATGTATCAAATACTCAATTAGATATATTTAGTGTTAACCATGTGTCAAACTATTTTGACACATTTAATTATTATTAAGTTTAGTTATGTTCTTGAGTATTAATTAGTTCCATAATTAAAAGGTACTTGATGATAAGTTGTTTTATGTATTTTAATATTCTGTTCTTAATTTTGATTTAATTTAGACTTGTAACTAAAGTATATATTTTGTAAAGTTATAAGATTATTGATAATATTTTCTAGATTTTCAATTTTCATTTTCAAAATATTATTTTACTTTTTCAAACCTTTTAATTTTGTATTTTGAATTTAAAATTATCTTTAAAATTCGAAGATTGGTATTTTGGATTTTTAAAATTCAAATTTGGATTTTTAAAATTTTTAAAATTTGAAGATCGATTTTCAAATTTGATAAGTTATTTTCTTTATTTTTAACATTCATAAAATATCCATTTCTTTGAAAACTTAACACGTCAATATCTTTGAAAAAACTTTTCAAAACTATTATATATTTTTCTAAGATATTTCAAAACATTTTCAAAATTTTACAAAATATGATTTTCAAAGAATTTTTTGCAAAGGAATTTTCAAGATATTTTCTAAAATCTTTTTCAAAATATTTTTCAAACATAATTTTGAAAATATTATCTAAAAATATTTTGAAAAAATAAAAAATATTTTCAGAATACAGTTTTGAACTTTTCAAAACACAACTTCTTACCTTTTTCAAAATTGATGATATTTTGAAGATAAAATTAATTGGTTTTAAAGATTGGTCTTTCAATAGGACTTTCCCTTAATCTGATACTTTTTTAGGAAATCCTTGTTAACCATAAAGAAGACATACTTATGTGTTTAGGGTCTAGGAATTCATGGTTGACCTAAGGATTTGGACATGTGTTGGTCAACAACCATCTTTTTTAAATTGTATAAGTTTTTTAAAAATGTATATACTTACACACATATAATTATGAAATTCATTAAAACATCACTATGTTAATCACTATTTTGAAATAATTTTAGGAAAATAATCCTATAAGATTTTGAAAACTTTTTTCAAAATATATTGTTTAATTTAATTGTCTTAGCATCTCACCCATTCTATGTGTTTCAATAACATAATACACGGTGCCTTATATGTTTTTGTGAGATGGATCTTCCAATTTTACTTGTATAATTGATAATATATCTAAGGTAGTTTGATCTTATATTAGATTCAAATATAGCTTTGGGTTTGCTAAACAAGTATTTTTAGAATAAATTTTTAAGCTGTAGTGAGTCATAGGGGATATCATTAAAGTAACAACATGCCTTGATAAAGTTTCTCTAAGACATCTAACCCAAGGGACTTAATACTAAGTGTTGTATAGTCTAGATTGGACTAAGGCGGCTTTAGTTAAATCCACTAAATCAATTGCACCAGGTAAAAAATATATGATTTAACTTAGACATGCATCGATAGAGCTTCCTTAGCCTACTATCATCTCAACCCTCTCCGCTATCGTTGATCAAGATTAAACTCTCTTTTCCCTATACATGTCCTATCTATCCATTCTAAGTTAAACAAATAGCATAAGAATAAAATACATGGCATTACATATAACAAATAATTTAAAGCATGCATGATCATTGCAAGTTAAACATGTATAATAAATCAAGCAAATCAAGTCAAACAAGTTATAATATTGGTTTCTAATAATGTATTAAATTTTGGATTTGATACATTGCTTGTTATCCTTGAATGTGCTAACCCACTTTGACACATTTTGATTATTAAATTTTGATTATTGACTTGAGTATGATTTTATTGATTAGTTCCATAATTAAATGGAACTTGACTATAAATTGATTTGTGAAGTTTAAGTTCTTGACTTGTGTTTAACTTAGACATGTAATTCAAATCTATATTTAGAAGGTTTCAAAAATTATTAATAATCTTTTCTAACTTATTGATTTTATTTTTAAAAAATTTTTTTTTGTTTTCCAATTTTTTAAAACTTATATTTTCTGGATTTTTAAATTTATCTTTTGAGTTTTTAAAATTCAAGGATTTCAAATTATGATTTTTAAAATTTAAACTTATTTTCTTTACTCTTAAAATTCAAATTCTGGTTTTTGAAATTTGATTTTATTGAATTTCTAAAAATAAATTTCTGATTTTTAAAATTTTTAGATTTTAAAAATTATTTTTTTTGATTTTGTAAAGTTCTAATTAAGTAATTTTGAATTATTTGAATGTGAATTAATAATTAGATCTGAATGAATTAACTTTGAATTATCTTGATTATTAATTAAATTTAAATTAATTGAATTATTACTTTGATTGATCTGATTAGGATTTTAATTGAACATATCAATGTTTTTATCGATCTGATTAAAGTGTTGATTAACTTGATGAATATTTGTATTTAGATTTGAGTTATTAGAATAATTTGGTCATTTTATGTTAAATTTAAATTAATTTAATTTAATTAGTAAACTTAATTGAATTATTCATTTTGTTATGATAATTTGACCTAAATTTATCTAAACTTGAGAATCTAAGGCATGTAAATTTTTAAAATATGAATTATCATAAACTATAAATTTACTAACTTTAGCCACTCCCCCAAGATTCTTGGATCTCTTCTTTGATACATCTAGGTTGTCACCCAAATACCCGTGGTTCAATTCCAGCTACGTGTATTTGTAGGAATTTTCCTCCAAATAGGGATCGCAATCAAAGGATGCTAGACATCTAGGTTGGCCGCTGCGTGCGCTTCCCGATTTACCCTGGTGGTCGGTGAGAAACTTCCGTGGGACCGGACCGGTCACTCCCAGGGATTGAGTTAATGCGACTAACTGTAATTATCATTTTTTTTTATCTTTTCTCTGAGCATTGATTCTTATAATATCTAGTCTGATTACACTTGAAGCATGCCACGTGTTTTTTGCTCCTCTAGATTTCTAGTATTGGTTCCTCCTTTATCACCGATTGTACAGATTGACTCTTTAAAATAGGATATTTATTTTTGTAGTGTCATTTTTCATTGCACTTAAAATAAATTATATAGAATTTAAAATTTAAATTAAATTTATTATCTTTTGAATCCTTGTTAGGATTCTCCCCCTCAATTTCTGGCACAATAGACTCCAGTTCAGCTTGATTTTTGAGTTGATCCTCTATGAGTCTGTCTTCTAACTTTGAGGTCTTCATTGAACTCGATCAACAGAGTTCATAGATTGTGTGCACTTTTGTATCTTCCTAATTTGCATAAGATTTTGTTAGGGAAAAATTAATTAAAATATTTATTACCTTTGCGTTTGCCTCTGTATTATCCGATGGTTTCTTCAATATGAACAAGTTGTCGAAGCGTTCACTTTGTATAAAATATTCCATTGCAACCTCTAATAATTGAAATTATCTTGCTCGTACGATGGTGGTTCATAGAAATTTCTACCAAATTTTTCTTCAAACTCCATTAAATGACAAAGAAATAAATAAAAATAAAGTACAAAATAAAAATCAAACTACTTCCTCTAGCTTTGTTGTTTCCTTGGCGGTTAATCCAATCAAGAGCCTGCTTGACTCTGATACTAATTGTAGGATAAGAAAGCGTGAGAGACGGGGTGGGATGAATATTGCTCGTCACTTATTTTTAATTATTTCTATCAGTGTTAGTATAGTGGCATCATAATAAAAAATTTAAAGACAAACACAATCAAATTTACTTGGTTCACACCGCTAGGGTGTTACTCCAAGGCATGTTTACTCGATGTGAATACACTATCTTTTTCTCCTTTCTAAAAATCTTTCAGAGGCGAAGAAATCCCTTATAGTGAATATAATCACAAATAATAAAATCTGGAAGCCTTGAGTGTGATGACACTCATCCTGAATCTTCTTGGATCACCGGATGGAACTTGGAGCACTTAGGGTAGAGAGGAATGATAGCTTTGAGTGTACAATTGTTAACTGAGCCTATACCATCGAGTCCTCTTTTAGAAGGCTTTATCAGTCAATTGATCATTATTATTGGTCGATTGATCTAGATTTAATCCCACCAAATCAATGCTTGATTTTTGCCTTTTATGGTCGGCTGATCTTCTAGACCCAAGCTTTCCTTGTAGGTTCGATTTGATTAGCTTTTTTGAGCGATTGATCATTAGGATCAGTTGACCGATCCTTTGATTTCCTTCCTTGGCTAGATCACATCACTCATGATCCGCTAATTTAATTTGGGTTCGATCGATTGATTCATATGATCGGTTGATCGATCTTCTTCGTTCCTTTCTTGTTAAACATCTAATCACCCTTGACCTGCTTGTGGTTTTCCCTTGCTAGACATCCAATATAATCATCCTTGCCCTATTTGAACTTTTCCTTTACTAGACATCTAGTCAACCTTGACTTGCCTTGACTTTACCTTTGCTAGATATTCGATCAACCTTGATATGTCTGTACTCTTTCTTTGTTAAGCATCTAATCCTTCCTCACTTGCCTAGGTTAACCTTGATCTATCAGGACTTATCACTTAACTACCAAACATCTAATCAATATTAACCTATGTGGACTTCTCACCAACTCATTCCTCTTTGCCAATCATTCAGTTAACCTTAAACTAACTAGACTTTTCTCTTGCCTAGGTCAGCCTTGACATGTCAGGACTTCTTATTAACTTGACCAACGTTGACCAGATCCCATTAAATATATTGTCAAACAAACATCAAAACTCTAGAGGTCGATTGCACCAACGAAGAAACAGGAATGGGCTATGGTATGTTTCTCAGATGCTTTAAAATTAGATGTTATTTTGTTAATATCTCCAGGATCTGTAGGGTGAGATGAATCAACAACCACTTCCAATGACAATATGGCAATAGAAATATCCAACGTAGTCCTTTTTTGACTAAATTGAAGTGTACATGTTGCTTTACCAGGTTGGAGGTTGAGATGATTAACAAAGCTCACAAATTAGGGTTATTAACAACCCCATATGCATTCAATCCAGATGAAGCTGTTTCTATGGCCAAGGCTGGCGCCAACATCATCGTAGCGCATATGGGTCTAACAACATCAGGATCTATTGGTGCCAAGACAGCGATAACTCTTGATGGTAGTGTTGGACGTGTTCAAGCAATTGCAGATGCTGCAATAGGAATTAATTCTGAAATCATTGTTCTTTGCCATGGAGGTACTTCTTTACTCATAGTAAAAGCAGAAATAAATGGCATGCTACCAACATATATTTCAGTATTTGCAAATGGTAGTTTTTTCCTAGACAAAGCAAAAGACTAATAGCTAACGAACCTTGTTAACTATCTTCTTTCAACTCTCCCTATAAGGAACAAAGCCCTAATAGTTGGTTGACACCCATTGCTAAGTTATATACATATCCATGGTGTCATATCACAATGATTAATTGTTTAGTGAGTAGAGTAACACTAACCTATAAAATCGTGTAATAGCTCCACTATTTGTGCGCTAGTGCTGATGATAAAAATAGGTAAGCGAGTGAAGAAGGGGAGAATTCTCTTTCCAAGTCTGACTCTCCCACTCTAGTTGCTTGTCTTTCATCTGAACAACTGGTAGATCCTTTCTAAGAATATAGGGATCAGTTGAAGGGCTGAGACATTTCATTTGCCATTCACCAAAAATATAAAATTACTTTATTTTGATATACCAACCTCAAAGTACAAATGATAGTTTTCCTAGTTCTTTTAACTTCAAGATAAAAAGTTCAATTTTCTTATCTATTGGATAGTCCCCCACTAAATATAATTCAAGTGAGTTCCAGATGAATTTAGCCTAAAGAGATACTTTTTCCTCCTGATGGATGGGCATCTTTTTTTTATGGGAGTCCTATTTGGTTTCATTTCTTTTCTAGGTAAGTTCTGACACACATGAAAAGAACAACTACAGTGTTTAAAATAAATAAAATTATCAAACTCTGCCAATAAAAAGGGTTTTAAGGTTTTGAAACACTCACGAGTGAATAGAAATGATCCATATTGCATCTTTATCTGAATAGCCCTATCAAGTCCCTTAAGAAATAACTTTAAAGAAAAAAAGGTTTTCATTGGTTGAATATATTATTAAGGTGAACCAACTCTAGCATCTTAATGGCCATGCACATCAAAGGAGAAGCTCGATCAAGGTTCTTTTTCAATTTATTTGTTAGCATCCCACTTGCCTAATGATCCTTAATATTGTGAACTCCTGGGTGTTATCCATTGATCAGCTTTTAGCAACTGATTGACACCTTTCCATTCTACACCACAGATCTCCAAGGTCAACTTTCATCCTGCTTAACTAGTGGATCCCACAGTCAAACCCCCTTTTGCCTTTGCACTCAAGCGCCATTCTCCATCCTATCCAAGACAATCTATCAAGGATAACTAGTTGCCCCTCATTTCTAAACAAATGGATCCTATGCACCGTGTGTAACTCATTCAATACATGTTACTTCCTGTAACTGAACAACGTTGTTTGTCCATATCTGTAAATTAAATTTGACACTAAGTTAATCATATTACATATAGAATTGAGAAATCACCCACATCTTTGCATAAAAGATAACTAAAAGGAACACGACTTGTAACCTAACCATCTAACATTTTTAGATAAAAAAGACAAAAGGCAGTTTGTTCCCTTAAAAAACTTGTTGATTTCTATGTTTACCACATCAGATATGAATTTAGCATATGAATTCCTACCAAATAGTAATTGTATGTGATTAGCAGCATTTTCAATTAAGATTAGTATATATGCAAATGAGTATAGGATTACCCTTATAATTTGAGCAAATAAATTGTATCTATTCCAGTAATTAGATAAGATGTGCAAAAGATTTCTTTCTTTCAACTTAGCATTTACTTATCAATTATCAGTAAAAATGACTATTGGCATTGAGATACATGCAAATAATGCACATCATTCAAACAAAGTTAATTGTTTTTGGGCAAATGTATAATTAGTGGCAAGTGTGAAAGAAAAAAGTTTTAGGAATATACCTAAAAATTAAACTATTATAATCCAAAATGGACAACAGAGAAAACAACTGTCCCTCGCTGCTTTGTGTCTGAGAGGAAGAGGACACACTTTATGTATTTAATCACATCTAAGAGCATTTTTTGTGATTCAACAGAAACTGATCGTCATTGAAGATCGGTAAAGGTAATGAAAGTGAAAGGTTTAGGATTTAAGATTGCTCGCAACCATATGAACCCTAAAGCTTTTATTGATTGAGAGTAGCATCTTTTTAAATCCAGAGATATTGTTTGTATATTACCTGGAAGAAGAAAGAACAAATGACGAATAGAGCTTCAGTCTATATCATGTTTGGTGCCATTTATATCTTGATCAGATAATGGCACCATCAATAATTAATTTTTTTAATTTGTTGAATATCTAACAGTTACAAGAGGCAGGATGATGGAATCCTAGATACCAATGTATATTAAGCATTTCTTTTGCAATGAAACCTCACCAATAAGAGCCATGGCAAATTAAGTTTTTGTTAAAAATTCTACACAGGTCCTATTTCGGGTCCAAAAGAAGCTGAGTTCATACTCAAAAGTACAAAGGGAGTTCATGGGTTTTATGGTGCATCAAGCATGGAGAGGCTTCCAGTTGAACAAGCTATTACAAATAATGTAAAGGAGTACAAAAGCATCTGCATCAAGAGAGACTAAAAGCTCTCAATATATTATCCTACGTGTTACTTATACTATGGCCGATTACACTTCTTAGCAGCTGGGATTTTGTCTTAAATTCTGCAATAAGACTTATTTGTTTGAGCACAATGTAATGTCTTCCATCTTTTTATTTATTTATTTATTTATATTTCCTCCCATTAATTAATTTCGGAAGAGGGCAGCACCAATTATTGTTGTAACTGGCAAGAATATTTTTACCATGGAGATTATCTTTCATTTGTTCGAGGTCGATGAGGTTCCTAAGTCATTTATAATTGTTATACCCTTAAAGTTCGTGCTTCAACTAAGTATTGAATAGCTTACTCAAGTCGTAAAAAAATACGTTATTAGTAGGATTGGAATTCTTAAGTGCAAAGGTCCTATAAAGGTTGGAATTTTTTTCCCAAAAAACTCTATCAACTAGTAATTAAATCTGTAATCAATTTATTACTTACTTACATTAATTAAATTGGTTAATACACTAAATTAAACAATTAATAAATCTGTACTTATCATACATCGATTATTAATCAGCTTCTATCACTTCCAATCACATTATTAATTATGGAATTAATAAAGATAATAAACCTAATTAATGAGAAATAAATCCATTCATCCGTTCCTCAATTAAACATTCAAACCATCTAATTAATTGGAGGAATTAATCCATTGATTTAAACCAACCCTTAATTAATTGAACATATTTACAATAGGATTAAATTAAACATATTGTTACCTGAATTTTTCTTTTTCCCTTTGGCATACATAAAAAAAATACTAATTGCTTTTTGATGCCTTAAATCCTTTAAAAAAAATGATAAATCTCTGTCAGTCTCATGCACTCAATCCCTGAGGGTGACTGATTCGGTCCCATGGAAGTTTTCCATCGACCACGAGGATAAATCGGGAAGCGCATACGACGGTCAATTCAGATGCCCAGCATCCTTTGATTGCGTTTCTCATTTGCAAGAAAATTCTTACAAATACACCGTAGTTGGAGATCGAATCACGGGTTCCTGGGTTACAATCCGGATGTTACCTGAATTTTTCTTTTTCCCTTTGGCATACATTAAAAAAAAATACTAATTGCTTTTTGATGCCTTAAATCCTAAGGACTTACTTAGTATTGCTCCGATAATATTTATCAGGTACTTCTTAGACAAAATATCTTCCTTTTTTTAAAGATCATTAATTTTTCAACATATCCATCTGAAAACCACCACTTAACTTTTGAATATTTTTAAAGTCATTTTGAAAAAAATATTTTCAAAAGTATTTATTTCTAAGGTTTTTCAAAACTTTTTCAAACTCATATTCAAGATTATTTTGAAAAGTCTTTTTCAAAAATAACTTTCCAGGTCTTTTAAAAAAATAGTTAAAAAGATTTAAAATCTATTTTCAAAATAAATTTCTACCAAAATAATTTTGAAGATATTTAAAATATTTTGAAATCTTTGTTGAAGAAGTTTTAAAAGATATTTTGATCAGAATATATTTTTTAAAAATAATTTTCTAAAATCATGTTAATATTTCCTTTGTAAAACTTGATTTTTCAATAAGACCTTTCTCTTAATCAGACATTCTCTTATGACAATTTTATTAACCACAAGGAAGACATACCTATATATATAGGGGATTAGGATATTATTGATTGACATAAGGATGCTATAAGCTTAGGTGTTGGTCAACAATTTCCATTTTCGAAGGTGTATAAATTTTCAAAATATTATATATAATTACACTCAATCAATGAAGTTATTAAACATTATTATATGAATCACTATTTTAAAAATACTTTTAAGAAAATAATCCTATAGATTTTCAAAATTCATTTCCAAAATAATTTTCCAATTTATTTTTCTTAGCATCTCACCTATTCTATGTGTTTTAGTACACACAATATATGTTCCCGGGGCAATGGTGCCATAGTAGGATATCCAAGTTGTCACCCAGACACCTGCGATTCGATCTCTAACTACGGCATATTTGCAGGAATTTTCCTCTAAATGGGAAGTGCAATCAAAGGATGCTGGGCATCTGGGCTGGCCGCCTGCACTTTCCGATTTACCCTGGTGGCCGGTGGGAAACTTCCGTGGGATCAGGTCGGTCACCCCCAGAGATCCTCAATGAGACTAACTGAGATTTATCATTTAGTGCACACAATACATGATAATTTATATATTGTTGTGTGATGAGTCTTTTAATTTTAATTGTGTAATTAAATTTTTTTGATAGTTTGTCTAATGTAGTTTGATCTTGTATTAGATTCAAACTTAGCTTTGGCACCAAGTAAGTATTTTTAGGATAAACTTTCAGACTGTAGTGAGTCACTGAAAATATCATAAAAGTAACAACATAAAGTTGTTTCAAAACATCTCATCCAAGGAACTTAATATGAAGTCTTGGTATATATAACTAGCTCAGATTAAAATGAGGTAGCTTCAATTAGATCCATTAAGTTGATTGCACCAGGTAGAATACTCATGATCTAACTTAGACATGCATTAATAGAGCTTCCTTAGTCTACTATCATCTTAACCATATCTGATAGCTTTGATCAAGATTAAATCCCTTTTTCTTATAATTGTCTTATCTATCCGTTCTAAAATAAATTTTAAGTATGTGGATAGAATGCAGGACATGATATATAGCAATTAGTTTAAAACATGCATGATCATGATAATTATGTAATGCATATCAATCAAATCATAATTAAAAAATTAATTTAAAATAATGTATTAAAATTTTGATTTAATACATTTTATGTTAATTCTTAAATGTACCAATCCATTTTAACATATTTTATATTTTATTTAGTTTTATTATTTTCATGGATATGATTTTATTAATTTGTTTCAGAGTTATATATAGAGTACTTGACTATAAATTGATTTATGAATTTTAATTTTTTGATTTTGATTTAACTTCGACTTGGAATCCAAGTATATAATTTGAAATTTTGTGAAATTAATAAAATTTTCTAATTTATTATTTTTATTTTTCAAAATATTGTTTTATTTTTATAATTTTTAAAAATATATATTTTCTAAATCTTTAAACTTTAAAACCTTATCTTTTGAAGTTTTAAATTCATTGATTGTTTTTTAAAATTTCTAATATTCGAAAACTGATTTTTGAAAATAAATTTTGGATTTTTAACATTTTTAAAATTCAAATTAGGATTTTTAAAATTTGGAAAATTTATTTTATTTATTTTTAAAATTCTTGAAATTATAAATTTTATTTTTGAAAATTAGTTTATGATTTTTTAAATTTTGAAACCTATTTTTTTTGCATTTTTAAAATTTAAAGACTATTTTTATAATTTTGAAAATTTCTTATTATCTTCAATTAAAATTACATTATCATTAATTAATTTGAAATTATTTGAATTTTTCTTTAGATTTAAATTATTAATCAGATTTTAAATTAATTAAATGAAAATTATCTTGATTAATTGAATTATTCTTTTAATTAATATTATTAGATCTAGCTTTTGATCAATCTGATCAAGATCTAGATAGTCATTTTGATTGAACAGATCTTCACTTTGATTGAACACATCATCAATTTGATTGATCTGATCAAGATTTGTATTGACTTATTTTGATCTCGGGATATAGTTGAGTTGGTTACGATGGAGCAGAGTTGCTAAAGTGGACAAGATGAAGCCGAGGCAATGCCCTCCTCCGTCATGACTAACTGCAGTTTCCCGATTTACCTTCTCATAGATGGTCGAAGTGCTGACCGTGTGGGACTATTGGATGGCAAATTCCACTTTTTACTGAAGTATTAACTTATCAAGGTTTTGATTGACTCGATAAAAGTCTTGATTAAGCCGAATAAAATCTTAATTATTAATTGTATTAATTAATCTTTAAATGAGAGTTATTTGAATTAATCTTACCATTTTTAATTAAATTTAAATTAACTAATTTTTATTAATAACATTATTTGAATTAACTAAATTATTAGAGTTATCAATATTTAATTTACCAAGAACATCTAAATTAGAATAACAATAATCAATTACTTTGTTTCTACTAGCATGCGAATCAAAAATTAAATTTTCATAAAATTTAAAGTTACTTACCTTGAACACTCCCCCTAGATCCTTTGATCTCTTGTGTAGACATTAACTTTGGCAGTGGCCCGTCCACTTATACTTGAAACATTTGATATGCACTTTTTATTTCCGGATTCCTAGCATAAGTTCCTTTTTTACCGTTGGTTGTGTAATTTGATTCTTAAAAGTAGGGCATCTATTTTTATAGTATTTTCTTTTCTTACATTTGAAACATATTATATATAATTTAGACATTGAGTTACAATACTTACCTTGTGAACCTTGATTACGATTCTCTCCCTTTATCCTTGACGATTTAGACTCAAGCTTGACTTGATCATCTAGCTTGGATGGATTCTTGTGAAGCTGGATCAGTTTGGTCCACAAGTCGTAGGCATCTATGAATTTACCTACATTGCCTATAATATTTGTAGGCACAATATCAATCATTAACCTAATTACCTTGGTGATTGCTTTTGAATTTTGAGAAGACTTTTTCAATGCTGCCCATTTGTCAAAGCTACCCATCAGTACAAAAATTTCCATTGCTCGCTTCCAAAACTTGAAATTATTTGTCATGTACGGTGGTAGTTCGTAGATGTTCTGACTGAGCTTTTCTTCGTGCTCCATTTTATACACTTTTATATGAACAATAATAATAATAATAAAATAGCAATACCTCTAGCTTGCTCCTATAAGACAGTTAGTCTGGTGAAGTACCTGTTTGACTTGGTACCAATTGAAGGACCGAAAATAGCATTGGAGGGGAAGGGTGAATAATGCTCACACTCAATGACGGAGCCAGCACGAGTAATTTACCCGGACTGGCTCCAAACTACCCGGGCCATGCTCTTTATTTCTTCAAATTTTCCTTTCTTTTACCCATAATCTAAAAAAAAATTCTTCTTTAATGATATTGGGCCCCCGGGCTATAGCCCAGGTATCTTTTAAGGTGGCTCCGCCCTTGCTCACACTTTTCTTATTCTTTCATGTTAGTTCTTGTCTACCAGACTAGTATGCAGTGAAAATATAAACTAAATAGAAAAGAAAGAAAGACAAGTACAAAATAGATTTACTTGGTTCACACGGCAAGGTGCTATTCTAAGGTCTATGCACAAGAGATGTCTGTTCCTTTTTGGATACCATTCCGTGGCAGAGAAATCTCTTATAGATTTTAATTAAAAATAAGCACAGTTAAAATTAAAAGCATATATCAATAATAATAATACAAAAAAACTAACGATCTAATGCAGAAGCCTGGATTGGCGCAACACTTCTCCTAGCACTTCTTGGGTAGTGTGAGCAAGGCTTTGTAGACTATTTTAAGGACTGAATGAGAGAATTGTTTGTTATTGAGATATAGAACCTTGAGCCTTCATTTCCCTTTAATAGAGCTTGATTCACCCTTTTTCGATCGATTGAAAAACCTATGCGATCAACCAAAAACTCAATCAAACTCTATCCAAAGGTTGAGCTTCGCAATAACAGCATTATTTGAGTTTTTAGGTCGACTAGAATATTTTTGATCGATCATAAAATTTTTAGGTTGACTGAAAACTTTCGATCACCCATATCCATGTCTGATCTCCAATCTTGACCTGTCATCTAGCTCCAGCATCCTACAAGACAAACATGCAAGCCAAACCTTACAAACCAGCCTACTCCTTAGTCTACCTGACCTACTTACTTCTTGCTTGGTATTCAGTCCTCCAAGGCTTTCCTTTGCTCAGAATTCACTCATCTAAGTCTTCTTACTACCTAGGGTTCACTCCTTTATGAGTTTTCCCTTTGTTAACATTCGATTACCCATGACCTGATTAGGCTTTTTACTTATTAGACATTCGGTCAACATTGACCTTCTTATATATTTGATGATCATTGGCCTTCCAGGTCTTTCCCCTTTGATACTCATCTAGTTAAGCTTGACTTGATTGGAGTTTTTCTTTGCCTATGTCAATTTTGACCTATCAAGATTTCTCACTTGCCTAGATCACTTGCCAGTCTTGACCTGTTAGAATTTCTTTCCAAACTACCAAACATTCAGTCAATTTTGACATGCTTGGACTTTACCACTTAGTCAACCTTGACTTAGACTCTTTTACCAACTTACATTGCCAATCTTGACCATATTCTGATTAAACATATTGTTTGTCAAACATTAAAATCCTAAAGACGATTGCACCAACACATTGCACCATTAATGTCTTGAATTTCTAAACATTTAAGAAATTCTAATGTTTATGTTCCAACGTTTAACGATCCCTCTTAAAAATATTTTGAAAACTCTCCTTTTTGAAAGAATTTAAAAAGCCTTCCAAAAAATCATACTCCCCTAACTCTAATACTTCCCTAATTTTTTTAATCAAAATAATGGTTAGGAACACTTATATTCTTAATATTATACACCATAATTAAATATTTATTTATTTATTTATACTTAGGAGAAAATATTTATCGAATTAATAAATTTAAACTTCATTTAATTATAATATGAAAGAAAATATTAAAATAATTAATAATAAATAGAGAAATAAATATACAAAAAATATATATGATTTTATTAGAATTTCATCAGAATTTAAAATAAATTTTTAATATACATATTAATGGGGTAATTCGACTAGGGTTTAGAATAACATTGTTTAGGTTATCCTATTTAAGATGGGAGTTGATTGACAATAAACTTAGCTTCTCGTCAATGAAACCCTAAGTTTTGGTTACAATCCTCTCCGCCGCCCGTACCCTCTCCTTCCGTAGTTGTTCTCCCAATCCCCCGCGCATAACGCAAATACGCGTCTGTGTTGCCCCGCTGCTACATTGGGCACCAGCTCTCCTTCCCCATCGTCGTCACCGATTGCCTGTTCATGCAGCGATGGTCACTCACCGCCGTTGCCACGCACGCCTTTACCGCACCCCACCGCAGTTGTGACCTTACCGCTACCACTGCTCGTTGGACATCGAATGCAGGACGCAAGACGTCGTATCGTTCCCCCTCTCGACAGTGCGACGCCGCTGCTGTAGGACGCTAGGCCGCCGATGAGAGCTACCGCTAGAGAAGAAGCTGCCGATTAGGGATTCACAAACACTTTGACTCGAACATAGGACGATCTAAGGGCATCCACAACGGCGAGTATTTGGGGAGATATTTGGAGAAATATCTTCACCTCCGAATATTTCCTGGATATTTGACGGAGTATTTGAAATCACCGGATTAAGAGTTATATCCGGTGATTTCAAATACTTTATTATAAAATATATATATATATTAATTAAAAATAAATAAAAACGAATTAAAAGTAAAAAAAAACAAAAAAAAGACCATGCTGGTCAATCACGACCAGCATGGTGGATTTTTATAAAAATTTACTTTATACCAGATTTTTTTTTTTTTAAATGAGAATGTGACGTGGACATGTGACCCACAAATATTTGATTGAAATATTTTGTACCATTGTAGATGCCCTAATATAAAGGTTATACGGTACAGGATATGTCATGTCACTTAGACGCCTCGGTCCCACTCGAGTTTGGATCCTCAAGTTAGGTTTATGAATTTCTTCCCTCATCAAATCTTTGAGTTTTGCATAATACTATAATTTTATCATATTAAGTTTACTATATGCAGTACATGCATTCATTTAGTAACTTAGTAGTTTTAATATGCATCGATAATTGTCTTGATTTTTATTAGTTTTGTATCGATTATTTCTCATATTGTCACTAGGGATATCATTCGGTTTGGTGAAAAAGTATACCTTTGGAGCGTGATAATTTTATTGGTATTAAAGCATGATTCAAGTTCGAATTGTGGGTCTTATGTTTTGGATTTTCATCTCGTTTCAATTTATGATTTTCTGAATTTTGAGACCTCAAGGCAAGCCGAAGAATATCTCTGAGATAAGAAATTAATGTATACCTTGTTGTTGTTTTTTTGTTTTGACTACTTTTAGTTTACTTGTTAGACATGTTTTATATCCTATGAAATTGAGATATAGTTGGTTAAATTGTCCATTTAGTTGGTTATGTAGTGGTTACTATATCTTTTTGTTAGGTACTCACTCGCTTAGTCATCATGGGAATGACTTAGTGAGTTACTTATTCTCGATTGTGGTCGGTGTCGAACCATGGAAGTGACCAGTTGACACTTTGGGACTCGAACTAGATGCAAAGGAGGTAGATTCTTCTGAGGCGCTGATGGATGTTGAGTTGGAAAGTAGGGGTTGAGCCCATCAACTGCCTATAGGAGGTCAAGAAGCACAGTCTTAGGAAGCACCAACAACCGTACATGCCCTTTCCACTACTAATTGGGTAATGGACAAGATACTAATACTAGTCGAGTCAATAGAGGGTCGATGTACTCTATTCCATGAGGGATTCAAACCATCCATACCTGGTTATATAATCTTGAAGGTACCTTTAGATATATGACCCACAATGATGCGGAGGTGGAGCTAGCTATTTATCACTTACGAGGCTAGGTGATCACATGGTGGAAGATATAGAAAACGATCTTCGAGGAGCAGGGCATCACTTGGCGACTATTTCAATATACTTTTGGGAAACAGTACTACCTATTGGTGTAGGGAGTACCAGTCTGCCTCTAGGGGTTCGATGTTTGATAATATATCTAGGTCTGATTAGTTTGACCAAGGGTTGATCTAAACAGGACCTAATGTTTAGATGTGAGTGAAGTCTAGTTAGGTTAAAGTTGACCAGAAGACTAACAAAAAGTTATAGTCAGTTGGACAGGGGCAAGAAGTCCTAGTTGGAGACTAGATAAGAGAAGTCCTAGTTAGAGGTTGGGCAGGAGGTCTTGATAAGTGAAATTGGGCAAGAAGTCTTGATCTGTGAGATTGGGCAGGGGGGAAGTCTACTAAATGACTAGTTCTAACTGTAGGTTAGGCAAGGAAAAGTCTAAGCAGGTCAAAAGTGATCGGATGTTTGGCAGGTGAGAAGTCTGTAGGATCATTGAGAGTACTAAAGGGGGGAGAGTGAATAGCACGTATGTTGCATTTTCGAAATTTGTAATGTACTCGTAAATCCTTGCGATAAGAGAAGTATAGAAGGCAGCGAAAAAGAAACAAACACAAGGAAAGAGTACGCAGAGATTTACTTGGTTCACAGCCACAGATTGC
This sequence comes from Curcuma longa, assembly GCF_044706935.1. Classification (NCBI taxonomy): domain Eukaryota; kingdom Viridiplantae; phylum Streptophyta; class Magnoliopsida; order Zingiberales; family Zingiberaceae; genus Curcuma; species Curcuma longa. The sequence goes on from NC_133879.1 coordinate 4,756,248, forward strand.
TATCTAAGGCCCACGATGAAATGATCGTTTCTAACGGACAATCAACTATATAACTCCCCTCTTACAAAAGGGAGTTAGTGATTACAAAAATATAGGACCGGTAACAACGATACCGACCTAATGAAATTAAATACAAAAATAAATGTACCGATAGAGTGATGATTGCGAATTCTGGTGCAGCTCTTCGGCGTGATGACGACGTTCCTAGTTGAAGCTTCGTGTGTAGACGATCATCGCTTATCTGAAGAATGATGCTTTAAGGGCTCCCCCTTGAAGCTCTTTTATTAGGCTATCTGGGTGCCTGACGTGGCGTGTTTGTATGGGATTTATTTATATACATTTCCCCTTTTATTTATTTGTCACTCACACCTATCAAAATTATTTATTTATTTACCAAACCCCTACTTATCGCTAAAGCAGTATAAAGAAGTCCGGATCGTCTCTCTCGGACTCAATGATGTTAGTAGTCCTAAACCTATGGTGCGAGGTTGTGTTAACTTTATTCACTCCAATTATTTACAGAATGCAATTATTCAATTAAATTCTACAACAATCAACAATCAAAGATACATACTATACAACATACCAACTTATACAACAACTAAATCATGAACAACAACAATAAATCATCTTACAACATTACAAGCTATATATCATACACAATACTATACAATGTGATAAATTATACACAAAACCATACTAAATTACAATTACAAAACAACAATTCACAATTCTTCACACAACAACATGTAAACATCATGCAAATTATAAGACAAATTATTTATTCACAATCAAATACTTTATTCCAATTCACATTCACAAATACTACAACTAATCAATCAATTAGCTAATTTATTTGTATGTACAGAAAACAAACATCAAACAATATTAGCAACCCATGACCACAAGTGATTCTAGGGTTCCTAAGCTCTGCCCAATTCCATTACCGAACAGAGCTCAATCAAAACAAACATGGGGGTTTTGAATGTAATTAGAGTACAACAACATGCACTTGGAAATTGGAATATATGCAACACCAAAAAGAAGGGTTCACCACTTATCAATTTAATGGTAATTGGATTCATATACTTTTGAGTTTCCTTGATGGCACATCATATTGTTCTCACCTACAAATCTATTGAAAACAACAATCAACAAAGGAACATAGTTAATAGCACACTTTTTTTCATGAATATGCAAACATTCCACCAAATGCAATACCATAATACAAGTGAAAAAAGGTTTTACACCTAGCGCATTGTATCAAACATATAAGACCTTATATGTCATGATGAATATAAGGTTGAATCTTTTAGATATTTCTAAGGTCGATGAACTCGAAATGATCTCTCTCCAAATATCAAATCCAATCCTTTAGTCTGCATCGTTTAAGCATACTTCAATTATTGCATTTACATTTTATTTTTATTGTAGTCTCGATCGTCGAGTTGAGTTGTGTCAGCTTGTGACCTATGCGGGGCAATGAGTGGTTTGAATGATGTCAATAAGCTTTAGTGTGTGAGCTAACCATGTTATTGCTGACCTGCTCATTCCAAGATGGTGCATAGAAAGAGTTGGACGCAGGCCTCACTTGATCAATTCATAGTGTGGAGGGCACTTAGTCAGGTTGTTTTCTTAGAGCAACTATTACCCACCCGTCATTAACCATGGAAGGATAACAGGCTAGGTACTAGTAAGTGTAGGACCGTTGAGAGGGCTAGAGGGGGTGAATAGCGCTTTCATAGCATTTTTAAATTTCATAAAATGCTCGTAAATCTTTGCGATCAGAGAAGTATAGAATGCAGTAGAATAATAAGAGACATAAAGAAAGAGCACACCAATATTTATTTAATTCACAGCCACAGACTGCTACTCCAAGTCCCACGATCAAATGATCATTTTCGACGAACAATCAACTGTATAACTCCCCTCTTACGAAAGGGAGCTAGCAATTACAAAATCCAAGACCGATAACAACGGTACCATCCTAATAAAAATTAAGTACAAAATATAATTACCGAAGGAGTGAAGATGTCGAACTTCTTATGCAGCTTCAGCTTTACGACGATGTTCCTAGTTGATGCTTCGCGTGCAGATGGTCGTCACTTATTTGTAGAATCATTGCTCAAGGGGTCTCCCTTGAGGCTCTTTTATTAGGCTTTCTGGGTGCCTGGAAGTCTTTTTAAGCGCCTCCATGCTGTTTGTCGATCTATAATCAGCACTGCTGACTCGGCATATCCAGGTGCCTGTATCCCTTTCCGGGCGCCTCTATGCTAACATGAAAGTTCCGGATGAACCTTTTACTCCACAACACCTATCTAGATCTGGGGCGCCTGGAACCATCCGGGAGCCTGGAAGCTGAGGTGTCCCGATCACTGGGACTCTGCCACCTTATTGCTTCATTGGCCCCGTTCTACTGACATCCAGTCACTTGGAACCTGTCGAGCACCTAGAGTCCAATCGCCTAGATCCAGATAAGGGCGCCCGGAATACAAAATTTCAACCCCTCCTTTTCTGCATTACAAGTTAGCACAAAAGCAAAAGAAAATAGGAAAGTAAAATAGTTTCACAACTATTTTTGTCTTGACTTTGGATTTCTGGTGAAATCCTGGGTCAGACAGACACCTACTGCTCCCCTTACCGGGAACGCGCCCTCACTCACTCCACTCGGAAGAATTTACCTGTTGCCAATCAAGTCCTCCAAACTTATTGGACTTCTGCTTAGCCTTTATTTTTGACCCCTAGAATCTAGACATCCGGTCCACCTGACCTACCTAGACTTTCACTGCTAGATATCTGGTCCACCTGACTTGCCTAGACTTCCACTGCTAGATATTTGGTCCACCTGACCTGCCTAAACTTACACCTGGTGCACTTGATCCGCCAAGTCTTCCTGCCTAGTACTCCTAGACTAGGACTTCCCACCTAACCCTCTAAGTTAGGTCTGCCTAGCCTCCAGTTACAACTTCCACTACTTAATCTCCACTAGGACTTCCATTGCCTACTATCCACTAGGATTTGTCTGTGCCTAACCTCAACTAGGACTTTTCTGTGCTACCTGTACACTTAGATCAGCTCATTAGTAAACATCACACACTTAACTTGAACCTTTTGTCATTATCAAAACTAAGGTTTGATCATTTGATGCTCCCTGCACCAACAATCTCCCCCTTTTTGATTATGACAACCTAAGTTTCAAGTTAAGAAAAAAATATTTTGATAATTGAAAGAAAATAACTGATTCATGCATGTAATGAAATATGATTTAATGCAGCATGTAACAATAATTTTCTAACTCCCCTGTTTCCAGGACTCCTCCTGAATTTGTACTTGGGTATAAATTAAAATTTTTACCACTTAGGAAAAATAAATTTTATTTTTCTCTCCCCCTAAACTTGATATGATTTAGTTTTGATCAACTTGATACAAAACCATTCAAGTCCTTTAACTTTTTAAAAAATTTTGATACTTAGTTTTTAAGAAAATATTTTAAATTAAAATTGAAAATATTTATCTCTCCCCCTTTGACATAATTAAAAATAAGTATATTAAAATTTATATAGGTGTGAGTCCAAGCATGTTAAAAAAATACTTAGACAAAAAAAACCTCTTTGAGCACGTGTCCAACTTAGGTTTTAGCTAACTACCAAGGGATAGTAGTTTGGCCAAGTTAGTCAAGTTTAAATGTATCATTCCAGTTAGCTTATGCTAAGCAAGAACACTTAACTTAATCCATAGTTTGTGTTTATCGCCCAAGCTTTAGTTCGATGCACAGACTTAAGCATCTGGAACTTAGGCTAGAATCCTATGCATCTCACACCATTCTAGGTTTCACAATACACAATCAAGTTATCTAGTGTGCTTTGTAAGATGCGTAACCTAGATTTATAGGTTCATGATTTCTAGGGGAGAAATCTAGACTAAGGCTAAAACATTCCTTCTTACTTTTGAAATCTAAATTTTGAAACTAAGTTTTTCAAAAAAAATTTAAAATAAATTTTTAAAATAGTTTTGAAAAACTAAGTAATAATAGATTTGAAAACATGAGTTTTTGAAAATCAATAAAAATTTTATCTTATTCTACCAAGCACAACCCTAATTAAAATAATTATAACTGAAGTACTGAAATAGAAAACTATAATACTAGTAAAAAAAAATGTTCAACAAGAAGATCAGTACAAGTCAAATTAAAAAACTAAGTCTACTGGGGAGGTGGCTGAGGATGACCCATGCTCCAAGACCTGAACATGTCCATCAACTCAGAATTTCTAGCCCTACACCTCTCCTCCTAACTCTCTAGCTGACTGGTCATAGGCTTATGGTAGGAGGTGACAGACTCATGCAGACTATGAACTGACTCCTCAAGTCTGATCACTCTCTGCTCCAGGAGTGATGGAGGTGGAGGTGGTGGGAGCTGGAGAAGATCAGCTAGGTCAAGATCATCATCCTCCTCCTCGACAATTGCGGCTGGTGGTGGCTGAGGCTAGTTCCCTCATCTCCAAGACAGAACCCCATCCTCATCTATATGTACCCTAGCTACTGAAAAACTCCTAAGTCCTAACATGTCAAACTTACTAAGCTGGTTTGACTTCACCTGCGGTGAGGTCAAAACCAAGTGATGCTAGGAGCGATGTCAAAATATGACAGTAGGGCATATGTACCCTCTTGCTGGTGGTAACACCAGATGAAAAAATGATAGCATGAAAAATATGCAAACTAATATCTATGTATAATCTATGAATCAATGCATATAAAAGAAATATATGAAATAGTCGCATCATCGCGACGTCTTTGGTAGTCAGGAGTAAAATGCATGTCACTAAGACTCTATATAAGACATAATCCTTCACTCTGAGTCTAATGGAAGAGAACTGGGTCACTGTAGGGGTCTTCTCCTCTCCAAAGAAATATAAATGCATGAAGTCTAGGGTGATGTAGGAGTAGGGATCCCCAAAAGGTACATCCCTAGGGGGTAGCAGGTAAATAACAAAGTGAATGGCGTAGTCCTAAGTGCTCTCTAATGATGGTGGATGATATGGTGAGATCCCTCCCTATAACTCAGGTGGAATAGGTCAGATCATCGATCTAAACTAGGTTATTATACAACTCGGCACACAAACTCATGTTAACCGGGCTAGTACAATAAACTAGTCACTGAAAGGCCATAATACTCTATGACCATGTGGATGGTATGCATGATCGTGCAAAAAAAATATATATATATATATATATATAATGCAAGGGTATAAATGATAATGATGCAAATCTAATCCTATGTTCCTCAGAGGAGAACCTAGGATCTGTACTAGGAGAACTAGAGGTGTCAGCCTCAGTAGTCTTCCTCTTAATCATAATGCATAAAATAAAGATTTAACTAAAAAACTTTAACTTAAATTATTTTAGAGTTGGTTTCAGGTTTATCTAGGCATTTTCGACAAAGAAATAAGAACCTGATGACCTATACGCTTAGTGACGGCGCAGGAAGAGGGGTTTTTAGAGGTAGGAAAGGTTTTGGTGCGGTTTAATGTGGTGGGCCTAGGGTTTCTTTTATAAGCGCTTCATGGCGCTTGGATTTGAATTGGGGCGCCTGGATTTTGCCAGATGTGCGGTGCTTGGAAAGAGTATCCAAGCGCTTGAATCCTAAAAACCAGGGGTGCCTGCGCAAAACCGTTGGCATATTTTGAGAAGAGGTTTGGGGCACCTGAATTTTCTATCCGGGAACCCGGATGAGGTTGGGTCGGGCTTTAAACGGGGTTGTGTTTAAATTTAAGTTTTAATTTTAAGAATTGGTTAATTAAAATTGAATAATTGGTCAATTAGTCAATTAAAATTTTAAAATTGGTTAATTAATTAAAATTTTAAAATTGATTAATTAAAATTTTAAAAATTTAATAATGTTAAAATAAAATTTTAAAAAGTTAATTAATTAACATTAACTTTTCAAGAGTTAATTTAAAAAATTTAAAATTTTAAAAACTTAATTAGAATTTTTAAGACTTAGTTAATTAAATTTTGAAAACTTAATTAGAAATTAAAAACTTAGTTAATAAAATTTTGAAAACTTAATTAAAAATTTTAAAACCTTAGTTAATTAGATTTTGAAACTTAATTCAAATTTTGAAAAGGTTAATTAATATTTTAAAAATTATTTAATTAAAATTTTAAAAAGGTTAATTAATATTTAAAAATTATTAAAATTTTAAAAAGGTTAATTAATATTTTAAAAATTATTTAATTAAAATTTTGAAAAGGTTAATTAACATTTTAAAAATTATTAAAATTTTGAAAAGGTTAATTAATATTTTCTTGATTAAATAAATTTTTAAGGCTTAATTAAATTAAAAATCTTTAAAGATTAATTAAATTAATAATTTTTAAAGATTAATTAAATTATTAATTTTTAAGCCTTATTTTATCACATCCATTTCTAGATGATCACACAGTTAATTATATAAGTTGTGTGAGATATTTTTTTATTTTTATCTTGATTAATGAATTAGATTATTGTCTAATATTTGATTAATCTTGGGTTAGATTCAAGTTTAACCTTTTGACTTACTAAATATGTATTTCAAAAATCAGCTTCTTAACGGTGGCGCGGCACAAGAGCTTTCTTGGTTATCAGAACAATGACCAATTTCTATGACAAAGCTAGTTCAAGAAATTGCATATTTAGCTAGTCTAGAAAAAAAAACTTTGGTTTAACTAGTCTAGGATTCAACGAGGTAGGTTTGGTCAGTTTCACTCAACTAAGTAAATCAATTAGGGTACTCCTTACCCCACTTGACCACTTAGATTGGGTTTTCCTAATGTACTGATGTCTCAACTCACTTTGGTACTATGTTGGTCAAGTATTAATCAAATTTGAATCCTTACCTAGTCTAGATTATTCTAAAACACATAAAAATAAAAATAAAAAAATAAAACAAACAGGTTTATCTAACATGTAAGGTTTTATATCCCTCTGGATCATGACCCCTATTGGATCTGATCAAATAGTGTATTTGATTCTTAGGGACCCAATACTAGTTTGGTTCAACTGGATTGGTCAGGTTGGACTTAGGAGCCTATGCTTAGACTCTAGGTTTCTTGGGTCGATTTAATAATGACATGTATGACTTGTGTTTGGCTTTGTATCCAAGCATAGATCTGTTATATCCGACCCTTTGAATTTCAAGGATCATGTTAAGATACTTAAAGCCCAAGATGAATTTTTCCAACAATCTTTTCAGATTATCAATCTGAAGTTTCAACATGGAATTTTCTTCCTCAAATTTGACTTGAGTTGAGTTTCCAACTTGAATATTTTCAGTTGGCAATCTAGAGTTGACTTTCTCCTATAGGAGTGCTAGCTCCTCTTGGAGTGATTCAACTTGAGCATTAGACTTAGCCAAATTTTTCGATAAACTATAAATAATTGAATATAACTTTTCAATGCTTACAGTGCTTGTGGGTCCTTCTGAAATGGATGCAGATCCGTCGCTTGTGCTTGAGTCGTTGTTTGATTCACTTTCTGTTCTAGTTGGTTCATCTCGAGCTGGGAATGCTAGGAAACTTGTGTTGGCTTCCTCTTTTGAGTCCTCAGAAGATGATTCATCCCAAGTTGCTTTAAGCGCATTCTTTTTAGACTTATGCTCCTTTTGGTTAGGGCATTCGGACTTAAAGTGTCCTTTCTCCTTGTATCCGTAGCAAGTAAGTTCTGTCTTATTTGTGGGTGGTTTGTTGGAGTTGACTTTCTGTACCACCTTCTTCATTTCCGACCTTCTTAAGTCCATGTTTTTTCCTCAGCATCTTCCAAACTAGATTTACTAGTTCGGTAGTGACTTCGTCGTTGCTTTTGGATTCTATTGATTCATGACATTCATCTTTAATTGATTTTCTAGATTTTTTCTCCTTAGTTGATCCTGCAATAAGAGCTATACCTTTCTCTTCCATAATGGTGTTAGTTTGTACATGTAATTCGAATTCTGAATATAGCTCATCAAGCTTAATTTTTGAAAGGTCCCTAGAGACCTTGTAAGCATCAACCATAAATGCCCACAAAGTTTTCTTCAAGAACACTTTTAGTGTGTACCTAATTACATCCCGATTTTCAACGGGTTGCCCAATTGCATAAAGCTCATTTAGTAGATCTTGGATACGTGCGTGCAGTCCACTAGTGGATTCACCTTCCATCATCTTGATGTTGTAAAGTTTATTAATGAGGAGATCACGCTTGCTAACCATTGTATTGAACGTTCCTTCATGAAGTTTTATGAGCTTGTTCCACAAATCTTTGGCACTGATAAACGGGTCGACTCTATTTAATTCTTCTTTGGTCAACCCACATTGAAGTGTTTGGGTTGCCTTAGCATCAGCTTCGATTTTCTTTTTGGTGGTCACATCTCATTTTTCGCAAGACTGAGGAAGGTCGTCATTATCAGTTGGAATCGTGAACCCCGTTTGGATGATAATCCACATGTCCATCTAAGTCTTTAGGTAGTACTCCATTCTACCTTTCTAGTAGATGAAGTCCTCCCTAGAGAACAGAGCTTGTCTTGCATGTTAGATTTGAGAGGTATCTTAAGGCTGTCTTACGATTATACTATTTATTAGATAAATAGCAATTCACTATTTGAGTGCACATTTCATATGTGTTTGAGTGGATCTTAAACTCGAATACTGAATGTCCGCAATACAATCCATATCATGAGAGAATTTGTGATTGGATTACAACTTGTGAGTATCTCTACATGTGTAATTATGAATGTATTGAAATTATCCCTAGTCGAGGAATTGATGAGCACGGACGTCATCGATTCTGTCAAGACTAGCACATTTAGACTACTTGGTTAACCAAGCATCTGATCTTACAGTTGGAAACATTGGATGTTGAGAGTTAAACGTGGATACTAGTTAAAGATAACTAGTTCATTGGAGTGACCTACCTTGAGATTTCATATAGTTCGATACATATGTCAATGAAGATCTCAGTGCAGCTTAAGTGCGAGTTTCCTTTGACTTTCGGTATTCAAGTCACCTTGGTCATGGAGACTTATACTTTGACATCTTAAGCAAGCATCTCCGAGGAGGTGCGGACCCGAGATGATTGGGTATAAGTCGAAGTGTTCAAAGGTATTTGAATATCCCACAGAGGATTCACCACACCTTGGAAAAGGATATGTATACCCTGCGGTCGCTTGTCAAGATTGTTACTAAAAGTCTTTGGCCAAAGCATTACATGTCAAGACTACAATACTCTTAGACATATGTACAAATAACTTGAATCCATAGGACAAGAAAGCGGCTTGGGTTAGATGTGACGTAGTCAACCAGTAGGGACCGACACATAGACCATGTTCTGAATCAAGCTGGTATAAGACGGTGAAAGGAACGAGGCATGATTCAGTGTAGCTGCTGAAGGGTTTAGAAGATGTTCTGAAATCAATCATTGATTTTTCAATCAATTGGGGATCATGATGTACTACTTGGTGTCACTCATGATCGTTCCATAATTAATGATTAATTACGGACGACCAACATAACCAGGAACCTATTAGGTCACACGCACTACAAGTTCTTCGAAGAACTTAAAATAAGTTTAAGAATTGGATTCTCAGAATGAGAAAAATAAAGTCTAGTTGGACTAAACAATGGATAACATGATGGAACTCATCTTACAAAGACGAAATGAACGAAATCAATTTCGTTCAAATCAGAGGTCGTTTGGTCAGTGAATCAAATGATTCAATTTTGAACCAACTTGGTTTGGTTCATGATTGAAGAGGTTTTGGCAAAACGGAAGAGATGAGAAGCTTCGTCTTGGGAAGACAAAACGAACAAAACTAGTTTGGATCAAATCCGAGTTCGTTTGGTTAGTGAACCAAGCGAACTAAAGATGAACCCGGTTCGCTACAGTAACTTGGTCCGGTTCAATCTGAATTAGATTTTGATTTTTCGGTTTATTTCTTGAACCGGTTTAATCAAACCCTAATCGCCGGTTAACCCTAAACGTTCCGATTTAAAGAGAAGCACTGTAGCTTCTCAAAGACACGCAATCGCGCGCCCCTTTCTCTGCTTCTTCCCCGCGAGACCGATGTCGCGAGCCTGCTTCTGCCGGTGACCTCCACGCGATAGTGCATCCACGGCAGAAACTAGGTTTGATCGTCTTCTTCTCCACGCGATGCGCCGCTGCCTGCAAGGCCACTTTCTTCTTCGGTCGATGGCGCGGCGCCGTCCACTAGAGCCTGCAATTGTCGCCGGCGCGTGGAGGAGAACCAAAGGCGCGCTCCCCTACTCTGCTGTACTCTTCGCCGGCCGCGAGTGAACGGTGGTGAAGCCAGCCACGGCGAGCGTGAGGACCGAAGCTCTACCCGCGATCTTCTTCTCTCAGCGAGAATCAGGGCTTCCCCGCGTGCGCGCCGGCGTCGCTGGCATCCGGCCAGATGGGATCCGGTCTCTCTGTTTCTCGCTACTCGGCGACCGTGAATGAAGAATTGCGTGAAGCTGAGTGCTGCTCCTCCCTTCTCCTTCGCCGTGAGATTGAAAACTCACAATCGGGCTTTAGGGCTTGTATGGGGTAGATGAGATTGGCGGTTTTCTCCTCTCCAAGAATCGCGACTATTGCTTCAGTGTATATAGCAACCGAAGCAATCGTGATCCTTGAGGAAAATCGCTTGTTGCTCACCTTCCTATCCCGATCACCTATCTGGATTTCTATTTCTTGCGGAGATGGCAAGCTATGGAATCTCGTGGTTAGCAACCAGAAGCTTGAGAAGTTTCTGGATAATTATTCCATCAACGTCGAAAAAGTTTCAACCAATTTATTCTAATTTGGCGGTCAAAGGTTGACCATCAAAACTACACCGAGAATACGATTTTGAATGATAGTCAAAAAGCCTCGGAATGATCGTAATAAATGTTGTTGCATGGTTTCCGGAATAAGACTTCTCTCGATTTGATCGTCATCGATCATCGGCTAATACCGAAGATGATGACACGACCGTGGCTTCCAAAGCCGTCCGGACGGAAATTTGGCATGGATCACCAATAGAGGCGAGATTTCGACGAGGACCGCTCGATTGATACCAACACCGCTCAACGTCATCGCGAGGTACGCGTTTAGAATAATTTACTATTCTATAAATTTTAATTTCCTGTCATGCTTTGTACATGTTATTTTCTATTTTTCATGTGTGTGTTGTTGTAATAATTAACTGTAATTATTTATTTATTTCCGCTGCATACGTTTGCGAAACGTGAAAACACGCGTATTGCACCGGGACGATCCCAACATTGCAATGCTCTATCCTTCCTAATGGACCACTGAAATCTTGCACACAATAAAAAAATTAAAATATACCAAGACTTGGTCTTGGATTAGCAGTGTAGGAGAAAATAGGATGAATTAAAAAATTAAAAAACTTGCTCCACCGGTGGTTACACTGTGTTCGAGCACCCATCGCTCTGATACAATTGTAAGATCATTAAGAGCACTAGAGGGGGGATGAATAGCACATATGTTACATTTTCAAAATTCATAAAGTACTCGTAAATCCTTAGGATTAGAGAAGTATAGAATGCAATAGAAAAAGAAAAAGCACAAGGACAGAGCACACAGCGATTTACTTGGTTCATAGCCACAGGCTGCTACTCTAAGACTCACAATCAAATGATCATTTCCGACAGGTAATCAACTATATAACTCTACTCTTACGAAAAGGAGTTATCCATGTATAAAAATATAGGGTTGGTAATAATGATACTGCCCTAATGAAATTAAGCATAAAAATAAATGTACCGATAGAGTGATGATTGTAAATTCTGGTACAGCTCTTCGACGTGATAACGACGTTCCTGGTTGAAGTTTCATGTGCAGATGGTCATCGCTTGTCTATATATTGATGCTCCAAAGGCTCTCCCTCGAGGCTCTTTTATTAGGGTATTCAGGCGCCTCCACGCTATCCGCCGATCCACTATCAGCGTTGCTGACTTGGCATTTCCAGGTCCCTGCATCCCTTTCCGGGCGCCTCTATACTAACGTGGAGGTTCCGGATGAAGTTTGACTATGCACCACCTTATCCAGATTGGAGTGCCTGCAATCACTCTAGCGCTTGGAAGCTGAGATGTTCCGACCACTAGGACTCTACCACCTCACTGCTTCGCTGGCCTAGTTTTACTGACATCCAATCGCTTGGAACCCATCTGGGCACTTGGAGTCCGGTCTCTTGGATCCAGATAAGGGCACCCGGAACACAAAGTTTCTGCTCCTTCTTTCCTACATTACAAGTTAGCACAAAAGCAAAATATAATAGGAAAGTGAAACAGTTTAACAACTATTTTGGTCTTGACTTCGAATTTTCAATGAAATCCTATGTCAGACCGACGCCTACTGTTCCCCTTATTAGGAACGCGTCCTTATTCACTCCACTCGGAAGAATTTATCTGTTGTCAACCAAGTCATCCAGACTTGTTGGACTTCTACTTAACCTTAATCCTTGGCCTCCATGATTTTCACTGCTAAACATCTGGTTCACTTGATCTACCTAGACTTCCACCGTTAGACATTTAGTCCATCTGACCTGACCTACCTAGTCTTCCACCTATTTCACTTGATCTGTCAAGTCTTCCTACCTAATTCTCCTGATCAGGACATCCCACCTAACCCTTCAACTTAGGTCTGTCCAGCCTCCAACCAGGACTTCCACTACCTAGTCTCCACTAGGACTTCCCTATGCCTAGTCGCAACTAGGACTTCCCTGTGCTACCTGGATACTTAGATCAGCTCATCAGTAAACATCACACACTTAACTTGAACCTTTTGCCATTATCAAAATTAATGTTCGATCATCTGGTGCTCCCTGCATCAACAAAGTACACCTGGATTTATGTGATTCGGTAATGCCCAAGGTCCTACTCCACAACTTGTATCTTGAGCATGAACCACTAATTCTTCTCCTTTCTAGAAACCTTATGAAGGTGGAGAAACTTCTTTCAAATTGATAAGACACACAAACAAATAATTAACTCAAATAATACAAAGGAAATAAATGAGAGTTACAAAAGCATCTCTCTGAAAGTCCTAAATGTGCGACACCCTTCTTGAAACCTCCTAGACTACACTGAACTTTGAGAGCTTTAGGCGTATAGACTAAGAATAATAATGTGAGTAAATGATGATATGAACTTGAGCTCCTGACCTTCTTTTATAGTCATTTGTATGTGGCACCGATTTGGTTGCTCAGAAGCCTTTACGATCGCTTGCAATCTACTAACTCGGTTTTATGAACAAATCTCTCTTCATCCGATTTAGCTGACTTGACAACTTTTCAATTGTCTGGACCATTCTAATCACCTTAGCCCAGTCAATTCAAATCTCTGACTGACTCATTAGGATCAACTTGATCTAGTCTTCAGGTCACTTGGACTTAATTCGATCACATGGACCTTCAAGTTGCCCGGACCTACTCCGATTGCCCAAATCCTTTGAGTACGACTTGTTAACTCTGGTTTCTTGCAACACAACGTTAGTCTAGAGAAATATATATTACATTCATATGCTTAGTATCTAGTCTATCTGACCTACTAGGTATGCCTAGTGTTTAGTATACCTAACCTACTGGAACTTCATATTTGCTCGAAATTCACTCTTCTAAAACTTCCCTTTACTTAGAGTTCACTCTTTTAAGATTTTTTTTTCTTGATGTTCACTACTTGAAGACTTCTCTCTACCTAACATTCATTCTTCTAGGAATTTTTCCCTTGGCAAATATTTGATCACCCCTTTGACCTACTTAGACTTTTCTTTTGCCAAATATCTAGTCACTCTTGACTTGCCTAGACTTTATACCTACCTAGACTTCACTCCTCTAGGATTTTTCTTTGCCAACTATCTAATCTCCTTGGACTTTCCCTTTACTAAACATTCGGTCAGCCTTGACTTATTTAAACTTTCATCAACTGCTAAGTATCCAATCACCCTTAGACATGCATGGAGTGTACACTAATTTAGTTAACCTTTATCAGACTTACTCATATTGATTAACTGTCACAATCCTAGAAGTTGATTGTAACAATAATAATTAGATGAGAAATTTCATGTAAAAATGCAAAGCAATCCGTCGTTGTAGCATCTGTTTTGGAAGTTGAGTTTGTGATATGCTTTAAGACCACTATTCATAAATTATTATTGAGATCATTATTTTAGGATTGGGAGTAGTCGGTAGGATTATCAAGCCATTGAAAAATTATTATGATAATGTCATAATATTTTTCTTTTTTAAGAATAACAAATTTTTAAAAGTTGTTAAACCCATGAAATTGTCATTAAAGAAGAAGTTTAAAAATAAAAAGTGTCAATTGAGCACATTTATGATTACAAATTCATTAACTAAATGATTGACATCTCAAAAGAATGGGCGTTATGAAAAATTATTAATGATTTTATAATTGAGTTTCATCCTTTATGCATCTGACCTTTGGGCTCTTTAAATATTATTTCAGATGCATTAATGCCTACGCATCTTATTTCTTTATATATATATATATATATATATATATATATATATATATATATATATATATATATATATATATATATATATATATAGAGAAATTCTCTGCCGCGCGACAAACGCCGCGCGACGCCGTGCGCGACAGCCGACCTTCCTTCGTTCATCGTCGCCGTTCGTCGCCGTCCGATCACCGTTGGCCGCAATTTTGGACTCGTTGGAAGCGCAACTCGACGGCGCACACATTGGCATCGGATTCCGGCCGGATTGTGGCCGGAATCCGGCCAAAAACGCGACAGAGATGCTGTTGGCCGATTCCGGCCGATTTCGGCCGGAATCCGGCCGGAATCGGCCAGAAACGCGACAGAGAGCGTCTGTTGGGCGATCGGCCGGAATCGGCCAACCGGCCGAATCACGGCCGGAGACCGGCCGCGGTCGACGCGCCGGCGCCGGGCGCGTCGACCGCGGCCGGTCTCGGCCGTGATTCGGCCGGAATCCGGCCGATTTCGGCTAGAATCGGCCAACAGCGTCTCTGTCGCGTTTCTGGCCGGATTTCGACCGGATTCCGGCCACAATCCGGCTGGAATCCGGGCCCGGCCGGAGCGCCGGCGAGTTGGCCTTCCAACGCATCCGGTCCGGCGGCCGTTGGTGGCCGGACGACGGTGAACCGTGGCGGAGAAGCGGCGAACGTCGGAGGAGAAACCGGCGTCGCGGACGGGTGCGCACGGATTTGTCGCGCGGTAGAGCAAATTCCTATATATATATATATATATATATATATATATTAATAAAAAAATAATTGTTATTGAACAATTATGTTTATATTTCATTTCAATTCATGCAGAACTAATATTGTAATATTTGAAAGAAACTATATCAAACTAAGGATGCACAATCCCGCGCCATTATTCTTATTAATTTTTATTTAATTATGATTTATACTTGATCAATTCAAAAATGAATTTATTTTACACTCGGCGCATTATGTTGAAAGTAAATAATATTATATATAAGTCACGTGGGGGAATGTTAAAAATAAATTTAATTTAATTTTTTATTAAATATCCCACGTTATATAACTTTATTTATGATAAATTTTTTTATTTAATGGCTCACATTATTTAACTTTATTATGAAAAGATAATGCTCACTCATAAAATGTGAAATGGGGAGATGTGAGAACGTAATAAAAAAAGATTTAATTAAAAATAAAGGGATAATTAATTGCATATTCATGAAATGTGTAATAAAAGATTATATATATTCCGGTAAGGTTCAAAATTAAAGTTAAACAAGAAAGGGGAACACACACTTTGATAAAGGATGACACGTTCGTAAGAAATCCGCAATCACCGTCGCGACAAAAAGTGTGCATCAAATCTAAATCAAGATCTCCATGTTTCACGTCGATCAAATTCTGATTCTAGGTCGTGCGTAATTAAATGATCACCAGCATGAATCATTTGAGTACTCCTTATTTGTTTAATTTATTCATAATAGTTTTAACTCTAGGAATAATTGTACCTGCGGGTAAATATTATGCACGCCGCGAGAAGAATTAATCGTCACCATCATCAACTTGGATCAATCTTTTCGTGGGACCTGGTGTGATCTATTAGGGCTGGTGCCCATTTAGATATGAGTTGATAGATGGATACGGTTCCACGTCAGAATTGCAGAAAAGCTGGTTCCAGAAAGCTGCTGCTGGAATAAGTTAATAAGAGTCTGTCCTCCTGGAAGTGGGCACAGCAACCAGCAGTTATCTAAGGTGCGGTGGTTGGGAGTCGTTATATACACACACACAATACGTTATGCATTTGTCCGCGAAACTTTTGAATGTTCGGATCATTTCCGAACGATTGAAATAAAAAAATATTATTTTATTTATAATTAAATTTTTAAAATTTTTTTAGTGTTTAAAAGTTAGATTATAATATTAAATATAAAAAATTTTAAAATAAAAAAATTTAGATGTTTACGGAATGTACTGAGTTATTATTCCATATTTTTTATTCGGTACATCTCATGTGTAATTAATTTTTTTTATTTTAATTTTTTTTATATTTAATATTATAACTTAATCTCTAAATATAAAATTACAATTTTAAATAATTTAATCATAAATAAATAATAAATAATAAAATAGTAATTCATAAGCATACAAAAATTTATTCATTACGGATCGTGTGTGTGTGTATATATATATATATATATATATAGATATATAGATTTGCTATTATGAGCGCCGATTCTGTGCGCGCTCGTGAGTGCCTGCATCTCTGCCGTCAGCTTCCGATCGCGATAAACATGAGCCGTCCGATTGCACAGTGATTCTCCTCGGACCTTCGCCGCTTCCCATCGCCCATTCATCGCCGGCCGCCGGACCAGACCCGTTGGAACCGCGACTCGCAGGTGGTCCGGCGATGGCCGGAGTCCGACCTCGATTCCGGCCGGAATCCGGTCGAATTCCGGCCGAAATCGCCGCCAGACACCGGCGGTCGATTCGGCCGGAATTCGGCCGGATTCCGGCCGAACGGGGCCGGGCTCCGGCCGCGGTCGACGCGCCCGACGTCGGCGCGTCGACCGCGGCCGGAGTCCGGCCCCGTCGGCCGGAATCCGGCCGGGGCCGAAATCCGGCCGAATTCCGGCCGAAATCGGCCGCCGGTGTCTGGCGACGATTTCGGCCGGAATTCCGGATTCCGCCGAATCGGGGCCGGACTCCGGCCGCGGTCGACGCGCCCGGCGGTCGACGCGCCGGCGCCGGGCGCGTCGACCGCGGCCGGAGCCCGGCCCCGATTCGGCCGGAATCCGGTCGGATTCCGACCAACAGTGGCGCCAGGCACTGTTGCCCTTGTTTCGGCCGGAATTCCGGTCGGATTCCGGCCCAATCCGGTCGAAATCCGATGCCGAAATGTGCGCCGGTGAGTCGCGGTTCCAACGGGTCTGGTCCGGCGGTTGTTGGTGGTCGGACAGCGATGAACGGACGGCGGAAGCGCATGGAGGTCGGCGGTCGGCGCGCACAGACGCGTAGGAAGCCGGCGCTCATAATAGCATTTCTCTCTCTCTCTCTCTCTATATATATATATAATATTAATTTTTTAAAATTTATTCTTTTTAATTTTTTTTAAAGATTTAAAATTTAATATTAAAAAAATAAAAATTAAAAAAAACATAGCTCATGCGAGACCTCTACATGTATTAACTGTAGTAACTCTACTATTATATTGCGCCCCCATTCTATAACATCTCGACTACAAAACAACGCTCCCCTATCTCTCGTCCCTCATCTTAAACAAATTGCACCACATCCTTCCTCCCCTCTCCATCAAAATGCCCAATGCCGCCTCCATCTTCGGTGCTCAACCGTATTGGAACAACGATTTCTCTCTTGTGGTTAAGCTTAATTAAAATGTTTTGATATTCTTAGAAATGTGAATTAAAATAGATAGGAAATGAACTCCAATCTGGGTGAGAATTTTGTTTTACGTTGACAGTTTTGTAACATAAAGGCTAGTTTGAATTAATTTACAATTGTGAATGTTGTGAACAAGAGTGCACCCATAAGAGAGGGCAAATTCAATACCCAAATTGTACTAAACCCAATGACTCTTGTACGAGTGCAACTTGCTTGTATTGAATGTGATGGGGCAATGATTTCCTAAGTAGATTAGTCAATATTTTGTCATTGGGATTAATTATTTTATTTGTTCAACTGTGTAATGGGTGCATTAATAATCTACCTGGAAAATGGTCAAATATTAATAGCAAATCCGTAACCAACCAAGTGGTAACGATGCTAGCAATTGTGTTATTACCCAAGTAATCAGAGGTTATGAATAGCCTTTACTCAACCATGTAATGCCGCCATAAATCAGAACCTATATAAAGAGTTCCTACTTGGGCAGAAAGAGCTGAGAAGATAGCGAGAAGAAATGCCATCCACCTTCGTTCCCCCACAAACTCTAATTTTTTTATCGTGTAGTTCGCTCGACAACTCTTTCGGTGATAACATTCGGGTACAAGCTTAATTCATCATGAACAACTAGGGGTTAGCTACAATTATGATAGGGCCGTTATATCTTAGGAAATAGGCATCCAATATAACTTCAAAACACCGTTGGAGGGAATGAATTTATTTTAAGAAAACTATATTTACACAGGCCTCAATAGTCGGGTGACTTCTATGAAAAATCTCAATCGACTCTCGGCAACTCGGCACTCGAGCCACTCAGTAGCTGACCTACTCGGTAGCTCAAGCACTCGACCCAAATGACACTCGGGTGGCTCGGCAATCAGACTACTCTGATGATGTTGTGCGAAATTGCAAGTGCACAGTCGTTATCAAGTAATAAAAATATCATCCTCTCGAATTGTGTTGTTGAGTACCAACTACGCACAAAGTAAGCTATTTAGACGAAACCAATATTTGAAAATAGCTATAATGAGAAACTAAACCGAACTAGTAAACTGAATAAAAGATTGATTGAGAAATTAAATCTTAAGATAATTCTAGAGTTTTGATTTTACCACGATGAGTATCGATAATTCAACTATGATTTCCTCTCCTACAATATTAGATTATTCTTGAAAGTAATGTACCTTTAGGTAATCAATATTTTATCTTAAAATACAATTATGTGTTTATCTTGATGCAACTCCTATTCTCATAGTAATTGAATCAAGATAAGCCCTTTAAGCTATGTGAGAATCAATGTTACCCTTGAGAGCATTTAAACTATTTTCATAATAAAAAACTCAATTTCAACTCTATAGGTCTGAGATTAAGGTTCACCTGTCAATTCGTCCCTTAATATCTAGTAATTGTAAACATACGCTAATATATTCACAATTGTCAATGTTTTGTTAAGTATGCTAAAACTAAATCGAAGGTAATCATGACATTAATAAGAGAAAGAAATCATAAATTCAATATCAATATGTCATCAGGCTACTCCCTAATCTTTGAATAAAGAAACTATTCAATAAAATTAGAGATACAAGCTATTGATGTCCAAAATCTCGTAGCTCCTTTGATGTCTTCGATATGACCTCCTCTTTGATCTTCTATCATGAGTTGTCTCTAAATTACCACTCTTTTTTTCCTTTTATAGTTTCATAACTCCAATAGAGTGTTCTGAAAATTAGGAAAAACTCTAGAAACAGAATTTTGTAAAAAATAGGATTACATAGTCAATGAATTTTAAGATGCTCTATGACCGTGAAACGTTCCACGAGTAAGTTGTGGGGCATCCTAGCGTGATCTTCTGTTCTAACACAATATAAACCATGGTTGTGATTCTATTTTTTTTTGGTTGAAAGGGTAAATATATATATCATCAAACAAGAAAGCACAACCATACAAAAGCACCTAAAATTCCTGTTCATGTTAGGTTTGACGAACTGTCAGTCTGAGTCGGCATTTATGGTATACCATACACGTGC
>NC_133879.1:4776278-4830075 GCF_044706935.1 Curcuma longa
TATTTGATATTAGAAAAATAAAAAATTTATATCCACATGAGTGAGGGAGTCTAAGGGAACTCATTGGTGTCTTCAGACACTGGGTATCATCTCAAAGAAGGCAGAAATATAATTTTAAGTCGAAACAGGATTCCTACAAAAGATTCTCATGACAAAAAATTATTTTAAATAGTATCACAATCAAAGAGTACATGAAAGATAAGCTAGGGCAAGGGTTCAGACAACTGAACAACAAAAGAAGAGCCTCTCTTGAAAATGGCTGAAGAGTAGCATTGTTGACTTGAAAAATATTCTGAGGATTTTGGGTAGAGAGGTCAGATTTTTCTTCGTCGGTGTGCTTCGCCTCAGCAGATTTGTCAAGTTCCAGTTTTCCCCTTCTCCATGGACCTTCTCCTTCCCCTCCGACGGCTCTGACTCGTTTCTAAATAGCTTGTTCTTGAGGATGGCCTCCTCGACGGCGGCTCTGAGCTCCACCAGCGCCTTCCTCTCGGATTCCTTGAGATCCGACAAGAAGTTGCTCTCCTCCCTGAAGGACAAGGCCTTCTCCACAACCGGACCACCTTTCTCATTCTTCACCTCTACTGCAGTCGCATCCTTCTCTGCTTCTTTTCAACCACAACGGAAGCTCGAATTGTGAATCAGCCGCGCGATTTTGGGAGAGGCGGGATTTTATTTCGGGATTTCGTTTCGGCCACGGTGGAGGATGAACAGTGAAATTCCTCGCCACGTCGGCTGTCGCGCACGAAGTTGCGTAAACTCATCGCGCAGGATATCATTCCTGTATATATATATATTTGAAATTTACGAAAATCTATGTAAAATTTACGGGCGCAACTAATTATGACTACTTCCAGTCCTAGTTATCGTAAATCTTATTTAATAAAATATGATTAAAAATATGATTTTACAAATCTAAATTCTTTAATTAGATTAGAAAATAATTTTCATATCTAATCACATATTTTATTTTAGAAAATATAATTTTAATTAAAAAATCTAATTAAATAAGAAATAATTTTTCTAATTTAAAATTCCTAATAAATTAAAAAAATTTACAATTAAAAATTTTAAATTGAATTTAAAAAAAATTTCTTAATTAAATTTATGATAAACCATAACACACAAAATCATTTTACGCGTATGTCTTGCACTATCAGACTCTGATACCACTGTTGTGATCGTCCCAGTGAAATACATGTGTTTACACGTTTCAGAAACATGTGCAGCGGAAGAAAATAAATAATTATACCTAATTATTAATAAAACACACGCAACACATGTAGGAAATAAAACACACGCAACACATGTGTTGGCATCAATCGAGTAGCCCTTGTCGAAGTAGGATGACTTCCTAAGTCACAAGTCGCATCACCATCTTCGGTACTAGTCGACGATCGACAACGATCGAATCAAGAGAAAAAACTTAATTTCAAAAAACACGCAACAATATTTGTCGCGATCATTTTTTGAAGTTTTCTGACTATCACTGACAATCGTATTCTCAGTGTAGTTTTTTGGTGGTCAACTTTTCACCACCTATTAAGAGGAAATTGTCAGAACCATTCCGACGTATGGAATGATTTCCGAAAGCTTCACAAGCTTCCGGTGGCAAACCCTGATTATAACCTAGCAGCAATTCTGACTTTGACGCAGCAGCAACTCCTCTGTTCTCCTCCTGCAGACGACACGAGTTAGGGTTTCCAGTCACCGACGAAGATGAAAAATGGCGCGATGTTAAGACTCCGACGTTGCCCTTCTCCCACGCAGGCGGCAGGAGCAGAGGATGGTGGATTTCGACGTTGCCCTTCTCCCACCGATGGTAGGACTTTTTTGGATGAGAGGTTCTCCGACGATTGACGGCAGGCAGAAAGAGTCCAATCGTGCGTCAACGGCGGCAGCGAACAGAGAAAGGAAAGAGGAAGATATCGTGGTCGGTAACGCGAAGGAGGAGGCGACGTAATGCTAGGGTTTCACTCCCTCTCTTCCTCTCCCACGTGGCCAGGCAAAGTCGGCGGCGGCTCCGGTCGTTTCTCATGGATGAAGAACAGGGGTGCACGCGGTGCTAGGGGTTTCTTCCCTCTCCTCTTCTGGCTTGTCCTCTGGCGGGAACTCCGGTGATCGACGACGACAGGACAAGCCCAATCTGGCTTCGACAGCATCGAAACAGAGAGTAGAGGAGCACCGAATAGAGAGTAGAGCGACAAATAGACGAGATGTTCGCGTGGAGGAGAGGCTCAGGATGGCGGCGTTCGCACAAAGGAGAAGCTTGGCCAGCAACATTCACGCGGAGGAGAAGCTCGACTGGCAGCGTTCATTCTCTCGACGAACGGCGCGAACAGGGAGCGCAATTAGGGTTTTCCTCTGCCCACTTGCTCTCTCCCTTGACTCCCTTCCTCCTTTTAACTGCGGTCGCGGTGGGTTTCTCAGTGTCGGATGCGGATGCGAGAAGGAATCACAACAGCGCTCATCCATTTCGGTAGAATCGGGCCGCGAGAGGGACGAAGTCACTAGGGAGAAATCACGAGTCGCGGGCATGAACTGGACAGTCGACGTGGGGGAAAAAGAACCGAGAGAAAAAATCAAATTGGTTTGATTATTAGAGTTAACTGTAGCGAACCAGTGTGGTTACTATAGCAAATCAGACCGGCTACTATAGAAAATCGGGTTCATTCGCTTAGTTCAATGGTCAAACGATCTCCGATTTGACTCAAATTAGTTTTGTTCAATTCATCTTCACATGATGAATCTCCTCATCTCTTCTATTTTGCCAAAACAATTTCAATTATGAACTAAACTAAGTTGGTTTAATTTGGTTCAATATCGAATCGATTGGTTCAATAATCAAATCACCCCTGATTTGAACGAAATCAGTTTCATTCATTTTGTTTTCATAAGATGAGTTCCATCTTTTTTTTTCTTTGTTCGGTCCAACTAGACTTTATTTCTCTTGATCTAAGAATCTAATTCTAAAACTCGTTTTGAGTCCTTTGGAGAACTTGCAATATGTGTGACCCAATAAGTTCCCGGTTATGTTGGTCGTCTGTAATTAACCATTAATTACGGAACGAACATGAGTGGAACCTAGTAGTACAACATGATTTCAATTGATCAAAAAATCAATGATTAATTCCAAAATATTTCTAAACCCTTCAGTAACTTTAATGAAACGTGTCTCGTTCCTTTCACCATCTTATACCCGCTTGATTTAGGATATGGTCTATATGTGTCAGTCTCCATTAGGCTGACTACGTCACACCTAGCCCAAGCTTCTTTCTTATCTTGTGGATTCAAATTACCTATACATGTATCGAAGAGTGTCGTACTCTTGACATGTAATGCTTTGGTCAAAGACTTTTAGTAACAATCCTAACAAGCGGCCGCAGGGTATACATCTCTTTTTATAAAGAGCGGTGAATCCTCTGCGGGCTACTCAAACACCTTCGGGCACTTCGATTTATACCCAATCATCTCGGGTCCACACCTACTCGAAAATGTTTACTTAAGATGTCAAAGTATAAGCTTCCATGACCAAGATGATTTGAATACTGCAAATCAAAGGAAACTCGCACTTAAGTTGCACTGAGATCTTCATTGACATATATATATAACCATATGAAGTCCCAAGGCAGATCACTCTAATGAACTAGTTACCATTAACTAGCATCCACGTTTAACTCTTAACATCCAATGCCTCCAGCAATTAGATCAGCTGCTTAGTAAACCAAGGAGTTTAAAATGTATTAGTCTCAACAGAATCGATGATGTCGGTGTTCATCAATTCCTCGACTAGGGATAATTTTAATACATTTATAATTGTACATGTAGAGATGCTTATTAGTTGTAATACAATCACAAATTTTCTCATGCTATGAATTGTATTGCAGATATTCAATAAATGAGTTTAAGATCCAATCAAACATATAAAAAATGTGCACTCAAATAGTGAATTTCTATTTATCCAATAAATAGTCTAATCGTAAGGTGATTGCCTTAGGACACCTCTCAAATATAACACATAGTACCAAGGTGGGGCGAAATGATAGTACATCAGGGAAGCTTAGTATAGGTAGTCAAGTGGGGTAAGGAATACCTTACTTGGTCTGTTTAGCTAAGTGAAACTAACTGAAGCTATCTCACCACATTCTAGACTAGATAAACTAGGATTTTTCAGGAAGTATGTTACGTACATAATTTCTTTAAAAGACTTTGTCTAAAGAAGTGTTTGTTGTTCCAATAACCAAAAAAGACTCTACCTCGCCATGACCTAGAAGATGATTTTTTAAAATGTGCACTTAACTAACTGATAGTTAAACTTGAATCTAACATAAGGTCAAATATTCATTAGAATTTAAATTAAATTAATAAATATAAAATTAACAATCATCTCGCAAAACCCATAAAATAACCCTTGTATGTTATGTACTAAGACATTTAGATGATTGAGATGATAAGGATCATTAAATCAAAAAGTTTTGAAAATATTTTTTAAAACTATAAAATTATTTTTAAAAATTTCATATTTACTTGAACTTCATATTTACTGGGTGTGCTTATGTTATAAAGTTTTCAAATCTATATATATTTAAAAATTAATTGATCAATACTTAGACACAAAACCTCTAAGTCAACACTACTTCTAGAACTCTAAGACACATAGGCAAAGATTCCTTATGGTCAACAAAGATATCCTAAGAGAATGTCTAGTTAAGAGGGAGGTCCTTCTTGAAAAATCTTATTTTAAAAAGACCTTTTAAAAAATTAATTTCAAAAGTCCTTTGAGAAATTACTTTAAAATCTTTCTGAAAACTCATGTGTTGAAAATTATTTTATAAATTATTCATTTGACATGAATCAACTCTTAAGATATATAGGGAGTTTGCTTTGTAGTTAATAAGAAGCCCTAAAGAAGTATCAGATTAAAGAGAGATTCAAATTTAAAAATCAAATAAAAATTCATGTTTTGAAAATATTTTTAGAACTATAAGTTAATTGTTATTTTGATTTGGATCAACCTCTAAGACACATAGGGAGTTTATCTTGTAGTTAATAAGGAGCCTTAAGAAAGTGTCAGATTAAGAGGAAGGTTTAAATTAAAAGATCAAACATATTTTAAAAAATAAGTTTTATAAATCTTTGAAAAACTCTTTGAAAATATATTTTAAAGTTATGTTCAAAATAATTTTAAAAATTATTCTTTTAATTTGGGTCAAACCTTAAGACACATAGGTAGTTTGCTTTGTAATTAACAAGGAGCCCTGAGGACATGTTAGATTAAAGGGGAGATCCTGATTGAAAGGATAATAAATAATTTTTTAAAAGCATCTACTTTCTGAAAAACATTTCAAAAACTTCATTTTGAAAATCCTTTTAAAAAATCTTTTGAAAACCTTCTTTGAAAATTATTTTATAAAATTTTAAAATTTACTATGGTCTTTTAAGAAATGGCTAGACTTAGTTTTGACCATAGAAAAACCTTAAATTGTTTGTACAATATTTTTTAATGATTGACAAGGAAAAGAATGAAAACTTAAGTTAAATAACCTAGTAATCTCCGAGAGTGTTAAAATCCTAACCTACAATTTAACTTAAAAATTATCAAATATCAAAAAGGGAGAAATTATAATCTCCCTCTAGGTTTCGATGTTTAACAATATAACTAAATCTAGTTAGTTTGACTAAGGGTTGATCCAAATAGAACGTAATATTTGGATGTGAGTGATGTCTAGTCAAGTTAAAGTTGACCAAATGACCAACAAGGAAAAGTCCTAATTGGAAATTAGATAAGAAAGTCTTGATCAGTGAGATTGGATAAAAAATCTTGGTAGATCAAGAACATCAAGTGGAAAGTCTAAAAGGACAGTGGACCAGACATCTAGCAGGTCGGTGGTCAGCGAGGGCCGGACATCGAAAGTAAAGTCTTGGGAGTTAGAGGATCGAATGTTGAGTAAGAAGTCCAAGCAGGTCAAGGGTGACTAAAAATTTAACAAGTGGGAAGTCTACCGAGTGACTAATCTAAACTGGAGGTTAGGTAAGAGTAAATCCAAGTAGATCAAGGGTGATCGGATGTTTGACAAAAGAAAATTCTAGGAGAGTAATGCTTAGATTAGTCTAGTAAGTTAGACATACAAGGTAAGACTTAAGTAAGCTTAATAAGTTAGACAAACTACAATTAAGTTTAGGTTGATTGAATATTTGTTAGATGCTTATCTTGCAGAAATCAGAAGATGGAAGTAAGACTAAAAAAGTATGAGAGAAGCAAACAGAAGTAGTTAAACCAAAGTTCAGAGTCAACTCATGTCAAATCGTGTTGAACCAGCTCCGGGTACTCAGATCATATTCCAAGCGCTCGGACAGTCCAAGCATCCAAGTATGGTCCAAGCACCTGGACCAGGATAGCTCTAGATGCTCGGATCTCATTCTAGGCGCCTGAATGGTCTAGGCGCCTAGATCAGGATGAGAATTGGTTTAGATAAGACTGAAGGAGTCATATCAGATTGAATCGGTCCAGGGCACCTGGAAAAGGATTCGAGCTCTTGGAAGAGTCTTTATAAGGCCTCAATGAGTAGCATGTCATATCAGATTATATTGGTCCAGAATGCTTGGAAAGGAATCCGAGCTCTCGGAAGAGTCTTTATAAGGCCTCGATGAGCAGCATCAAAAATCAATCAACTGACAAATACTCTCAGATTCTATTGTGCTCATGAATGCGATCGAAGCCTATGCGACTGAAGGAGTTCCAAGAGGAGTGTACGGCGCTTAAGACTTCCAAATCGGCTCAATTCAAGTGTTTGTGCTAATGTACCTTACTCTTTACGCTTTATATTTTCCATTATACTTTGATTGTAAGACGAATTTGTCCGCCTCCAGAAAGAATTCTAAAAAGGAAACTACTAGTGGACGGACACTTCCCATACATAAATCTTGAATGTACGAACCTCGAAAGTTGAAAACCAAGTAAATTCATGTGTCATTATCTTTTATGTTTTTAATTCCGCTGTTAGTTTTCTATGATATAATCGAAGGATCGAAATTTACCCCCTCATGCACGTAACAGTCTTACAAATTCGTAAAGTAATAATTTAGGAGTTGTATCTTATGTCTATGGTGTGCTTAATATTGTGGTGTTTAATCTTATATGTATTTTTATTCAATTTATTTTTTCATGCTATTCACTCCCCGCTTTAACATGCTACCAATCCAACATTTCATACCTTCAATTCCCCAACTTCATCAATAATCCATGCACTTAGAGTTGACCTTGTCTCAAGTTTTTGGCTCATTACATGCATCAAGATCCTATGTTTGCAGTGTCATCTGTTCCTCTACACTTCGGTGTCCACCTCATCCCTAGATTTCGTTTCAGAATGTAGCATCACCGAACTGTCTCCATGATTGCATCTGCAGCCATTCAATGCTCCTCACTCAAGAGTGTCCTCCAAGCCCCTAATTTCGCACTCATCTCTCTAATTTTCAGATAAATAACAGGCATTTTTATTTCACATGAATTCGCTTACTTCTTTGCTGCCATCCAATTTCACAGGGAACCCACCGTGTGTTTTTACACGCCTAGTATTGCTACCATCTTAAATAAGAAAAAGAAACAGCCTATTTTCATATAGTGACCTTAAGCATTATGCAAAATCATATCTCAAGAGCTGAAAGATCACCACAATCGTTTGTGATAAAGCAAACAAATTTCAAAATGATTACCACAATCGCAATGCAATGCGGTTGCATACAATAAACAAAGACATGTAAAAGCAGTTTTATCTGCTTGTGGATCTTCAATCTTCTTAACTTCAAAAAACATACATACAATCAAAGCAATAAAGAACTTATAAAAGAGAAAAAAAAAAAAGGAGCCTTGCAGCATTGTGCAAATACTAAGTAAAACAGTCCAGCAACATTTAACCAATAAAGTTGAATCACTGAGAACAAAACAGCAACATTGCGCATGATGCTCCAGACCATTTTGTAAAGCCAGGTGGCCTTGCCAAATATAGCATATCTGGACCTTGCTAGCGACAATATGCCAAAGCCATATGTTGTGAGAGCCTAGAAATTCATCCCTGCCGTGGCTGCTTTTGGTTAGACCTTAAGATATATAACATGAAATCGTGAACCAACAAAGTATGGGCAAGATCTCAGCCAGGAATATCTTTATATTTGGCATGACAGCATGATCCAGAATCCACAGAATGTAGGAATTAGATCAGGTTTCCTCTAGTTCTTTATTTCTTTTGTCATCTTCCTCATTATACAATGCATGTAACTCATGTTGCAACTGAAATACGTAAGAAACCAAATGGTTAAATATTGATCCAAGTGATAGAAAAGAGTAAAATGAAAATAAGTATACATTCGATCTCATGGTCGTGTTCTCTTCACACTGTTATGTTATGGTCCTTGTACCCTTGTTTGGTTACTTAAGAAGTATGCTCTATGTGCAAAATAAGGAAGTTGTATAACTGCATTATAACTCAAACTTTCACCCATATAATTGGTAAATTTACCAAAAAGTTCATTTCAGTAAAAATATAAATATTTGTTCGAACCAAATTGTACATCTGAATGATATTAGAAACCACTCTCACATCACTTTCTTGAATCAGCTCATAAGCCACATGGTAAATTAAGATCCAAATCCAAATCTCTAGAATACTAAATCAGGTTGACCAGAAGGCTACATGATAAAATCTTTATTTTTCTTAGTTGAGAACACAAACCCACAAAAAAACTTTAATATGGTTTGACGTACGTCTACTTCAAAAAGAGTATCAAGGTCTACATAAAATAAGATAAAAATCCAATGAAAACTGAACAAATTGATACTCACACCTCGCTCAAAAGTTCTCAATCTACCATGGACTCATGTCACAACACCGATGGAGAAACAAAGAAGAACCTTTCCTTTTAATGGTCAACAGGTACCAAAATCTCTACCAAAGAAGAAGGGAAAAACTCACTAATAAGCAATATGGTAGACCAACACCTCCAAACCCCTAAGGCATCTACTAGGTTCAGAACATTCAATTAGTGAGTGAATCCATAACCACCAAAAAAATCAATCTTTTTCAGTCATCCACCAAATAAAAGCCTAGAAATGTTTTTTTTGGTATGGAGCAGCAGCAGGGCTTGATAGGTGTACCTGCCAAAATCCCTAGAAAAGTCAATAAAAAAACTTGACAATTCCTCCAGCAAAATGCTGCTCCACTGCTCCATCTTGGACAATTCCATTTTGTACTCCAAGCTGATCCTCAAGGCAATCAACTCCTCACAACCACTAAAATCATATAAATCCATGTTGTTAATACCACCTTGGTAGAACTCATGTGCAGCTGACCCAATCAATGACATCACATAGGAGATTCCCTTGATCCCTCACTGATAAGTAACACATCTGCTCTTTTAGTCGTCTGGTGTCCTAAAATACATACGTGCATTGTTCAACAATCATTATACATTTGGTACCCATCACAATAGTTCATAATATTGGGTTGGATAGTAAACAAATGTTAATATCAGTGGTATCAAATTGGTAGGATAAAAAAGAAATTAAACTAAAAATATAGAAATAAGAAAATGAGGAAAGTTTCTTTTTCCAAACAAAAATGTATGATTCAATAATCGTTATTATTAAAAAACAAGTTAAATAATACTTTCAATTGTTTTATGAGTTGTGCAAATCAAATTAGATAATTTGGTGGTCATTGTAAAACACAATTTAATTGGTAAAATATCTATGTATTAAAAAATATACAATATATATACTCAAGAATCATTTAGAACTAGATTTATAATTAAATCCCAACTAGTAATTCATTTTGAAATTTATAAATCTTAATATCTTTATTAATTAGTAATACTTTATCATCAATATTTTATTACTTTATGTACTTTCATTTTTCTTCTCGTATAAATCATAAGTGGGTTTAGATGAACACACTAAATCTAGATTTTAGAGCAATCTAGATGAGATATTACAAAATATTTCTCAAACTGAAATAATTTTCATAGGAGAAGATCTTAAATGGGCACGTAGGAGGGAAAAATAAGGAATATGATAGTGTGCATGGGTTATAAGTTTGGAATAAGAAATGAAGAAGGAAAAACTATATTAATTTTACGATATCATATGATCTTATACTAGCTAATATATTTTTAAAGAAAAGAGAAGAACACTTGATCATGTTCAAAAAATGAGAATAATAAATCGCAAATTGACTTTCTTATGGTTAAGAAGAATAATAAAAAGATTTGTAAAGATTGCAAGGTCATCTTTGATAAAAATTTAACTACCCAACAAAGGTTAGTAGTATTGAATATACACCTCAAGCAATAGTATCAATAGAAGAAAAATATATACAATTTCAAGAATTAAGTAGTGGAAATTAAAGGATAAGAAATAAAATATATTTAAGGAGAGGGCATGAGTATAAGTATTAAAAGAAATATATGACAACTCATACGATATGAGATAAAATGATATCAAAGTTGAAAATAGTAGTCAAAAGTGTACTCGGTGAGTCAAAGAGACGTGCACCAACAAAAATCTTGGTGGTGGAATGAAAAAGTACAGGAGAAAGTGAAGGAAAAAACGAACAATATATAATAGCCAAGAAAGAGGTTAAAAAAGCAGTGAATGAAGTTAAGAATAAAATTTTTAAATGCTTATATCAAAAATTGAATACAAAAGAAGGAGAAAAAGACATTTACAGAATAACTAAAGCAAGAGAGAAATAGACAAGAGATCTTATCCAAATAAGATATATTAAAGATGAATGCAATAAGATATTAGTAAATGATAAAATAAAAGAGTGATTGAAGAGATATTTTCATCAATTTTTTAATTAAGGTTTAGGTGACCAACTTAACTTAGGTAATTTAAATAGGTCACATAAGTATAGAAATTTAAATTTTTATCGTAAAGTTCAAATTTTAGAAGCAAAGCAAGCTTTAAATAGGATGTAAAATAGAAAAGTAGTTGGACCAGATAATATTTCGATAGACGTATAGAAGTGTCTTGGGAAACAAAGTATTGAATGTCTTACAAAATTATTCAATCTGATATTGAAAATTAAAAAAACATCAACGGAGGGTAAGTACTCTAGTTCTCTTGTATAATAATAAACGAGATGTACAAAATTGTACAAACCATAGAGGTATTAAACTAATGAGTCATACTATGAAACTTTGAGAAAAATAATAGAAAGAATAAAGAGAGCACGGTGAGTGAAAATCAATTTGGATTTATACCTGGAAGGTCGACAATAGAAACTATATATTTTCTCAGACAACTAATTGAATAGTATCAAAAACAAAAGCAAGACATAAACACATGGGATTCATCGACCTAAAAAATATTTATGATAAAGTACCAAGAAAAAGTATATGGAGAATTCTAAAAAAAAGAGTTAACATAACATATATTAAACTAATTAAGGATATGTACAAGAATGTAATGATAAGAGTAAAAACTTCAGACGGATTAACTGAAATATTTCCCATAAAGATAAGGTTATATTAAGGATCAACTCTAAGTCTCTATCTTTTTACACTAATCATAAATAAACTCACTCAGTGCATCTTGTTTGTTAAATGCTAAACTCGAATTTTGACAGAAAACGCTAAAAGTGAAAGGTTTTAGGCTCAATAGAGTAAAAATAAAATATATGAAATTTTAATTTAGTAATATTGAACGTAATAAGATAATTGTTAAGATAGGAGATGACGAATTGTCTGTAATTAAGAGTTTTAAATATTTAAGATCATTTTTACAAAATGATGGAAGGATTGAGAAATGTCTTATATAAAATACAAACGGGATGATTGAAATAGAGGAGAACATCAGGTGTTCTTTGTGAATATAAAATACTTCTAAGATTTAAAAGAAAATTTTACAAAATGGTAGTCAGACATGCTATATTGTATGGAACTAAATGTTAGGCTATGACTTAAACACATGAGTAGAAGATAAGAGTTGCAGAGATGAAAATGTTAAGATGGATATGCAGATATATAAGGATGGACAGAATAATAAATGCAATATTAGAGAAAAAGTCGGGGTTGCACCTATTGAGAGAAAACTAAGGGAGACACATTTAAGATGGTACAAATACGTACTTAGACGACCAATAAATGTTCTAGTTAGGCGATGTAAAACTATAAAAAATGTGCATATCAAACGAGGAAGAAAAAGATTAAAAAAAAACTTGGTTAGCAACAATAAAATAAAATAAAATTTATTCAAATATAAATGATGATATAGTAGGGGATAGAGTCTAATGGCATAAAAGGATTTATATAACGGATTCCACCTAGTGGGATAAGGGTTAGTTGTTGTTATTGTTGTATAAATCATAATTTGGTAGCCAAGTGTTTTATTAAGAGGTGAAACTTTAATATTTAAGTAAATTCTTATCAAACATGGAATTTTAATTATCAGTGCAATAATTATACTTAAAAATAATTAGAATGTATCTTGAATTATTTGACTAAATCACTTAAATTAATTCCTCCCTATATTTCTTATCAGCTTTAACCTAATTATATATTCCAATATTTAGTACATTTTGATACTCGATTTGTGTGTAGGTTGTTCCAAGTTTTGTCAACTTTCTTTTATAATTTATTCCTTTTTTATTTTATTATTATTTATTGTTACATAAGTTGAAAATAATTTAGTAACATATCTTTTCTTTCATTGCATCCACATTTATTAGTTTTATCCTTAATATATCCTTATCTCTCTATTTCACTTTAATCCTCAATGCCAATACCTTATTCTGCAAGCATGGATGTCAAAGTGAGCAAGTGTTGAAGGCATTGAAGGCATGTTGCTTCCTCACCAATAAATACTCATTCAATCTCTCTCTCACCATTTTATCTCATCTCTTAATTTTTTTATGAAGCTTTTTTAGAGACAGTAAGAAGTTTGTCAGTTGGTTCTATTTTATTTCAAACCATATCCTCTTAATCGAATCATATTCTGTGTCCATTAATTGATTTTTTCTTATTTTCTAGTCAAATTTATAGGTTTTTTAAAATTTAATTTTGGTTTCAGTTGAGAAATCAAACAATTTATTATGTCGGCTAATCACAGTCCAACTCGGCCAATCTAGGTAGGAATTGATTGATTTTGAAAATCATGTGAATCATCTCTCGTCTTTAGGATGTCTTTTCATTCTACAATCATTTTTTTTCATGTGAATCTACCTATCATGTGAATCATCTCATGTCTGATCATTTTACAATCTTTTTGTCATGAGAATCTAGCTACCACAGATCATTACCAGAAATTCACTAGCTTCCTAATATTAACCTCGAATTTACCTTTAGTCAAATCACCTCAGTTTTGGAACAAAGGTAGCCTGACCCAAGAAATGTTATTCTCCAAGTAAACTGTCTAACTGTGCCAATGCCCTAAACCTCCACCTCATGGCATTGATCACTACATCAAAAATCTTAAACAAGTATCTCCCTACCGATGCAAACATATATTCTATAAGATGAATATATATACCCAGCTATTGAACGTACAATAGCATCTCAAATTCAATTATCTGCAATTTGTCACAAGTCTTTGCCTATTTGTCTGGACAATTCTGTCCATTATAAACATGTATTGCACTCGTAACACTGCACATTCTTTAAGAATTTGGATCTGGATTAGAATTAACATTGTTTCCTTCAAACAGATATACAATAGCTTCATTCTTATAAGTAGAAGAGACTTCATTAAAGGATAAAACAAATAAGGTAGTGAAGTACTAAATTTTTGTACTAAGTCACCATATGAAATATTCTCCCCAACCTAAGCAAACTCATCTACAAGAAGGCTATAGAATATATGTAGATGTTCCAATAGGTCTTCATTTCATATGCAACTTATATTGTCAAATGCAACTTAAGCAATCTCTTCCTTAAGATAGATAACATAAATGACACTAGTCACTATAAAATATGTATTTCAATCTCAATATATGTCATTTACTATGCAATAGAGTTTAAAATCTCATGCAGTATCAGTTGGCATAGGCGGAATTTATTGTTTCGGCCGCCGATCGACACGACACTGACACCAGCAATATCACATGAGAGGCCCTGCGCAAGACCCCGTGGCCTCGCGTATGACCATTGTATATTTTCTTTATTTCTTTTTAACTGTTAATTTCTTTTCATTTTTATTTTTTCAGATTGTTAATTCTTTCTCCTCTTAATTCTTTTTCCTTTCTCTTCTATATTAATTTTTTTAAATTCCTTTCCTCCTTAAGAATGTTATTTTTTTCTCTATTAATTTCTTTCTCCTTCACCTTTCACATGGACAAATAGAAAAGTTAAAAAAAAACCTTTCTAAAGGAAAATTATCTTTTTAAAGATAGAGGAGAAAGATAGCTAGAAAAGATTAAAAAATTAAATATAATATAATTCCTAAATGTTACTGCAATTTGAACTAAAGTATTCTATATATAAATTTAATTTAATTTTTAACGGATTTAATTCAATTTAATTTAAACCTATTTGATCATAATCATGATGTCTAGATTTTAGTTAACACTTTTATTCCATCCGAATTTTTAAAATATTAGTTTAACCTAATAGTAAGTATTTATAG
The DNA here is from genome assembly GCF_044706935.1 of Curcuma longa. Taxonomy (NCBI): domain Eukaryota; kingdom Viridiplantae; phylum Streptophyta; class Magnoliopsida; order Zingiberales; family Zingiberaceae; genus Curcuma; species Curcuma longa. The sequence goes on from NC_133879.1 coordinate 4,790,893, forward strand.
CAATCCAATATTATAATAATATTTTTTAATTAATATATTTTATATTTAAAAAAGTATCAAAATTGTATCTACATAGTACGATGCATACCAAAACCGTATCGTTTCGATTACAATTGAAACTCCAACACGGCTCGAAATTTTAAGCCTTGTTGAGAAAAGTCGTAAAAATTTTGCATCAAATATTTAATATGTTCAGTTGCCGCAAAACAAAATAAACTTGAGATTAAATCTTTGAATAATCTAATGTTTACTATGTTTTCTATCATCTTTATATAATTTGTGTCACCTATGTAAACTTTTTCACCCAATATCAAGGCCAAAATAGACCATTCCAAGTTCGAACAACCTCTACGCTTAAACCACCTTTGAGATTACAAGTGCTAGTGATACCATTGGATGTGGTTAGAGATTGCTCCGACACTAGTCTGAAAAATCTAGCATATTAAACATGCACTAACAAAGTTGAAAAAATTGTCATCTTAAACACATACTAACACCTACAAATATAATGCGTATAGAATGTAAGACCACCTCTATCATAAACCAAATGTTAGAATCTTCAATTCACATGATAGAATAGTAGAAACACAAAAATAAACAAGAGTAATTTAAGGTAGTCTATATCTCCATGTTTATATAATCTGAAAGAAAGGTATGACCTTTTACTACCCTACACTCCATATTAATTAAAAAACAACAGAAAATCACACTATATATTTCCCTTTCTTTAGGGTAGAATGAGCATAAATGAGAAAATAACTTCTAACCTTATGTGTCGAAGTATCTAATTGCCTTCTTGGTAAAAATAACAAATAACAAGAACAAAACTCCACTAAGCATAATCACAATCTATCTATAACTGCCACTGTCAGTAACAATGGATTCATTGCATTAGCATCTTATATTAGATAGAAATAGCTAATTGGCTATGATAGTGAGAATAAGACTCAAGATAATGTGGTAAAATCGATCATGTATTAGATATCTGTATCAACATGATCAGTTGATGACATAGTTATTCTAATATAACAGTCCCACTTGCCTGAATATGTTGCAGCTTTACTAAAGTAAGCTCATCAGTAAGAGTAATCATCCTGCAGCAGAAAGATTAATCAACTAATATTAGGTCCCCCAGATACAACATCACCAAATAATACAAGTGTATATATGACAAATATTAGGTCCCCTAGATACAACATCACCAAATAATACATGTATAAAAATATGACAAATTTAACATTCATATGATACATGTAAGACTTAATTTAAACAATATGCAATTAAATGATTGCAATAATGTGTACTATTGTGCATGAGAGCCTAGATGAAAAATAATCATGGTATGCTTTTGTCTAGTAGATGTCTAGCTAAGATTAATAATGTAAAATATAAAAAAAATTGTTTATGTTAAGGATATTGATTGACAAAATACATATGGCCCCTGGTTTATGTTAAGGCCCATATCATATTAGGGTTACTGTTATCTATATATAGTTGTCTCCCGTTATTGGAGAGAATATACTTCCAAATACTTATTTTCGTCACATGGTATCAGAGCGATGGGATTAGATTTTTCCGGCTAACCCTACCGCCGCCGTCTTTCTCTCCCAAATCGCGCCGCGCGTCTTTCTCTCCCAAATCGCGGTTACGCCGCCCTATTCATCCTCTCCATCGCGAGCTTCGTCGAGCGCCGTCCGCTGCTGCTGCTCCGGCGTGGAGGAGAGAAATCCCCGCCCTGTTCATCCTCTTCGCGCAGTGTCGTCCGCTGCTGCTGCTCCACGCGCAGAACCCTGTTCATCCTCTTCGCGCAGAACCCTGTTCATCCTCTTCACGCAGCGTCGTCCGCTGCTGCTGCTCCAGGCGCAGAAACCCTGTTCTTCTCTGCTCGTCTTGGCCGAAGAAGCACCAGGGGTGTAACGTCCCCCTCTTTCTTATACTAATAGGGAGACGTTACGTACTTTAAACTTTCCTTAACTTTTACTTATTAAATAAAATAACTCAAATAAACTTCTCTTTTTCTGTTTATCATGCGGAAGCAAAAGAAATAAATATAAATTCTTGGACATAAAATAAACATTTATATAATTCTTGATCTTATTCCGCGGTTCCTGCCGACACCACACATCAAACACTTTTCCAGCTGCCTCCTCTTTCCTAAAACTTTTCTTTTTCTTTATCTGCAATATGAGGAATGCAAACTATAAGCAATGCTTAGTAAGTACATCATCTAACTCACAAAAACCATAGAAAACTTCGTCATAACATATGCTATTATATGAAAGAAAATGCTGATAAATGATGAGGGAAAACTTATACTATATATAAGTGAAAATAAATAACCATCCTTCTTTGGGCCCAGCGAGGTATCAATGCAGACATCTCTTATATAGGCGAACCTTGTGCCTTGAATTCCTTTTCTTATGGGCGAACCTTGTGCCCGGAATTCATTATGGGCGAACCTTGTGCCCTGGATTCCTTTCCTTGTGGGCGAACCTTGTGCCCGGAATCCCTTATGCCTTGCATTTCTTATGGGCGAACCTTGTGCCCGATACCCGCCTCTTAAAAGTAAAATACCTTTCTTATACTTCTTATATCATGCAATTCTACCATTTACATATGTTTTAACAAAATCATGCATATACTTTAATAAAATCATACTATGGAAAAACAGAAACAACGGAACTACTCATACTGCAGGTGAGAGATGCACTTACAATATCTTACTTCTTATACCATGCAATTCTACCATATGCTTTAACAAAATCATGCATATGCTTTAACAAAATCATGTTTATGAAAAAACACAGAAAACAACGGAACTACTCATACTGCAGGTGAGAGATGCACTTACTTTATCTTGTTTATTCACTAAGTTTTTAACGCTAGGATTTGTGAAATCGATGACCTTCTATGCTTGCTCTAGCCGAAGTGCCCTCCACGGTGTGTGAGTCTCCGTGAAAACCCCTTCTCAATTCCTCTTAATTACTTCTTAATCACCTATTAATTTAATCAATTAACAGAATAAATATTAAACTCAACTAACTTAATTTAATCCTATGATTAACTATCCGTTAATTTGATCAATTGATTACCGGTTACTAACAAACCAATAACTTATAGATTTACCTTAATTAGTTAACTATTAATGAATGATTAACTAATTAATTAATTATTAACTATCAATTAATTAATTAAACTAATTAATTAATTGTCTTCTATTGTCGGCGTTTGCGGGAGAAGAGCAGGCCTGCGATCGGGCGGGTCGGCGGCGTTGGCGTCGGCGGCAGGCGTCAGTTGGACGAGGAAGAAGGCGGCGCTGGTCTGTGCGGTCACAGGTGAGGTTTGAGCAAAGCGAGCGGCGGCGGCGTCGGACGTGTAGAGGAGCTCAGCGGCGGCGGCGGTGAAGAACAGAGGAAGGGTTGATGCCTCGACTCCCCCCTCGCACGGCCTTTTAAAGGCCGCCTACTCGACGTTTTCGCAGACGGACGCGGCGCGAGGGCGGCGTCCTTCGGTTCCGCCAAACTCGGAAGACGCGGTCGCTGCTGGGACGCGGGTCACGCGGGCATGGGAGAGAAACAGTGCACACGGCGTTATTTTGAGGAGTGCACAGTAACCTTACCGATTAAATCCGTTTTTCCCGGTTAAACCTAAGTTTTATTGAATCTGTTACTGTAGCGAACCGGATTTAATTTTGGTTCGCTTGGTTCACTAACCAAACGACTTCTAATTTGACCCAAACTAATTTTGTTGGATTCATATTTGCAAGACGAATCATTTCGCCTATTTTATTTTATCAAAACCTCTTCTAGTATGAACCAAACTAACTTGGTTCAGTTTGGTTCAATCTTGGTTTGCTTGGTTCGGTGATCAATCGACCTCCGATTTAGTTAAAACCAGTCTTGTTGGATTCGTCTCCGCAAGACAAATTTTCCTTTCTATTTTATTTTATTTTAATCAAACTCTCTTCTATTATTTAATTAAAGCACCTTTATCATAATAAAAATAGGGAAAAATAATACAGGTGTTACAAGGGGTTCTTCTCCACCCGCGCACGTTGTCGCCGGTGTTTCAACGGCTTCTCCTCCTCGAGTTCCGCTGCCTCCACTCGCGTTCCGCTGCCTCCACTCTGCATTATTTCTCTTGAAGCCGCCTCGGCGCTGTCAAACCCTCTGTTCTATTTTCCTTTCCTGTTTTGGTCATCGGAGATCTCGCTGCTAGTGTGTGGTGTTCAGCTGTAGAAGTTACTGCCATCTCTCTGTACAGTTATTACCACTTGTCCAGTTGGCACCACAGATTCCGCCGCCATTTATCCAGGTTATTCTTATCATGTCTTCAATAAATGCAATAATTATTAATATCACCCTAGATGGTCAAAATTATCCAGAGTGGGCTTTCTGTGTAGAGACTGCATTAAGAGGTTATGGTTTACATTTTCACTTAATTGAATCTCCACATGTACTTAAGAATGATGGTAGTAATGCAGCCGCAATAACAGAATGGCATATTAATGATGGAAAAGTGATGGCTGCTATGATCAATAGTACTAAACAATCCATGATTATGAGTCTTTCTAAGTTCAAAACAGCTAAGGATATATGGAACAACTTGAAGAAGCGTTATGTTCAGGATAGTGGTGCTCTTTTGCATAATCTCATGCAGCAAACTCATGAAATTATGCAGAATGATATGTCCATTGATGAATACTACTCTGCTTTTGACCGTTTGATGAGATCACTGATTTCGATGATACCAGAGTGTACAACTGATCCTTGCCCAGCACACAAGTTTATTGAAAAGTTTTTCATTTACAAATTTGTCATGGGAGTCCGGTCTGAATATGATTCTATTCGTACACGATTGCTTCACAATTCTTCTGATCTCACCATGGCACAGGCGTTGTCTGATTTACTTGCAGAAGAAACACGTCTCAAGTCTATGTCTTCTTCTGCATTTGTATCTCATAGTGTGTTAGCAGCTTCTCAGAGGATCAGTGCACCAAAAAGCTCCTCTTCAAAGCCCTGTAAGCATTGTGGCAAGACTGGTCATCTTCCAGAAAATTGTTTTTCTATTCATCTAAAAAAGTTGGCTGACTACCGTGCACGTCGTGCTGCTCGTGGTCGTGGTACTGGTTCCACTCCTGGAGGTTCAGAGTCTATTGTTGCTGCTTCATCTGTTAATGCTCCTTCGTCGTCTTGGGCACTTGATTCAGGAGCTTCTTTTCATGTGACATCTGATCAGTCCCAGTTGGTCGATTGCAAGCCGGTCACTGATGGAGCTTCTATTCGGACAGCTGATGGTACATCTTGTCATATCACTCACCAGGGTTCACTATGCAATTCTTATTTTTCTGTACCCAATGTTTCTTTTGTACCTCAGTTATCCATGAATCTTCTTTCGGTTGGTCAAGTTACCGACCAAAATTGTTTTGTTGGATTTGATGACTCATCTTGTTTTATTCATGACCGTCAAATCGGGAAAGTGATTGGGGCTGGCCATCGCCATAAAGGTGTTCCTAGCCTTTACATCTTGGATACTTTGCGTCTTCCTTCTTCCATTGAAACTTCTGCTCGTGTGTCATCCGCTACATCGGGTTCTGCTTGTTCTTCCTTCGCCCAATGGCATCATCGTCTTGGTCATCTTTATGGGTCTCGACTGTCCACATTAATAAATAAAGGTTGTTTAGGTCATACAACTATTGAGTCTGGTTTTCATTGTAAGGGTTGCAAACTTGGAAAACAAATACAACTCTCATATTCATCTAGTATTTCTCATTCTACTAGATATTTTGATCTTATTCATTCTGATATATGGGGTCCTGCACCTTTTCCTACAAAGGATGGTCACAAATATTATGTCATTTTTATTGATGATTATTCTCGATATACATGAGTTTATTTTATGAAACATCGCTCTCAGTTGTGTTCTATTTATCAATCTTTTGTCCGCATGGTTCACACACAATTTTCTACTCCTATTAGAGTTTTTCGCTCTGACTCTGGGGGAGAGTATTTGTCTGATATTTTTTGTCAATTTTTGTCATCTGAGGGCACTCTTGCTCAGCTCTCTTGTCCTGGTGCTCATGCTCAGAATGGTGTTGCTGAACGCAAGCATCGTCATATTATAGAGACTACCCGCACACTGTTGATCTCATCTTTTGTGCCTTCTCATTTTTGGGGTGAAGCTGTTTCTACTGTTGTCTATCTCATAAATAGACAACCCTCATCCAAACTGTCTGGAAAATGTCCTGGTGAAGTTCTTTTTGATACTTCTCCCAGTTATGATCATCTCCGAGTTTTTGGATGTACTTGTTATGTTTTGCTTGCACCTCGTGAGCGAACTAAGTTGACTGCACAATCTTTTGAGTGTGTTTTTCTAGGATATAGTCCTGAACATAAAGGTTATCGGTGTTATGATCCTTTTTCTCGTCGCATGCGTATCTCTCGCGATGTGACCTTTGTTGAGGATCGTCCTTTCTTTTATAACCCCTCTACTCAGCCCTCATATTCTCCCACAGAATCCACATCGTTCCTGTGTCTACCTCCTATCTCATCCTCTGATGATGTCACTACTCATCATATTAACCCCATTCCTGCTCCTATTTCCATCACGCCACCTTTACAGGGGATTACACCTCCTCTGGTACCACCTCCGTTTCATCCTAAACCACCTATCACACGTGTATTCCATCGTCGTCCCATAAATCTCACAGTGTCTCCATCTAGTTCTACCACCACGGCCAGTCCTGATACACCTGCTGTTGATGTTTCTAATGATATTGATGAGTCTCAGACTGTTCCTGATGAGTTACAGGTTGGTCCAAGATATAATTTAAGAGATCGTGCTACTATTGGTCCCGCTGCCAAGTATGGTTTTACATGTGTGAGTCTCGAGCCATCCACTTACCAAGAAGCTTCTACTATTCCGGAATGGCAACTTGCTATGTCTGAGGAGCTTGCTGCTCTTGATCGTACAGGCACTTGGGATATTGTTCCACTACCATCACATGCAGTGCCAATTACATCTAAATGGGTATTCAAAATTAAGACCAAGTCTGATGGTTCTATTGAGAGATACAAAGCTCGTCTTGTTGCTAGAGGTTTTCAGCAAACTCAAGGTCGAGATTATGATGAGACATTTGCACCAGTTGCTCATATGACTACTGTTCGTACTCTTATTGCCGTGGTTGCTACTTCTTCTTAGACCATCTCTCAAATGGATGTTAAGAATGTTTTTCTTCATGGAGATTTGCATGAAGAAGTTTATATGCAACCACCCCCAGGTGTTAATGCTCCTCCTGGTCATGTTTGTCGCCTTCGTCGTGCTCTATATGGTCTTAAACAGGCTCCTCGTGCTTGGTTTGAGCGCTTTGTATCTGTGATACAAGCTGCTGGGTTTTTACCTAGTGATCATGATCCTGCTCTATTTATTCATCTCTCCACGTGGACGCACTTTGCTTCTTCTATATGTTGATGATATGTTGATTACAGGAGACGATGTGGAACACATTTCTTGTGTGAAGAAGCGACTTAGTGAACAATTTCAAATGTCTGATTTGGGTCCACTCAGTTATTTCTTAGGGATTGAGGTATTACATTCGGCAGATGGCTACTATCTTTCTCAGTCCAAATACATACAAGACCTTATTCATAGTTCTGGCATTACAGATAGTCGAACAGCTGCGACACCTATGGATCTTCATTTACAACTTCGTTCTTCTGATGGTACACCTCTTGAGGATCCGTCTCGATATCGACGTATTGTAGGCAGCCTTGTCTATCTCACTGTTACCAGACCTGATATTGCTCATGTGGTTCATATTCTGAGTCAGTTTGTGAGTGCCCCTACTTCCATTCATTTTGGACATTTGCTTCGTGTACTACGGTACTTAAGGGGGACATCTTCTCAGTGTTTGTTCTATGCTTGTGATAGTCCACTTCAGCTTCATGCTTACTCAGACTCCACATGGGCAAATGATCCAACAGATCGTCGTTCTGTCACAGGTTATTGCATTTTTCTTGGTTCTTCTCCTCTTGCATGGAAGTCTAAGAAGCAGGTGGCTGTATCTCGTTCTAGTACAGAAGCAGAACTTCGAGCACTTGCCACTACCACTTCAGAGATTGTATGGCTTCGATGGTTATTAGCAGATTTTCGTATTTCTTGTGATGCTCCTACACCTCTTCTGTGTGACAATACTGGAGCCATACAGATTGCCAATGATCCCGTGAAGCATGAACTTACAAAGCATATTGGTGTTGATGCTTTCTTTACTCGGTCTCATTGTCATCAGAAAACAATTGCTCTTCAGTATGTGCCCTCAGAACTACAAGTGACAGATTTTTTCACTAAAGCACAAACTCGAGAGCAACATCGGCTTCATTTACTCAAACTCAATGTTTCAGAACCTCCACTTCCACCTTGAGTTTGAAGGGGGGTGTTAAGGCCCATATACAAAGGCCCATATCATATTAGGGTTACTGTTATCTATATATAGTTGTCTCCCGTTATTGGAGAGAATATACTTCCAAATACTTATTTTCATCACAGTTTAATTGTCCGTTCATGTTAAAAATGTTATAGTAACTCTGCTTATCTCACTGCCGTCTGATTGAATCTAAACTATCAACTTCTGCAACTAGGAAGTAAATTTGTTATCTTTGATAAAAGCTTACATGCAAGCAAGAGGTTTAAAATTTTGAGCTTTGCTAGAATTTCAATATTGGATCAAAACGATACAATTTCAATACCATATTATATTGTATCTTTACAACTTTAGTAATTTTTCTTTTAAAAAGTGTATATTAATTAAAAAATCATTTTCATTAATAATTAATTGCTATAGATGGTTATTATTGAATTTATATTTCAATTGCTGAGTTCATATTTCAATATTTCCTTGTGAGATGTTTCATGCCTATTGAATCTTTTGCAATAGCTATAGTAAAATTTAAATTCTCAATCTAATTTAAAATCTAAATTACAAGCTATGAAATGGAGTAGGAAAATATGCTTTCAAAAATACAAGATATTTACCTGGCTTGTAGCTCTGAGATTGTACTTAGCAGTACCCGTTCCCTTTCACTATTTGCAGCATCCAGCTGTTAAAAGAAATCTTAATCAGCAACAAACTGCATTTTACATAAATCTCCACACTAATTAGTTGAAAATGCGATGAACCAACGATCAAGTCATTATTAAACAGAAACAGAAACAGAATAATCCATATGCATCCCCTTTGCAAGAAGAATGAATCATTCTTTAACTGAAAATATTAAAAATTGCATATCCAGGCCCGGCTTTAGGCATAGGCGGGTAAGGCCTATGCCTAGGGCCCAGGATTAAAAGGGGCCCAAAAAAATTTAAATTATTTAGGGATAATAAATAATAAATGGTTAAAATCCGATCAAATCTTGCCGCGTCCCGATACCGATATCCCCTTTATCTCCCCTCTCCTCGACCTCGATTCGACGCGTTCTCCTTCTCCTCGTTCGACGAGTTCTCCCGTTCTCTCAACGCCGATCTCGCGACAGCCGTTCGACTCTTCATCTCCTGCCGTCTGCCGACGCGATCTCCCCTGAGGGTTTTCCTCGCCGACGCCGGCGAAACCTCTTCTTCGACGCGAGGGCCCCTGAGGCGCAAGACAGCACGGAGCACCTCCGTCCGGTCCGTTCGACGAGCCCTCTTCTAGTCTTCTTCGACGGTTTTCCTCGCCGACGCCGGCGAAACCTCGAGGCTCGCCGCTCGCCCCTCTGGCCGTCTTCCTCGCCGGCGAAACCGCGAGGCTCGCCGCCTCGCCCCTCTGGCCGTCTTCCTCCGTTCCTCGCCGGTGAAACCGCGACTCCGCGAGGCTTCAAGCTCGCCCCTCTGGCCGTCTTCCTCGCCGGCGAAACTGCGAGGCTCGCCGGCCGCCGCTCGCCCTTCAGCCCTCTGGCCAGTGGCCCTCTTCTTCAATCTTCGACCGTCTTCCTCGCCGGCAAAACCGAGAGGGCCTCGCCCCTCTGGTCGAGTGGTCTGTGGTCGTCTTCTTCGGATTGCTGTTTACAGTTCGTCTGATTGCTGTTTACTCAAACAGTCAAGCCGATCCGGTAGTTTCTTTTACTTTTTTCAATATTATTGTTGTTGAGATTTAGCTTTTAGATAGTAATTTTTTGTGTTTGATCCAGCTGTTCTACGAGTCTTTTGACGAATCGTTCGAGGGCAGTGGATCGTTTGACGGACTACCAAGGTAAATTATTTCTGTTTATTTTTAATTGTTAGTAGATAGTTCATTATTAAAGTAAATATTTATTTCTGTTCTATTATTAATTGTTAGTAGATAGTTCATTATTAGAGTAAATAAATATTTATTTCTGTTCTATTATTAATTGTTAGTAGATAGTTCATTATTAGAGTAAATAAATATTTATTTCTGTTCTATTATTAATTGTTAGTAGATAGTTCATTATTAGAATAAATATTTATCTTTCAATTTCTATTATTATTTAAATATAAATATGTCTACTAAAAAATATGATTCTGGACATACAAAACGTATGAAAAAAAGAAAAATAGAAGAATTTAATGAATCTCAAAAAGGTGCATTTGATAAATTTGTTATTAATAATAAAAATCAAAATTCAGAAAATAATATAATTGAAATTTTAAATGAAAAATCAATTGAATTAAAAGATAATACTAAAGAACAAAAAGAAATTTGTCTTAATTTAAACGAAGAAGATAATACTAATTCCGAAGAAAATAAATCAATAGATCTCAAAAATAATAATACTGATAAAACTATTATTCAAAATATATATGACCCAGCACAATGGAAAAATATAAATACAAATTTAATAGATTTATTAGTTGAAAAAGGTCCAATTAGAGAAACCTATAAATTTCGCCTAGGGCCCTCCGTGAGCTTAAGCCGCCCCTGATTGCCCTATATCAAATACAATATGAAACTTTTGGGAAGCTTCCAAAATGCCTTAGTGAAAACCTCCAAGACACATAACCTTACTCAAGAGTGTTATGTCGACTAGTTAACCAAACCATGTGGGATTAAAGGGACTAGTTAAATTCAATGACCAGTTATACAAGATATTTCAATAGAATTGTCTAATGCAAACAATAGGCAAGACTAAAATAGATAGAGAAAGTGGAAAAAAATGTTCCTCTCCAAATCTGAAAATAACAAATAATTGGCTGAAGATGCCAAAGCCAACACCCCCAAAAGATGTAACTATGGTTTAAAATCTCAAGCCGTATTAGAGATTTGATTTATAACCGAAACAACACAATTTCTGTACTATATCATATTGTGCCGATATGATTTCGATATTTTTTAAATATAAAATATATTAATTAAAAATAAATATTTTAATTTAAATATTAAAAAAATTAAAAAAAAATAATTTGAAAAAAAAAAAAGAAAAAAAGATGGGATCACGGTAAATTTCATCCGTTTCGTCCGATACGGAATGAAATTTTAAACCATGGATGTAACAATGTAAAGCCAGTAGCTTTCGATTTTGCATATTACTCACCAACTTCTCATCCTTCACATTTTGAGCTTGAGAATGCACTGCAGGAAAAAAAGGAAAGAACAGCCTCAACAGCATGTTCTATATTTCAATTATCTTCCCAAAGCACAATGGTAATAGTTAAACTCACGATCAATTATCTCACTTTGCTGCAAGCTATTCAATAAACTTGTCATAAGGCCCTGGTAATTAAAATTCAACATTTAGACACATCGGTATTCTAGAAACCAAAAAAAAAAAAAGTAGGTTCTACAACAAGTAAGCATGAATTTGTTGAAATGAAGGGAGTTACTTGTTGAAAAGATGTTTGTTGGAAAAGATTTTGCAGGTGGGGCATGAGAATGGATGCAGGTAATATGTTGTTGCCAACTTCCTTTGAATTACTGTTGTTGACTTCCTTTGGATTGCTATTACCAATTCCAATTGGAGGTTGACCCGGTGTCTGAAGGTAGATAAATAGAAGTACCTAAGATTTATACTGCCAAAAGAGAAATGGAATATGTATATATTATAGGAAACTACTAGAGAATCTTTTATCATATTTCAACAAGGATCGCTAAACAATTATTGCATCATAAATCCTGTGTATCTGCATGTCCAATGACTACAATATTCAAAATGAATAGTTTCAGGCATCATATAAGTGGATTTTACTATGTGATTGCTCCAAAATTATCAAACATCAAGATTGCATGGCAGAGGTTACAACTTCGTTTTCTCCGTGGAAAACAACATGAGAACACAAGTAGATTCTAATAGACTTGCCATAAGCATATTCCTAATGAAATTTAAGCAACTACTGGAAGGAAATTCAACTATTAGAGATTGTTATTAGTATATAAGAAGATTATTGGGGGTTAAATATTAGGATAAGTCTAAAGATATTAACTAAGACAACCAAACAACATATAGGAAAGAAGAAAAAAACTGCATTCAGTCTTTATGTATGTGCAGAATATACAATGAACATTCACGCACTATTTTAAAAAAAAAAACATATACAGGCATTACGTATGAAGTATCGAACTTGTATGTTTAAAACTATGCAAGTTTAGAAAGTATCTAGTGAATTCCTTTGACTATAGAGTCATAAGGAATATGTAATAAATAAACAAAATCACCAATTACTTAAAGAATTTGTATTAAATAATGAACACCAAAATACAGTCATTAAATAATTAGAATGTGTTTCATCAACTTCCGATCATAAATATAAATATTGAAGTGGAGAAATTAGACATGATTATTCATCTTGCAGAGATTTGTATCTTTCTTAAGATCACCAAAATCTTGATTCCATAAATAATTTTCTGTAGTACATTTTGGGTTAGCTAATATTAGTTCATTTGTCATAGAAAAAGTTAATAAGTTGATAACTTCTCTACTTTCTTCACTTCTCCCAAGAATTCATTTCTTGTTACTCACAATTATAATATATTATTTACGTCACGAATCTTTGATAACATGAATTATAATTATAAACTTGACCATGGGCCGAGTCCGAACTAGCCTCGGCCCTAAGTTGTAACTAGGTTGATGGACCAAAACCATAACTAGACTGTTGCTAGATAGGTCGATTGTGGTTTCTGCAGAAAGGAACCCGTGAACCACTAGTTAGAACCAACTATAACGTGGGATTTGGATTATGCACCGGGAAGATTCAGCCAGCCATCCCGTGAAAACATTCTTGTGGAGAGCTCAAATCAAAATAAATTGCTACAACAAAAATTACTACATATTTCACATGCTTTAAGACTTTGTTTCCAGTGATTTTTAGAGATAATGAGGATTTTATCACACTGTAACATCTTAATTATTCCTCGAAAAAAACTCCTAGAGAATTGAATTTTCTAGATTCGAAGGTAAAAAAGTTACCTTTTAATTTCACACTGCTAAAGTAAGCATATTAGGCATATTTACAGGTGAACAAATTGTTCATTTAAGGACCTTGATATCTTTCTATGGACTGGCCTCAATTTATGGACACATTGATCTCAAGTTCTAGCAAATAGATCTAACTCGTGCCTCCACCTGCACATGTCGCTGCAAAAGGTTCGATTCTCGTCATACGACCACAAGTCCCAATCGCAAGTTCTGAAGACGTTCCCACATCGCTGATTCGGGCACACGGAGTCGACTCGCCCTGGCTTTTCCCAAGTCATGTACCTCATGACCTCTACTGCCTCCCTCCTGCACGCTCGAATCAAGGCACCATCGCCAGGTGCTGCTGCAGTGCTTACTCTACTGCTGTCCATGGCAGCCAACTTGTTCAACATCTCCACTGCAAGTGACCGTGTCTCCGGCTCCTGAAACAGTATCATGCCGAGCATGTAGCTTGTGACTGGGTGCTCGCCCACTTGAGCCTTGTGCAGATGGTCCAATCCTAGCGTCTTCTCTTTCAGGTTGAACACCTCTTCCTGCGTACATCATGCATTCAGTGATCACTTGGATTAGAAATTATTTTAAAATAAAAATGCAAAAATATATATAAATATATGAAAACTTACAAGGCCAAGGATGAAGTAGGCATTGAAGTTGTCACAATTGGCACAAGCACGAAGCAAGTCGAAGTACTCTTGCTTATCGAACCAGTTAAGATTGAGTTCCAATTCCCTCCTAACATTCATGAATTTCCCTACTTTTTTCGCTCTCGATGCTTCATGAAAAACTTTGCACCTACAATCATAAAAAATCCAGTTCGATCAATTTACAATCACATATATATATCTATACATCTATATGTATGTATACGAAGACATTGTTTACGACAATCTACTCACGATTCTTGCAAACACTTTATGTCTTTGCGCGGCGTGGTAGAGGTGGAGGCGATGCGGACGCAAACCTCCACGGTGAGATCATGGGGAAGAGAGGTGACATTATCGTTCTTCATTGCAATGGCAGCCATGAACGCTCTCTATCTTCTTGTTTTCACAATGTATTTCCTTTCCTCCTTTCTTGTAAATTTGAAGATTAATGACTCTGGTGAAGGTGAGAAAGAGATGGTGTGTGGTTGGTAACGATATGTGATGTGTATTTATAGAGTATAATTTACTTGAAATTAGTTAGAGGAAGCCAAAAATTTAGGAAGAAATCCGTTAGAGAAATTTTCTCACAAAAGGTTACTGATTAATTTCCTATTTTTCAGGAACATAATTGAATACCTTTAATAAATTTTTAATTTCTAATAAGCCGACTTTATCAAAATTTTCTCATAAAAGTCATAGATTTCCTTATTTATTTTTAGAGCATAATCTAAAATGTTGATTAATCTTTCACCAAACTAATCCCGAAAAAACGAGAAATAAAAGGAATACAATCTGACGAATCTAAAAATTAAGGGGAATCAAATTTAACAACTCTATTTAATTAATTTTGAGGAAATAAGTTTAGTTTTTAATTTATATTAGTCGAGATAAATTAAATTTGCCGAAGATTTTTATTCCATTAAATTGAATTCATTTTTTAATAAAAAAATTAAATAGTTAATAGAAAAATAGTACCATCGATTAATTTCCAAATTATTTTTTTTCGGAAAAATTCAAGAAATGAAAGGAGTAAAAATAGTATAAATATTTAACAAATGAATGCTTATGTACAATCATTAAATTTGTAATAATTATTATTATCTAAAACCACGAATGTTTAAATTATCCATTCATCTGAAATAAAAAAATCAAAAAATATTTCATCCTTTTTAATATTTTCAATTGGATCGATCAGAATAGTGCGGCCTAATTCTAATTCTTTGTTTGCGAAGGTGTTGAAAGTGATTGAAGGTATTCCTAATTGCTCACCAAAGAGGCAACAATCACCTAGCATGGGCACGATTGTTTATTGTCCATGCTTCATCACCTCCACATCCACGTGTTTACCAATGGCCTTGCACTCGTCGTCACCTATTTCTTTTTTTTTTAAATAAGATAGTTTTTTCTTGATTTGTCTTTCCTATTTCTTCTAATTTTATGGTTTGTGGGTAGAAAACTATTTCGGCATAGTCATTAGTGAAAGATGTTTTAACAGTTAATCAAATATTCATGAGTTTAATTGCCCCAGAAAAATAATTTTGCGTTAATTACAGACACATAATTTATACTTTTTAATTTACTTTGATAATGTTTTCACAGATTATCTTTATAATTAATTGATTTAAAAAATTAGATATTCAAATTTATAAAAAAAATTACACTGATGTCATTCACTTTATGATTATTTCGATTAACTAGATCTACACTAATATGCACTAATATATCATTTTAGGGGTGCTGATTATATATGGTGGCGCCTAAGTCCAACTCGGCCCGAATCCAATCTGCCTATAAATTATCTAGTGGTTAATCTAACCCAAAGTTTATCGTGGGAAATTTTTCTTGCAAATCAATTTGGATCACCGTGGGAAACTATGCAATTTCTAATGACTACCAGTCCATTATTCATACAAAAACAAGTTTACCATGTGCATTTTGAAATTATGAGCAAAAAATGTTTGTTTTCGGAAAAAAAAAGAGTAAACATCACATTGCTTTTTGTTGCATTCCAAGGGTAGCATTATTGCTTCCATACATGCAACATCCACAAGGATCCTCAAATTTCAGATAGAAATTTGAAAATTATTTTGACTTCCTTTGTTTTTAGTGAAATAAATAGCGAGCTAGATTTTAAATTTTACGATGGTGATCGCAAAAGACACAAAGTTATCCTATTCTTTCTATTATAGCAAAAGAGATTTTAGCTTGTTCAATATACAACAAACATTTAGTCCCAAAGGTAATATTTTAGATGAAAGATGATTTAGTTTGACTCGTAACTCTTAAGAAGTTTATGTTCTATTTGATGATTGGATGAGAGCAACAAAATAAAATACAAGGAATGCAACTTTCAAATGATTTTAGCTAGAAGATGTTGATAAGGGAAAAAGTAACACTATAGGAACCAGAAATAGAAATGATTGAATGACCACTATATAAGGCAATAAGGGTAAAAAGGTAAACACACTATGCAGGTTTTAATTCTCCTATACCTTAAGGAGATAAGTTCAAGTCTTTGTTTAACTTCTTTTTTACTTTTAAAATTTCTAAGTAATTTTATTTATAAAATTTTTAAATATTTTTTTACAAGAATAAAATATAAAGGTCTGATCATAACTGTATTTGGCGGTAAACCATAATTGAAACCTCAACTGGTGGTTCTGAATCATGAACTATAATAGACTTCAATAGTTAAGGTTAAGAGTCAAAAAATTTTGAACTATTGGTTCCAAACTGTGGTTTGGTCTACAAAGAACTGCACTATGAAGAGGTTGACAAGTGCAATTCTGAAGAAATATAACTACAAGTGGTAAAGAAAGTTTTTTTTCTTTTGGCTTTCAAAGAAATTATACAATTAAAAGGGATATAAAATAAGACTTTACTAATCCATTATGCAACTTCTCTAAATTTTCAATTTTAGAATAGAAAGAGTAAGATATGTTGCTTGAACAAAGAGGAAAATCAAAATAATCTAATAGTTAATACCCTTAAATCCATTTCACGATAGTCATCAAATTACTACTGCATAATGGCACATCCTAGCCTTGCATAACTAGCAACAAAGATGATTTGGGAGAAAAAAGTTTTATATTCCCCTATTACATCATATATTGCCCTAGCATCAAGATTTAAAATGTTGTGCTATTGTGCTTAGCGCAGGCAAAATATTTTATTCCACCAATCTACTGAAACAAGCACAGAAACCATTTGTAAAACACTTCATTCAGACTGAAGGTCGCAAAAAGACAACTCATGAGTTCTCTTCCTCTTCAAGGCAAGAAGAAATGTCAGAAAAGTATACATGTTTGGTCCAGCTATGACATTCTTATGCTAACACAGTCTCCCAACTCTTTATCTTCTTAGGAAACAAAACAAAAGCTACAGCAACATGTGATTGATTCCTACATAGAAGACATAGGAAAAGGTGAGACAAGTAAATAGCCGAAGTTACTCCTTTCTCCTCAGCCATACCACTTTTTCTTCTTCCTTTCTAGACTGCTACTTCTTGTTCATTTCCTCCTCTTCTCTGCCACATTAGTCAATGTTGATCACCATAGCGATACACTTTGGCACCATGAACCATCTCATTCCGACCAAGAACTAAAAATCACTGAATGAGATTTTAAACCTAGTCTAGCATAATATATGAATGCTAGTTACCCCATTTAATATCAAACTCATAACACAACTGATATGGTTCCAATAACTCAACTCTCTCTATCAACTAATGCCATTTTAAGACATCTAATCAAAAATTAAAATGCACTGACATGCAAATCAAGGCAGCTAAAACTAATCATTCCCCTCACACCATCGAGATGAAACATAACAATGGAAGGTCTCGCGCATCTTCTCTGACTCTTCTCCAACAGCACATCTTCTTGAACCCTCCAGCATCCTCTTTTCTAATGTTTCTTTAGTCATTGTCATTGCTGTCATATCTCCTACTACTACCAAGTCTCTCTCCTCCTTATTTCTTTCAACATCGCCATTGTTGCTCAATCAGTCACCTCCTCCTTTTTCTCAAGGTCAACAAGCTTGATATATGTTGAACCATATCATATGTTGATATTGGCCGACACCAACACAATATCCATGGTTTAAAATCTCGAGCAGTATTAGAGTTTCAATTTACCACCGAAATGATACGATTTCGATATCGTATCGTACCGATATGCTTTCAATATTTTTATATATAAAAAATATTAATTAAAAATTAAAAAATTTAATCTAAATATTAAAAAAATAAAAATAAAATAATTTTTTTAAAAAGAAAAAAATATGGAATTGTGATGCCTCCATATAGTAAATATATAAATAAGAATTTTATTATATATTTTTATAATTAAAATAAATAATATATATATTAAATTAATGAATTAGTTTTATTAGGGTTTGATTAAGTATGTTTAGATTATCCTATTTATAGCTAATAATTGATTGAAATTATTAACCTAAGTTTTTTTTTCAATATCTCATTCATGTGCCCATAGCATGCCCGCTGCGATCCACAGCCCACGGGCATCGCAATAGCCTCTGTGACCCCACTGAGGTCACTGTGGGATCACAGCGACCTCCACAATCCCGCGGAGTTTGCCACGGGCGCTTTACATCTATATACAATTTGTTACCTAAAATTGAAAAAAAAAATTTAAAAGAATCATAAAACTAATTAAGAAATTACCAATGATGTGCACAACATAATACTAAAATAATTTAGAAAGTTTGATTTACATTAAAGTTGGTGAAAACATTTTAAAGGGACTATCTTAAGATAGTATATATCATGTTCTTACTTAACAATTTGTAGTTGCAAAGAGAAAGAGAAAATTAGGTTCCAATATCTATTCCTAAGATAAAGAATTAATATAGCGAGAGATTCTTAGGTAATAAAGAACTTTTTGCTTAATCATTTAAACTTGATACAAGTAGATATTCATAGATCAATACTTTTTTGTACATGAGCTGAGTACAATTTATAGCATGGTTTAAAATCTTACATCTTATGAGGTGACGCTGAAACTTGTCACTTCACTAAATTACCAAAAGTTGATAGTGGGCAGCATGGACAATTTATCCAGTGTTAAATAACGATATGATACAATAAAATGTTAATTCATTAGCTATCTAATTGTTAGCCAAAATTCAAACTAAAAAAAACTAAGTGGAGAAGATTAAATGAGTAAATCACAACTAAGTTCAATGTGTGTCGAAGCATGTCGCATGATCGAGTAGTATGGTTTCAAAATTATACCATTCAAATCGGAAATCAAAACTTTGGCATGGAATAATACTTTAAACTTAAGAAATAAATAACATCAAAAACAAGTTACATGTCCGAACACCACCAATTTGTTGATTGAAACATTGCTAGCAGGCTAAAAGGCTGCAACTAATCCCTCAAAAATAAGAAATTAAAAATAAAATAAAATAAATAAAAAACAAGATACACACAACTACCCATACAAACTCAAATGGGGCAGGACTTCCAAGCATGATTTAAAATTTCGAGCCATATTGGAATTTCGATTTATAACCGGAATAATACAGTTTCAGTACCGTATCGTGTAGTGCCGATATGGTTTCAGTATTTTTTAGATATAAAATATATTAATTAAAAATAAAAAAATTTAATCTAAATATTAAAAAAAATACTATATATTAAATTAATGGGATAATTTTATTAGGATTTCATTAAACCTATTTAGATTATCCTTACTATAACTAAGAGTTGATTGAAATTATTAATATAAATTTAATTATTAAATTTAAGTTTAATCACACGTGGGAGGTCGCAGCGGCATCTGAGACCTTGCAGGAGGTGACCTCCCATGGAGTTGGGGAGGCTGCAGTGGCCTGCAGTGTCGATGCCAATGTCGGACGGTGAACGAAACGATAAATTTTTTAATTTCATCCTTTTCACCCAACAAGGTATAAAATTTTAAACCATGCTTGCAGGCTTAAGATTTTAAATTAAGTAGCTCATTCTGTTATTTAACAAGACTATAAAGCAAGTTATGAGGTAGAATCCTTATTCAATTGACCAATATAGGCTCATTTATGCTTCATAATTCCATCTTTTGGTTAGCACTGTAATGGAGAAGGGAGAGATTACATCACAGGGGCCTTCCTGTTGTGTTAGCAGAAACCTAATAACCCAATAAAATCTTTGACAAAATCAAATGTGACTTCTTGCAAGTCCTTTAAAGTTAGTAAACGGAATCTCACATGTCATTATAATGTTTGTGGAATTATGTTCAAGGTTTAAAATAGCAAGTCATATTGGTGTTTCAATCTATAATTGAAATGATAATGTTTCATTACATATTGTGTCAAGCAAATACAATTTTGGTACTTGTTTATTTTCAAATATAAGTGTACATTAATTAAAAATTTATTTCCATTAATATTTGAGAACTATAGGAAACAAATTATTATAAGATTTTCAACAACTTTATTAATACCAAAAGGAGTGTCATGCATCAGATAGGAGCATCGGTTCTTGCAATATTATTTAAGATCAGCCTTATAGTTTTTTAAAATCCAAATTAAATAATTCTCTTATAACAAGTGGTATTGATATTGATTGCTCCATATCTCCATCAATAAATCTTGATTCACCCGTGGGAGATTTGGACTTGGATAATAAGAACTATAATTGAAATTATATAGGATAAGGATGCATATATATCCCTGAGCTCAAATATGACAAATCACCATATGATGAATCAAAGTTATAACAAAAAGGCTGAGAGTATAATGAACCATGATCAGAATCAATCTCAGCTAAATTCTCCTACATATCTCATCTCGATAATCATGAACTTTCTTTGCTATGTCATCCCTATATTGAGTTTGTGGATACATACATTTAATAGGAATAACATGATTAATCATCATCTTGAATTGCATATGTGCAACCTTACTCACATGTCTACTAGGACTCGAGTGCTAGAGTTAAGGGAATATAAGTTTCACCACCACTCAGTTCATCTCCACCATCATCACCTTAATAAGTTGTACTATTATTATCAACACCACTATCATCATTTCGAACTTTTCATCAAATTGTAGTATCAAAAGGTGATAATGATTTGTGTCTCATTAATTGCATAGAGTAGATTGTGGCTAATCATCAATTAGATTAGATGTGGTTCTCTTTGTTTATGTTTGGAATCGAGAGGTTTGAGAACGTATATGTCAAGCTCTAGACAATTGAAATTCTCCGATGAAAGTTGTAACATCATCATCTTCCTCACTAGCTTGCTCTTTTAAATTTGTTAGGTAAGGATTTGAGAAAATCATAGTATATTTGCTACTTTATCAGCTAATGGATTCTTATCCTTTATAGCACCTATTAATCCATCATTAGATCATCCTTATTAACTTTTTTTTCTTCTCTTCTATTATGGTGAAGGTAGACCAACTTCTCCAAGTGACACTAAGAGAGATGATTTTGCACTTTAATATTAATGAGAAAATGGATCAATTTCATTTGCAATCACTTGAAAATGTCGTCTATAAGAGAATTCATTCTACAATCTTATTTAAATTTGGGTCACTAATCACTTGATTTATGATATGTCCTTTGGTAGCTAGAACTGACTATGGATTGGGGTTACTATTTCTGAAATTCGAGTTAGCTGCAAATTATTCTACTTTAGTACCACATTAAATTAATTTATATTTATGAGAATATAATTTATGTTTGCATAACAATGCAAAAGAATGACCAAAAGAGTCATGCCTCTCAAAATAATTGACTCATTAATAGTCATATCAGTTACTTGTGGTTGTAGTCTCTATATTACACTTCTAAGGGCCATTAAGAAATCATCATTAATGCTTAGGCTATATCAACATTGATATGTTGGATTCAGATAATAACCTAAAATAGTTAAACATATATTATTATTATTGATTGATATTAAATTCCTTATTATTGAAAAAAATTATGCACTTGTCAAAATGAATTTCTAATTTAATTGTCACATTGTCTTCTGATTAGATCAACAAAATATTGATATTAGATATTGAGTTTTTATTGCATTTCATTTTTTCGCATTAAATTATTTTTTAAAATAATTAGACAATGAAATAAGTCAAATCGAACTATAAATTTAACTTAAGGTGTCGAGTTGAAATCAAAATCATTTGGATGGAACTCATCGTAAAGACGTGTTGATTAGGGTCACATGTGTCAAACCATGGTTGATTTGGACTAGTTCTAGTCAATTTACAACTAAACCAAATTTTAAATAGGACAACCTAGTTTAATAGCATTTGGACAAATTAGAAAATTTTTTAGTCGGGATTATAAATTCTCTCTCTTCTCTTTTCTCTCCCACACATCTCTCATCCTTACCCTTATTTGGCATGTCTCTTCCTTCTCTTTCTTGTGTGATGCCACTATAGTACCATCCTCTTCCTCACTACACAAGCCTCTCTTGCCAGCCACCCTCTTCGGTAGACTTCTCTCTCTTCCTCTCCTTCTCTATCTCTTGTTTTCCTCTCCCTCACGCGTTCACCATTAATCATCTATCGTAACCATGCATTGATACTAGCCACCAGTAGATCTCCCTCTTTCCCTCTCATTTCCCCTTCTTCATTTCCTCTTTTCCTATAAGCCCTCCTTTCCCCTTCTCTCTAGCACTCTCCCTCGATTCGTCTCTTTTCTTCTTGCACGTGCACAACAACAATTGCTCTCGCTGGAGCCAAGAGAGTCCATCATCGACCTCTTTTTTCCCTCCCTTTTTTTCTCTTACTTTCCCCATGCCCACAATTATCATGTAGCTGCTTTTAACTGCACCAAGAGGGATCATCAACTCCTTATTTTCCTAGTTTTCTGATGTCCATGAACAAAATCATTAACAACACACTGACCAAATTAAATGTAAGAATTTGATAAATAATTGTACGTTGACATTGGAAAATGATTGACTATTTTCAATTAATCCTTATTGTTTGGGTTCTTGAGTGTTTCATATCAATGAAGCACCTAGTTTAGAAATTGTGAGGTAAACAAATTATTTATTATATTTCTATTATAGGTTGATGTATTTGGTTTAACAAGGGAAATGAATAATTGCTCATTACTAGTGGGTGCCTAATTTTGTAATTGGGTTATATCAAGGTAGCAGGACCAAAATTAGATCCATCGACTTGAAATTCTAATTGATTTCTAAATTTTTGTATCATTATCATTATTAAAGATTTAATTTAAGTTTTATGAGTTATTTTTCCTTGTTATATTTATAGATACTCATTCAGGTGGAACACGTTAATTCTCAGACCCTCGAATTATAATTGTTGTATATTGAGGTGGATCAAATTATTCTTTGCCTCGTTATATGTTTCCTTGTACATGAATAAATATATAAAACTTCTACAAATGTTTTGAAAAAGGATTAGCATAACATTAAAAGTAACAAAATAAATTCAAAAAGGAATCATACTATTGGGGGTTAATAAAGTAAATTCCTCATATACTAGCAACCACCTCTTCTAACCACAACTACCATTCCATAACATACCTATCCATGCACCTCAACTCCGATGTCAGAGTCCAAACATCACTCGTCGTCGCTCGCTACCTCTCGCCTTCGCTCTACGTCATTATTGTCAGCCTCTCATCGATGTCTATTTCTTCTTCTAGTAAAATCCTTCTCTTATAAGCTTTTAGCCATCTCCCATGTAATTGACATAAGGAATAGAGTAATTCCCCTATCTCATTCCGTGTCAGCAACAAGCATGCGAGTAAACCATAGTCGACCATGTAAATCTCGTGTGATACTACTGACATGTCTGTGTTGATCAAGTCCCAATGCCAGAACCATGTTGAAACAATAAAAATTGCCGGTATCGAGTAGCACAATCGGCATGCTTCATCTCATAGAAGGAAAGAAATAATCGATGTCGCCTTGTGTTGAGTGAACACAAATACTTGCACTTTTATCAAATGTTGGCGCACTAGTTAAAACACTTTCAATAGCATCAGTTGAGCTACTTCCACTAACATCAACTTTGACACAACCATGGTGCATTTTTTGCTCATAGTGATATTAAGTTCAGAACGCTTGAAGTGTAGATAAAAATTCTAGGTCATCTGTGATATTATAGTTACAACCTTCAAATTCACTATAGATATATTTTATAAAAGCTCATCTATCAAACTCTACACCTTGTTATACTTTCTATTTGGTATTTGTTGGTATCAAAATCTTCTTTGATTGCACGACCTATTTTGGAGGAATTTTTTTTTACATTTTGAAAGATCTGGATGCCAACAAAATGTTGCTTAAGGCATGTGACCCCACAGCCACATCTAATCATAACCCAATCTAGACACCGTCCGTGAAATTGATTCTGTAGTTGGCTTGTGTATCTTTAAGTTGGATCATGGAATTATAGTTCGTGTTGTTCAATTCCCTATGCATCACTAAAACAGTTAAATTATTAAAAACATAAAATCATCCACACTAAATAAACACACTGATATAACAAATACAATTCTTCTCCTCTAGATTTTAAGTCCTTTCATAGTCTCTTCTCTTCCCCACCCATGTGACAGGTACAAGAATTTGGATCTTCATTGGCTTAGGAACGGATTTGTGTGGTTTCTGTTCGTGACAACTGATACAAATAAACATACCTCCTGAACCTACTTGGCATGGATGACACTGTTCTGGCACGAGTGGTTCAGTGATTAAATCTTGTGCTGCCCAATACTGTCTTGATCTCCCAGCAGAAAAAAATATTTAACATATGTTGGGAGAAGTAGCTTAATATTTCAAACCCAGATCATGTTTTCATTTGGTGCAACAGAAGGAAGAAGGAAGTTTATATGCATTTTTCTGTCGGTCATTAGATATTCAACCCCTCCACAAAGAATCAATGTCTCATAAAGGATATCTGCTGCTTAAGCATTCCACATGAACTTCCAAGGGAATTCTTAAGCATACTGGCTTTGTGACTAGTTTAAATTGTTGAAGAACCGTCAAACTTTTGTATGCTGCTACATAAATTGTAGCCATTTGCAGATATTCTCAACGAGAAAAACTTTCCTTAATTTTTAAATCAAAATCTCAGAGTGAAAAAAAAGTGTCAAATACATAAACATTTACAAGGAGTTGAAGGCTCTGTGAACTGATAGATGTGGTGAGGAAAAACCAGAAATAGAATGGTGAAGGCATACCACTGGTTTTAAGTTAATTAACCAATCACCCACACTCGCTGATTTTCTCAAGGGAGATCCCTGAAGAAGGGAAACAAGAACAACTCAAATTTGCCTAGTCAAATGTGTAACATAATGGAATTAATTCAAAGGATATGATTCACAAAATTTTATGTACCTGGGTTGACCTTCTTGAAATGTTAGATAGTGGCAAGTCCTAAAATGTAAAAAGTTCTCTGTGTTATGTAAATTCATGCAAGTTAAAATCATTTGTTTCAGAAAACTTACCTTCACAAGATCCACATTTTCTGATGTAACTGAAAATCGGCCTTTTATTTGAACCACACTAGGCTTGGTCTTGTCCTCCGATGAGTCTCCACAACCTATAAATGTGAAAGCAAAAAATAGACAAGTACGACTTATTTTAGATAATTCAATTCATGGTAAACATAAAAAAGCAGCTACTAGAACTACTGCAATTCTTCCAACTAAGAGCACAGAGAAAATAATTAAGCCAAACAAGATGTGAGTCATGTAAAGTGAAATGTACACTACTATTATAACCTGTTGAAGAACGCATGGGAGCAGATAAGCTGTTAGCTGAAGCGCGGTTTGGAAGCATTAGTGGTCCACTGAAATTTGGAACTCTGTGAGTATCACGTATGTATCTCTCAGATCCTTGCTGATTGTCCCTATCAACCATATAGCAAGATAAAAGAACAAATTCTCATAATTTTTTTTATGGCAGTATTGAGCTTAGCACCAGGTTTAAATAATAGCACGTGTCACTAGAACAACCAAGAAGAAATACCCATTTCGGGAAATCATCAAGGAAAAACTTGGAAAATATTTATAGCTCCATGTAACAGAAATAAGTAAATATGAATAAAAAACTTCTCTCAACATCAATATGACATAAACAAAAGCACATTTAGAGTACGTTGGTCAATAATTGTTGCTTATAGAGAAGCTGAATAGCAAAGCTAAAGATAAACCTTCCTGAGGTATGTACTCTTTCTGAACCAGAAGGTACAAGTGGACCACTGTAAGTTTGGTGCTTTTTTCCAACCTCAACTTTCCTTTGGTTTGGCAGTGTATCACGTTTTGATGTTGATGGTGCTTCATCACTTTTCATTCTAGATCTCTCACGTTGATCAAACCTTTCTTGATTACTAGAATCTGCTATATCAGTTTGCAATATCTCGTCTCTTGTACTTGAGCTGTACTTTGACTCTGAGAATCCACAGGGGCTTACTCTGCAAAATAAATTAAGGAACCAGAACATTAGAACAAAAATTTTCTTCGCATATACTTTTAATTACAATGGAAATCTTTGTTATATTTTTCTTCAAAATGTCAAGGTTTAATTCCAACTTCTATGTGCCAGTTAACATTAGCTGTCATCAGAATGTTATTAAGCCTACCTAGGGGATTATAAGGTAAGTTGGAGTAATTAGATGTATTTAGAGCTAAACCAATTAGTTTTATTGCTAATTTGAAATATTTGGGTTCGATTTAGAGTTAGGCTAGAAGAATGAGGGTTCTATTAAGTGGATTATAATTTGGGTGTGCTTTGGGCTCCAACCGAAGAGTCGAATGTATTTAAGTGGGATATCTTAAAAAGAACCGCTAATCTTTTCCTTCTCCGCACTCATGCACTTGCAACCCCTTCACTCAATTCTCTAGATCCCCTTCTCTTTTCTCTCTTGTCACAGATACACCATGGCTCTCCGTCAACTCGCCGCCCTCCTGCCACACCAAATCACCACTAAGCACACCTTACGTTGCCAACATTTTCCTCATCGTCAATGTTCAATAACACACAACTACCTACCATCATTACCCCATTCGTCAATGTTCTCTCAATGATCGGCTTCGGCTGGTGATCTTCCAAAGAAGCAGCCGCCACACCATCCACCTGCAGCAACAGTGTCGCACGATATTTTCCACCTCCGACAACCCTATAGTAGCCGAATCCTTAAGTCTGTCTTTGAGCAGTACTAGCCCATCCCCATTTCCAACTTGATATACAGTAGCTTCTTTGGACGTCTTCTGTCTCTTCAAGAGCATGCAACAACAGCCTCCTCTCCTTCTTTGTGCAGTGATTAAGTTGGTTAGGTTGGTTGTCTTTTGTATTGTTAGAATTGTCATTGTTTTGTATCTCTACCAAAGTTTTTAGTGTTTGATCAATGAATCATATCATAGAGTAGGTTCTTCTTCCCTTACCTTTGAATAGGGTGGAACACAAAGAGGATGTCGCCAAAGGGATTAAGAGGGGTTTGCTTTCTAAGATGCCCTCAAAGTAGTGTGGATTGGGCAAGTAAACCATTGTGGAGGTTTTCCTTGTAAGTTGCCGAGTAGTGGAACATTTGATGTAGAAGTTTAGGTGGGAGGTGTGAAAGTGAATCAAGAGCAATTTTTAAGAGGGTACCACTTGGGATAATTTGCAGAGGTTCAAATGATAATAAAGAGTGAGTATTAAGAGTGGAGAATTTTACTGGAGCTTGTGGATATTATATGGTGGATGGTAACTTATATGGCGGTTAAGGTCTTTGACATAATAGATGTTGTGGACCTTAGCAGTTATATATGTTGGTTTCTCTTCTTAGTTGTTTGTTTGCCACAACAATTGGCGTAGAGTGTGCACATGGTGTTATTCCTTATTGCAATATGAGGGAGTGCAAGGGTAGCAATATGAGGGAGTGCAGGGGTAACACCCATGAGTTAGTCCAATTGGTTGTAGTACTTTAGCAACTAATAAATAGATTATATTTTTTGCAAAGTATGTTTTTGTAATGTATTTATATATAGAAAAGGAGAGTTTTAGCGGAATGGTAAAGTTGCTACTGTGTGATCTTGTAGTCACAAGTTTGAATTACAGAAACAACCTCTTGCAATGCAAGGTAAGATTATGTATAATAAATCCAATGTGATTTGACCCTTCCCTAGCACCCCGCATTGGCAGAAATTTCGTACATCGAACTGTTCTTTTATTATTTTTATTTATTGACTTTTATATAGTGTAGTATTATTCATATTATACAAATGCATTATAATTCAACACTTTATTGTTTTGTTGAATTACCTTACCTTATTCATTTCATCATTTTTGCTTGCCTTTCTCAATTTTAGCTCACTAACCCCTTTTCTTATCACTGCAGGACTCAAGGAAAATATATCCAATTTCTTGGTGGGTTGGAGTTAAATTCACTAGGATCACTCTAAAGACACTTCGTGTGTTTTTGACATGTTTTTGTATATTATTTGATTGTTATAGATGTTTTTCTTATAATTCATCTCCACCTTCATCTTTAAAGGGATATTTTTACCTTAATCTATGTTTATTTTATATATGGATGAAGGAAAGAAATATATGAAAGAAAGAGAGAGAGAGAGAGAGAGAGATTACTAGAGGGAAAGGCATTAACTGTCGAAAAAAATTTTAAAAAAAATGAAAGAGGAAAAAAAATTAACAACCCTAAATCTTAAACTTTAAACCCTGTAAATATCCTAAAAAGATAAAATAAAAAAAATAACCTAAACTTCAAAAGCAAAATCAAAAGAAAATCTCAAACTGCTACAGGGTTGCAACGACTTCGCGGAGGCCTCAGCAAGGCTGCTTCAGTCTTGTTCTCCAATGGTGCCGAATCGAAATGATTTCGATGTCGGTCAGTAAGCAAAACAGTAAATTCCGACCGTACTGGCTAGCAGGGCTCAGTATCACAATCGTTGGTTACTTGGTTTCCTTTTTATCGTATTTTGGTTATAATGTAGAAAATTTTTGCTTTATCTTGTTGGGTTTTATTGTTACATCTTGCCTACATTTTGCAATTTATGAAAACATTTAAGTGTCTGTTGGAGAATAAGTCTTTACTTAACAATTGTATTATGTTATGAAGGAGTAATTGTAGTGTTGTTTATAAATGCAAATTTTGTAACCATATGGTTGTATGAATGTTTCATGTCCATCAAGTATCAAAGAAATTGCTGCTAGATCATTGTGGGTTCCATGCTAGTGTGATATTTAGTGGGTATTAAAGCTAGTTGATTTTGTTCCGATTTTATTGTCAAAGTGTGCTTTCGTTCTTGCAAATTTTCATTGATAAAAATCAATCTAATGTCTTGATAAGGTGTTTGAATTTCCTACTTATAGTTTTATGTGTAAGTTTAAATGTGTTTAAATCTTTTAATCAAAACATTTTGTGTTACTGTTGTCATATTGATTTTGTTAGTGCCTCGGAGCATATATAGTGCTTGGGCATGGTTTAAAATTTTAGTCCATACAAGGCGAAACGGACAAAATTTATCATTCCACTCGCCACCAAGCACCGTGGGCTACCGCAAGGGGTGACGGAGGACGTCGCAAATCCCACGGCGACCTCCGTGGGGGCCACTGTGACCTTTGCAAATTGCAGCTAAGAGGCTGGCTGGCACGCAGGTCATGATAGGGATGTCATGTGCATGGATAAGATGCAAGTAAAATAAAAAAACTTAAGTTAATAATTAAATTAGGTTAATAATTTCGATTAACTCATAGCTGTAAATAAGATAATCTAAACTGACTTAATCAAACTCAAATAAAACTATCCTATTAATTTAATATATATATATATTTTTTTAATTATTTTAATTTCAAAAATATATCATAAAATTCTTATTTATTTATTTACCATATGGAGACGTTACAATCCTATATTTTTTATTTTTTTTCCTTTTTAAAATATTATTTTATTTTTAATTTTTTTGTTTTTAAATTTTTTAATATTTAGATTAAATTTTATATTTTAAAAAATATCAAAACTATATCGACAAGACAAAATAAGGTACCGAAACTGTATCGTTATAATCTATGACCAAAACTCTGATATGGCTCGAGATTTTAAGTCATAATTTGGGGCATGCTACATAAAGGGCATTGCGGTGCACAAAGCTCCAGCCAATGCCAGGAAAGGTCTATTGTACGTAGCCTTACTTTGCACTATAAGAGGTTGTTTCCGCAACTCGAACTCACAATCAGCAAGTCATACGGCAACAACTTTACCATTATGCCAAAGCTCCCCTTCTTGAGAGTATGTTGTATCTAAGGTTTTATTCTCTATTGTAGATCGTTGTTGTATCATGAGATGGAGTGCAAGAGTGAGTCGATTATTATGTTCACTCATAGCACCCACAGTAGAAGCCTCCCTCTTGAGGCAAGTCTTTCAGTGAGCCATTCCAGATTAAGAGACCTAGAGTGGATCAGATGACAACACAAGGCTGATCCTGATCTCAACAGTAGATTCGGTCAAACATCTCATACTTCAGAGAGTGCAACCAATTGCTTGTTGTGTGCAAATGCTAGATATATCTTAAGTGTTACCCTTTTGGTGGGAGTGACTGCTATTTCTGTAAAAGTATTGATCAAGATGGCACCAGCAAGCCAGAAACAGCAGCGTCCTCATTCCAGGAATTAGCAGCAGCAACAATGACCCAAGTATTAGTAAGGCAAAGTATTCATTATGCAGGAGCAGTAGGCATACGGATCCATAGCTCCAAGTAAGACAATATGTTTTAGTTGTCATTACTATTTCTATAAAGTTTATTGCTTACTTTAGATTTAGAAGAAAAGCTTCAGATACCAAGTGTGGAGAGTGGCTTGTCAATTTGCAAGTTAGAATGCAGGAGGGAAAAGTGAGTAGAGAAGAGTTTAGTTATTCCTTTGGTCATTGGTTGCCATGGTTTAAACTTTTGAGTCTTGCCAGAGTTTATATTATTGATCAAAACAATACAATTTCAGTACCGTATAGTATCATATTGGTGCTCTTCTAGTATTTAATTGAATTATTAATAATAATCAGCTTTTATAATTAATTTGTAACTTAATACTAAATTAGACTGCTAAAACATGTGTCCTTATATTTATATTTTTTGATTAATTAAATCCCCTCACTCTTCAGATTAAAAATGCTTACAATCAATTAAGTTTAATTTTTAACTTTAGTTATTTGTAAGTTATATATTTCTAATGTCTTGTTTCATAATAATTTACACTTATAATTTATTCAACTTTTGCAGGTAAAACGCAGGAATAAGCAACGACAGGAAGAGATCTTAGTAATCTTTAACCTAGATCATCTTTTGTGTTTAAATTTTATAACATTAGACAATTTTAGATTTAAAGACCGAGAAACTTACATTATTAAGGATGTAATTTTGTTTAAATGAATCTATATTTTTATTGCTTTATGTAATTGCATTTGAAATTTATATAGTAGCATCTAATAAAAAAATTGGGCATTAAATATCATTTTGTTTAATGTATTTTATTTGATAAAACTTTGGGAAAAAAATAATTTTAAATCCTATTTATTGATTTTAATTTGGTTTTATATCTTTCACATAATTATTTTAGACTTAAATTAAATTTTAAATTTTATGATTAAATACAAGTTTTTAAAAAATAAAAAGTTTAACTCATTTGCTCCATCAAATTTAAGTTTTAGATTTAATTTTTAAAAAAAACCAATTTGAAATTTGAAATTTTTATACTTTAATTTGAAGTAAATTGAGTTTTTAAAAAAAATAATTTGATACATCTAGTACACATTATGTAATAAGTACAAAATGAATTTTCTTAATATATATCTCTAAAAGGGCAGCCCGGTGCACGAAGCTCCCGCCATGCGGGGTCCGGGGAAAGGATCCATTGTATGCAGTCTTACCTTGCCTTTGGCAAGAGGCTGTTTCCAGGATTTGAACCCGTGACCTCTAGGTCACATGAGGTCACATGGCAGCAACCTTACCGTTGCGCCAAGGCTCCCCTTCTTAATATATATCTCTAATAAAAATAAATTAAAAATAGTGAAAAAAATAAAGGGCACTCGGGTGCACAAAGCTCTCGGTCTTACCATGCATTGCAAGAGACTGTTTCCATGATTAAAACCCGTGACCTCCATGTTACACGGCAACAACTTTACTATTGTCCTAAGGCTCCCCTTCAATAAAGAAAAACAAATAAATTATTTTTTAAATTTAGTCAAATAAATGTTTATCTAATCAAAGCTCTCGCAAACTCTAGACTTTTCATTGCTCGCTCACATGTCCTTTCAACGTCATAAAAGTTAGAGCATAAAGAAAATCTATGCCGATGTTAGATATTAAATATTATCCTATTTAAATATTTTGCATTTTGAATTACTTTTTTAAAACTTTTAATAACTTATTTAACTATATCAAACTAATATTTTAAGTTTAAGAGGTGGAACTTGATTTAAGATTTAATGAGTCCATCGAGTAGACATGGTGATTAGAATCAAGTGGATTCAAACCATGTTTGATTTTGATTTATTTTGGTCAATTTAAAACCAAACCAAATTTATATATAAGCCTAGTTTAATCATATTTAATTAAATAGATGTATTTTTGTAAAAGCTAGAAATTATCTTATCCTACTTTCCTTTCTCTTTCTTTCCTTTTCCTTTTTCTTTTGTTCTTCCCTAGCCTGATTTCTCTTTCATCTTCCTCTCTTCACTCGCATCGAGGCTCACACCCTCCAGCAGTTGTTGCAACTAATCATCATCAGCAGCAGTTGTTGCAACTAATCATCATCATTGCATGCTGCAACCGATCATCACCGCCACCACTGTCTACTACAACAGATCACCATCATCGCTGCCTCCATTATCTGTTGCAGCCAAATATTTGGATCTAATTTGGATTCTATTTAGAGTTAGTTAGGTCGGTTGATTATAATTTTTTTAAAATATTGTTTTTGATTTAGGTGTGTTTTGAGCTCAAATCAGACTTTGATTTGAGCTAAAATTAGCTAGATTTTGGCTGAACTAATTCAGTTGGTTCAACAAAGTGGATTCAA
The DNA here is from genome assembly GCF_044706935.1 of Curcuma longa. NCBI lineage: Eukaryota > Viridiplantae > Streptophyta > Magnoliopsida > Zingiberales > Zingiberaceae > Curcuma > Curcuma longa. The sequence continues at coordinate 4,823,965 of NC_133879.1, forward strand.
GTGGGATAGCTTAAAATAGAAGCCTTAATTTATTATCCTTCTCCAGCCCCATGAGACATAACCCCTCTCTCGTTTCTCCCAACCCCTTTCACTTTTTTCTCTCACTTCCCATCGCATTGTCGCTCACTACCAGCTCACATAGTTACTCATTGTGCTCCTGCTAAACCATGTCACAACTAGGTGCCCGTCACATTGTTGCAAATTTCCTTGTCATTGCCACTCATCCATGCACAACCTTAATCATCATTCGTCCATGCACCCATCATTGTTTGCCCATACACTAACACCACCTCAGTGGTTGCCTCTGAATGGTGGTTGTCCCTAGCAGATGCCGTGGCTCTATCCACCTTCAAATCTTCCATCTCTAACAACGCTATAGTAGCAAAATCCTCATCCCTCTTTCAAGCAATTGCAACCCCTCCACATTTTCACCTTGATTCTAAACAATAGCTGCCTTTTCCATCCTCTTTTTCTCTAAGAGCAAGCAATAGTAGCCTTGTTTCCTTCTTTATACAGTGATTGAGTAAGTTTGTTGAAGAGCTGGAATTTGAGGATTTGGGGGTGCTAAGTATTAGTAGAATTGATTCTTATCGTGGTTCTACATCTCTAGCGAGTTCGAGTGAGCATGGACCATCCATGGAAGAGAGTAGCTTTTCTTCCATCTGCAATGATGCTTTTGGTGTTTGGTAGACGAATCACAATATAGGTTCTTTTGTCCTCTCCTTTTAATCTAATGGAACTGTAAGAGGAAGTCACTAAAAGGATTAAGTGAGTTTTAGTTCGTATGATGTCCTCAAAGTAGCAATGGTGGTGAATTGGGCATACAAGCTACCATGGAAGTTTTTCTTGTAGGTTGTTGAGAGATGGAATACTTGATGTAGAAGTATTGGTGGGAGGTGTGATGCGTATTGAGAGTTAGTTTTGAGAGGGTGCCACTCGGGTTAATTAACAAAGATTTGGGTGATGATAAGTAGTGAGTGTTAAGAGTGGAGAGTGTAGATGGAGGCTTGATGTTATGTGATCGTGGAAATTTTCTATAATGGTGATTGTATCTTGGATGCTAAGCCGTGATGTTGGATTGAGTTAGTTGTTATGTGTGTTGAGTTGATTATAGCATAAGTGTGGATTGGGTGATAATAGGGTGTTGGTCCTTGCAGAGATACTTCAATCCTATACTCTTTGTTTGTTTTGCTCATTGAAAAGCCCTCAACTAGGTGTCACGATAGGGCTTCAAATTAGAATTTATAGATTTTTGTAAATACAAACAAGCAAGTATAGGGGCCTCGAGTCGTATTTTTCCAAGGACTAGTAGAAAATTGAATGAATTGAGCTTTCGTGTCGTGTTTTTTTTTTGGGGTTTTCTAATGTAAATGGGGTTTTGGTGGTTTTGAAATGAAATGCAAGCGCAGAACGTAAGAAAGTAATGAAATGCAATGGAAACAAACAAACAAACCTAAGTATCAATCTAATCTAACCTAAGCATGCAATCAATTTGAAATAAAGAAACAAAACTAAACTATCGAACAATGAAACTTATCATCCCTAATGCAATGTATTTAACCAATGGAATTAGCTAACAATTGCACTTAAGCTGATTAAGCCCAATTTGGAAAAAAATTGATACGGGACAGTCACTATGAAACAAAATTTCAATGATGGGAAGGAAGCTAACCTAATGCCTTAGCAAAGTGAAATTGATTACTCGTTTAAACTATCCATTCCCATTAACTAGCAATGCAATCCTTACTCAAATCCATCCACCTATCAAACATGATACATACGGTCTAAGATGGCACGTAACAATGGAAAAACCAAGTAATCAGAGGCTGAAATCAGATTGCAAGAAGGATTCGGGCGGCACGGAACAGTGCCAAAACCGAGTTATCAGGAATCTGAAATCAGATTGCAAAAGACATGGATTTAAACTCAGCTACACAAACAATCTCTAATGCATATCGAAATCCAAACAAAATGCTGAAGGATTAATGAAGAAACAGCGTTTAAGATTTGTGAAACAATTTAACAAGCTGAATTTCAGAAACAGAACTGCAGAAACGGGAAAAACAAAATTCAGAAACTCATCCTCCTTCCCTTCTCCTTCGATTCTCCTCAGCTCGGTGTCAACAAGCTCTTGGACCCCTTGGAAACTTGAAGACGGTCTCTTGTGTGTCTTGCTCGCTGCCAGCACCTCGAAACGCCCGGAAAAACCCTCTCCGAACGAAACCGACGCTGTGCAGACGAGTTTCAGGTGGCAAAACCAGATTTCTCGTCTTCCTCTTGCTCCGATGGCGTTGTTGTTGATATAGGGAGGCTCCACGATCCTAGGAGAACCCCTCAAAGGAATCGCGGCGTCTCCTCGTGCTGTGGATGGCCGGAACTCGCGAAAACAGAGCTGGAAACCGCCGGTGAAACCCTCGCCGTCGCGTCTCCTCCGGCTGCCGGAATATACCCAATCGGCCGGCTTTAGCTTCTTCAGGGATCAAGGAGTCCAATGGAGTTGATTTGGGAGGATGAGGGCGCGCCTACACGTACGTCGCGCGGCAGAGCTTTCTTCTCGCGGGGACGAAGCACAGTGCGGCGGCACTGTTCATCGGGTAAGTTTGAGATTAAATAGCGTGATTAATTGATTAATCTCAGCCATTGATTTTGAATTCGACGGCCAGACTTGATCTGAGCTCTAGGGCTTCTTAGGGTTTCCAAAAAATTGCAAAATTTTGATCAGGCTCGATCCTGAGTCATGTCCTCCATGTTGGCTTGATCGGTTTGGCAATTTTGACTTGAGTTGACCACGGTTTAGCTCGAGTTGGGTCCGATTTAGCCCTAAAATCAATAAAAATCAAATTAATGCCAAAAATTCACCATTAAATCACAAAAATTATGTCAAGCCTTAAATCATGCAATATGGGATAAATATAAATGAATCAATTCATTTTTTTAATATATTTTCATGCAAAAGCCAAAAAATAAATCGATTAAAAATCAATAAACCCCTAACTCATCACTCATATTATCCAATTAGCTTCTAGCAGATTATTTGTTCATACATCATTTATTAGTTGTCATCAATGCAGGTTATTTATGCAAAAAATATATGCTAGTTACTTGTGATATTTATATGTTAAATTAAAACCATGCGTTCATATGAAATTACATCTTTTTTTATATACCATGCAATACTTTTATTATTCAGATAGTTTTGACACACATTAGACAAGCATTAGGTTATGATTTAGTGGCCATAAGGCAAAACATAGCCTAACACAAGCAGGGCTACATTAGATGCTGTGACAAGTTGTGGATATATTGCTTGCAAATATTATATGATGGAAGGTGACTCGCATAGTGGTTAAGGCCTTTAACCTAATAGATAATCCGAACCCTTTTTTGTATCAAAGAGGGATCACTCCTAATGCTAAGAGTAACAAAGTCAAAAGATTGTCACAACTTTCCTGCAATCCACTGATTCTCCCCTTAGGTGCCTACAACATTACTAGCATCCTCGAAAAAAAGTACAATATGCCAAATTTATGATGGTGCCTTCTCCATTGATGTTACTTCACTTCCATATCCAACAAGCCTCTGCAAATGTCATATATGCCCTTCTACATTCACAAACAACATGTATTGTAGATTTTAATGAAGGCATTGATGTTTGTCAACACCAAATCTTTAACATCAGCAATGTGGGATCCTCCATCTATCCATTGTGGCACCTTTTATTAATGTCATCAACAAAGAACTCCACATTGTGTACCTTGTTAGCCAGGGCCTCCATTAAGCTCTGGCACTATCGTCCCTACCTCACCCTCCCCTCCTTGCTGCTTCCTTAGGCATTCCACCATTTTCAAAATCTACTAATAACCAAGAATTGAAATTTCGTGCCGTATCGGACGATACAAGCGAAATATTTCATTCCGCCAAGGCACCGGCACCGGCATAGGAATTCTGGCCGGGGAACGCCTCCGGAGGCATCACCTAGGCTCGGCGACGCCGCCGGAGGCGCCGCTCGGGGCCGGCGACGCTTCGTTCACGGGCCGCGCGTACCGATCGCGCGATTTTTCTTTTTTTTATTTTTTAAAACTTAGGGTTTAATTAGGTTTTAATAATCAATTCTTAGTTATAGTTCAAAACTATAGTTCGGGATAATTTAAATAGGCTTTATTAAAACCTATAAAATTATCAAAAAAATTTATTTTTTAATTTTAAATATTTAGATTAAATTTTTTATTCTAATTAATATATTTTATATTTTAAAAATACCGAAACTATACCGGCACGATACGATACGATACCGAAACTGTATCGTTCCGGTTCGGGACCGAAACTCCGGCACGGCTCGATATTTTAAACCTTACTAATAACTACTAAACAAAAACTCTCCTTATTCCTGGTTACCACAATTCTTAGTTAGATCTTGAAATTTATTTGAAGAGATTATTGCCACATCCTTCTTGCTAGTGTTCAAGCCAATTAAGTTGTAGCCATCTTGCACCAAATTTCTAGAAAAAAAAGGCAGCTTAATTCTCCTTCAATTGTTGTTTAAGCCTAATTACACCAAAAGGGTGGAGTGGCTACTTCAGCCAGAGTAAAATAGGATCAACAGTGAACAACAGAATAGGTTCAGCAAATCCTAGATCTAGATACCCACCCGATTTTTTTATCGATAAATAAATGTTTACAAAAACAGGAAACATACATTACTATTCTAAAAAGACAAAGAGAAGAACTTTGAAAAGGAGAGAAAGGTCAAAAAGAAAATAACACCATCACAGGAGAGGATTAAAAAACATAAAAACTTGAGACCATATCGAAAATATTAGAGTGAGAGGATGATTAAAAAGGAAGCATTTAAAAGAAGTTGAGAGATCTGAAGAATGTATTAACTTCTAGTTTATTCCCTCGCTTCGTTTCAAGTTGGGTACTGCTGATCCTTTCTCACCACCTTTAATTTATTGTCTAGAGTGTGTGATTTAAGATCAGTTTACAGTACTACCCAACTCTTACAACTCTCTTCTCAATGTTGGTATTAGATTTTTAATTAATCTCCTTAACACCTCCCACTCTCATCAGGTCACCTAGTAAGGCTTGGTTGTTGTTGTTATTAGGTATTTAACCTACTATAATTAATAAGGTAACCTTGAGTTCTTTACTTTATGTATTTAAAAGTAATGACTAATGATTATATATAAAATACTCAAACACAAGGAATACAAAACAAACGAAGTATAGGGGCCTCGAGTCATATTTTTCTGAGAACTAATAGAAAATTATATAAATTGAGCTTGTGTGTCGTTCCTTTTGGGTTTTCTTTGTAAATGGAATGGGTTTTGGATTTGTTAATGTTTTCAAATGAAATGCAATTCAAAATCAGTAAATAAATGAAGAATGCAATTTGCTAATCTAAATATGAAACTATTAAACCAAGGTATCAAAGCAAACCTAAAGATGCAATTCAACTCAAAGCAAAAGAATGAAACCTACCCTAGTTATGCTCTGAAGCATTTTTGGAATTCAAAGTTCAATTCTTTGCTATAGTAAATCAAACTTTTAACTAATGTTTATCAAACCCTAATGCAAGCTTCATGAACTTAACAATTTAATGGCACAGTAAACAATTCAGAAATAGGAATGCATGCAAGGAAACAACACAATTGCAAGGAACAACTGGAAGGAATTCAAAATAGCTAATCTAAATCTCCAAACAAACTCATCGAATGCACTTTCTAATGCCTAAGATTCAGCAATTGAAACAAGGTCCAATTACTGATATGGAACAGTAATTTCAGCCCCGATAGTATCAGTTCCCAGCTTCAATCGAAAATTGCAGCCTACAATTACTAGATTAAACCAGAACAAACTTGGCTAACAAGATGAATTAACCACACAAAATTGATTAAAGAATTGGATAGCAATTCTGTTAACAACAAACACAATCAGAATTTAAATGGTAGAAATCAGAAATAAGCAAAACAGTAATGTGCAGAAGAAACATCCCGTAATTCTTCTTCCCATGTTTCCTCGATTTGGTGTCAAACAAACCGTTGAATCCAACAATCTTGACTTCAACAATCCCTCTGGAATCTGCAAGGTGGTTGATGGCCTTGTTGCTCA
>NC_133879.1:4830163-4842722 GCF_044706935.1 Curcuma longa
AGAAAATATCGTCTGCAAGTAATAAAACTCACCTAGAGTTGGTTTTATCATTAAATGCTGACTTCTCATCATTGGATCTCAAAATTGAGGGGTGCTGAGAACACAAAAAGCTCTGGAGTTATTTATCTTGAGAAGCAAAGAGAATAGTCATTCACTCAATCAAATTACAAGAAATTATCGTGTCAAGGAATTATTAGCACAATAAAGGAGTTGGATCAACCTTGCTAAGAACAAAACTTTTGATAGTTTCCTCCTCTTCCTTAATTAGGTCTGGATCATCATGAAGCTGTGTTAATAAAATAGCATATAAGATGTTATAAGACGGACCATAAAACAGGCTCATAGGGTAAGAAAACAAGAAATGCCAGCAATTACAACAGAAAGAAACTTTCTTGTCAGGATATAAACTGGATTTATATTGAAAATACCAGTGATGCTTGAGCCTTGAGATCCTCAATGTCAAAGTTCCACGCACTAACACCTCTCTGATATTCACTCTGTATAAAAATATATAAATAGAAGAAGATCAAACTTTGTAAATGCCTGAATCGTCATACTAGTGAAATTTGAAAACAGATATTGCTGTGTTTTTCAAATGGTGATGACTATAACATCAGGCATACATCCTACAAAAGCTTCTTTGCTATAAAAGACAAACATTACTTTGGTCAACCAACTCTAAGTACGATGAATCAATAATTAATCTATGACAAAGAAAAACTAAAGTCAAGAATAATGATATCGAAGCTGAAGAGAATGGGCCATCCTTGCTCATTCTATATAGGGAAGGCAACAATGAATTGTTCGATCATTGAAGACGCTAGAGTGTGCTTATTTTTACAAGAAAAGAAACAAAAAGCAATGCACAAAGACACAAGACACAAGCGTTTAATATGCTCCAGCAGCCCTCTGTCTCCTATTCCATGGCTTATGATGCTTTAGGTTGATTACTCCTCGAAGGCACCATTAATTTTCTCCTTCTCAACAAGCATATCTTTTGACAATGATGGATATGAAGCGCAAGATTACAACAAGAGAACACTTAAAGAAAACAAGAGTTTTGAGTACTTTGAGTAGAAGAATTTGAGTCTACATGTTCTCCCCTGTGTCTTCCAAAGCCTCTACAATCTCCTATATATGACCACAGTATCCATTTTCAAATCTGTCTTCAAATTAACATTTAATAATTTACTACTCTATGATAACAATCAATTGATACTGACCACCATCATAGGTGGAGGCAAGATTCAAAAACTCAAGTCGTGTTGAAGTTTTAATCTTTGATTAGAACGATATTATTTTAGGATCGTACTAATATTTCGATGCATGATATCGAAAATGGATTAGAGTTGAAGAAAGAAAAAAATGAAGAGTAAGGACTTTATACCAAACATAGTTTTAAATCTTGTACCGTGCCCGGCGAAATGGTCCGATAAATTACTGAAACTCGATACCACTCAGCACAGATAATATCTCCTTCCTTCTTCAACCTTCAATCCGTTAGGCATCATGCATCGGAGCATTGACACAGTTCTGGAATAGCATCTTTCCCTTCAAAGACCAAAACTATGGCATAACTCGAGATTTTGAACTTTACTACCAAGTGGTATAGAATTTTTCATCATTTACCAAAATGCTATATTTTGACTGTTTTACCCAGTACGGTACGAGCTTTCAAACCAAGGGTGTAGGTATCTTGATAGTAATCTTCTGATTCCATATGATTAATGACTCTTTATAGCTTTTTACCATTGAATCATTAAGCGACTACTATGGGCGATCAATCAACTGATTATGCACTAGTCCACTAATTAGTCAACTGCATACCAAATAGAAATAAAAATATTGTTTGTTTCTATTCAGACATGAGTCAACTTCTTAGGATTGTCATATGAGTAAAACTCCTTTTAGTTGATTATCTCTTTGACTCCAACCACTTTTAAGGTTAAGTCTTCCTAAGTCTAATCTCATTCATCCCTAATGAACATATACACTTAACTCTCATAGATTTTACCTTCGTGACAGTGGACTTCAACTCGTTGCTAGCATCTAGCCTTTCTAAGTTGTTGGACTTCATTTTGTCAAGTATCCAGTCCTCAACCTACTTGGGTTTCCATCTTATCAAGTATTCATCCGATCCTTGACCTATATGGACTTTCATTATTGCACCTACAACACATGTCAAGTTCTTTTGCACCTGCACACTTGACACACATGTAAGAACAATGATTATTTTCCAAACTTTTCTTCCTATAAATTCTTTGTAATAGAACTTAAAATTGTTAGAATCCAAATACCAAGTCAAGTAAGCATATTAGATAAAACTCTAATCAATCCAAGGTTTTAACAACAAAACTATTTATCAACATTGGCTTGGATTTATGGGTCAACCGAGATACTATTCACTTCGGAAGCAACACAGTTTTTTCCAACACTTACAAAATGTGTCAAAAGATAGGAACTCTAAAAGCCCTATAGGGCGTGAGTAATGAGGCACCTAAACCCAGTATGAACCAACGTGAGTAATCAGGCACCTAAACCCAATGTGAAGCAATTGAAGTTCAAAGTGGGCAAGTTAATTTACTAGGAAATATAAATAATTAAAAGAGAACCAAGGATTGAAGTGTGATTCTGTTTCAGTCAGCATGGCCAAAATATTTGGCCACCAACCAAAATCCAAACTCTGCTAGCATAAGTGAACTGCAACAATGTCTCCTCTACAATAGTGTTTTGGCTGGTATTAAGTGAGTCAGATCAAGCCATTCCTAGAAGGTAATGGTGAAGGCGAGATGTGATGTTCCTGGCTGTAGAGAAAACAAGCAAGAGGGTGATGATTCATGCCCATGCAGAAAGGAAGGAGTTATGGCAGAGTCAAAAAAAATATCCTCATGTAGGGAGGGAGGTTGGTGAATGAAACAAGTGGGGAGGGACAATGGAATGCTTGGTTAAGAGGGAGGGGCCGGGTAGTGGTGGCGCACAGTTAAGAGGATCAATTCTCTATGCAGGGAAAAGATGTGGACCAACAGAAAAGAGGAGCATGTCTTTGTGTGCAAATAAGGGAAGTAGTCTAGCAAAGAAGAAGAGGTAAGGAAACCACATCAAGGGTATATGTTAATAAGTATTCTGTTATAAGCTAATACTCATCACAAATATATTACCTGTAACAGACTTTCATAAGTTATACTGTATAAATATTATTAATTGATTCATATTGATAATGTATTAAGTTAATATCAACCAATACATGCTTATGAGGTAATTAATATCAATAAGTTAGAATTCATTTTTTATTAAGACATGTAATTTTTTTTTAGTATTGATCATGTTATATCAATAAAACCGCCAATGTCATTCTCAAGCCTGAATGAAAAAGGTTAAGGGTAACACAGACGAATATTCTATGAATGGATCTATCAAACAATTATGCTAATGCTAGATTGTTCCTTAGAAGGAACGCATTGTACAATCCGACTACATCTCAATAAAGACCGCTACATCTCCATGAGTTGCACTACAAGAAAATAAGACTTCAGAAATAGATTTTTGAGATGGAATTAAAATCTATTTCAGATTTAGATAAATTAGAGACGGATTTACTACAGAATTATTAATCCATTTCGTTTTAATAAAATATAATATTTGAAGAAAAAAATTGACACAGAATTTGAAATGAATTTGAGAGAAATTTGTAAATAAATTTTTATTAAAAAATAAACACAAATAACAAATAGAATTTGAAACCATATAATTTCTATCACAAAATTCGTTTAAAATTTAATGAAAATTTGAGATAGAAAATAATCTGTTCCAAATTTATATAAATCAGAGACACATTAACAACGGAATTACTAATCTATTTCACTTTCATAAAATATAATATTTGAAAAAATATTGAGACGGAATTTAAAATGAAATTGCAAATAAAGTTTTATATACAAAAATAAATAAAGATTACAAACAAAATTTGAAATAGTATAATTTCTGTCACAAAATTTGTTTAAAATTTAATAAAAAATTGAGATAAAAATAATCTATTTCAAATTTATATAAATTAGTGATAAATTTTTTTAACAAAAATAAAATATATTTCAAATTTATATAAATCAAAGATAAATTTGCTACGGAATTATTAATCCATTTCGCTTTAATAAAATATAATATTTAGAAAAAAAATTTAAATCAAATTTGAAACAAATTTGATATGAAATTACATAAAAAATTTATAAACAAAAATAAATAAAATTATAAACGAAATTTAAGATAGTATAATTTCTATCAAAAAATTTATTTAAAATTTAACAAAAATTTGAGATTGAAAAAACATTATTTTAGATTTATATAAATCAAAGCTAGATTTTTAAGACAAAAATAAAATTTATTTTAGATTTATATTTGTTATGAAATTACTAATCTATTTTATTTTAATAAAATATAATATTTGAAAAGAAATTTAAGATAAAATTTGAAATAAATTTGAGATGTAATTACGTGTAAAGTTTTATAAATAAAATCTATTTTAAGATGGAAATAAAATCTATTTTAAATTTAAATAAATTGCTACGGAATTACTAATTCATTTTACTTAAATAAAACATAATATATGAGAAAAAAATTGAGTCTGAATTTAAAATAAATTACAAATGAATTACAAATAAATTTTTATAAACAAAAATAAATACATATTAGAAATGAATTCTAAAACAAAATTATATTTGTCAAAAATCTATTTAAAAAATTTTAAAAGAAAAAATTCTGTTTTAAATTTATAAAAATTAAAAAGATATTTATTAGATAATTATTATTTTATTTTATTTTAATAAAATAAACATCTAAAAAAATTTAAAAACCCATTCTCAATTAATATGTTCTCTTCTTTTTCGTGTATCTTTCTGATCCTAACTAAATCCCAATATCTTTTCTTCTATTCTACCGCCCGCAGTAATATCTTGTTGCTGAGACCGCCTCACGCGGCACTTGCCAAGTCCTCCAGCAATTGCGTCGTGCAGCTACTACCGCAGTCGCTATTTTGGCCATGCACGTTGATAATCGACAATTTAACGCTTATTTTGGTTTGTTATTTGATGTTTTTAATCCTCTCGCATGGTCAATTGTGGATTTATATCATGTTTTACGAGTTTGGATATATTTTTTAGCTCATTATAATTTTTTCCTCATTTGTGCCATTATTTCTTAAGATATGAATATTATTTTGTAGGGAATTAAAGAAAGTCATGGACACGAATCGAACCGAACCAATTAAACTTGTTACTAGCGTTGAGGAGAGGTGATTCATCTAGTATGGTTCAGTCCATTCAAGCTTGATTCAAGTCTTGAAACGGTTCACATCTAAGAAGCTTGATTTAATTGAGAGTTTGATTCAAGCTCAATTGAGATTGGCTCAAATGAAACTTGGTTGAATTGAAGAAGGGTTCACTTGCTTATCTTGGGATAGTTCAAGCTAGGGGATTCGGTTCACTTCATCCCACCAGTTCACCAAGGAAGAGGAAGGATCGGCACAGTAGCCCCCGATCAAAACATCATGATTTTCCTTCAAGCTTCCACACCCACAACTTCCCTTCCTCATTCCGATGGCTTCCATCTCCATTCAACCGCTGGTCGGCCATCTCCACCTCATCATCAACACCTGTATTCTCCATCTCCAACTCCTCTCTCTCAAGTGGGAGAGATTCCTACTATCGGCCACATCTTCTTCCTCATCCCGATTCCCTCTCCGCCAACTCCTTCCACATCAGGTCGGAGGGATTCCTCCGGCCGGTGCATTCATCCACTGCCCTCTCCCGATTGGGAGAGGTCGCCGATTGGGAGAGGTGCCACCGCCAATAACTCCATCTCACCCTCTCCCGATTGGGAGATCCTCCTACCGACGGCCATCATCAAACTCCCTCCTCTGCAAGCTGTAGGTCCCGATTGGGAGTAAAGCTCCACCAATCATCATTATCCCACAGCCCTCTCCACATTGGGAGAGGAGGTGCCACTCCGACCCAGCCCTTCCACCTGTTGGGTCCCCAAGAATGTCCGCCTCTCCACAATGGTATGATATTGTCCACTTTGGGCCTAAGCCCTCATGGCTTTATTCTTGGGCTCTCCCCAAAAGGCCTCACGCCAATGGAGATATCTTTCATCCTTTTAAACTCATAATCTTTTCCATGTGTTTTAGATGTGGGACTATGTTTGCACCCTTAAACCCAACAATCCCCCCCTCAAACAAAATACCACAGGCCTCTCTCAAACGGAAAGCCTCCGTTTGATGTCTGAATCCTCGACCCACTAGGACTTCCTGCTCCTCTGTCCACCCGACCTACTAGGACTTCCTGCCCCTCGGTCCACTCGACCTACTAGGACTTCCTACCCCTCGATTCCACCCGACCTACTAGGATTTCCTGTCTAGCCGCAACTAGGATTTCCTGCCCAGCCGCAACTAGGACTTCCTGCCCCTCGGTCCACCCGACCTACTAGGACTTCCTGCCCGGTGTCTGGTCCTCTTGATTCAGACACGGGGTCACCCACTTTCTTTGTTTAAGGTTCAACCCACATAGTTAGATCTGGATCATAGCTCTTCCAGCGGTTAGTCCGATGAAGAGCGGTCTTGCTCTGATACCACTTGTTGGGTCCCCAATGATGTCCGCCTCTCCACAATGGTATGATATTATCCACTTTGGGCCTAAGCTCTCATGGCTTTGTTCTTGGGCTCTCCCCAAAAGGCCTCACGCCAATGGAGATATCTTTCATCCTTTTAAACTCATGATCTTTTCCATGTGTTTTAGATGTGGGACTATGTTTGCACCCTTGCAACCCAACACCACCAGTATCCACTGCTTCTTTCTTTGCATGTTTTCTCCGATCGGCTAAAGCTTGGGTTTAACTTTCCTTTTGTATCAGTTACTCTTCTTGATTGTTGAATGTTTATAATGAAATTGATTTCCTATGATTAAGTTCGTATGCACTTGGTTTAAATGGATTCATGCCCATAACGTGTTTGATGAAATGTTTCTTTCATTAAATAGGCTTTAGTTGATGCATTTAAGTTGATTAATTTCTTACAATGCCTTTAATTTTTGTCATGTTTTATTTGAATGTTAGAGTTAGGTTGTTCTTCATTTGGATGTTAAATAATTTAGCTATCATGTCTTTGTCATATAATCCATGTACATGCAAAATAATTTAACTTTTTTATAGAGAATTAATGAAACTTTGTAGTAGGAACATGTCTAATCCTATGACACCAACTTCCTAATGCTTTAAGCAATCACCAACCTTTAGTGGATAACGTTAGATTATAGTAACAAATCTGTGATGTTGACTAGGAATTCTAAATTCTATAATGTTAATGCTGAATTTTGTTATAGATCTATAATATATAGTTTCAGTTTGTTGAAACTATGAGTTTATAAGTTTAAAATGCTAAAAAGTGTTGTTAATTTTAATTTGTTTCAGATTCCTATATAGTGATTTTAGTTTCAGTTACTTCTGACAAATATGTTTAGATTGTGTGAGTATCAACAATTTGAGTTTTGTCGGCCAGGAATTCTAAAATCTTCGATGTTGATTCTAGAGATCTGTGTTATATAGTTTCAGTTTGTTGAAACTATGAGTTTATAAGTTTCTCATACTGATAAGTGCTATTAGCTTCAATTTCTTTCAAATTCCTGTATAGTGATTTCAATTTCAGTTACTTCCGACAAATACTTTTCAGATCGTATAAAGTATTAGCAATTTGGATTTTGTTGGCTAGGAATTTTAAACTCTTTGATGTTGATTCTGAATTTATATCGTTATTGATTTGTGTTGTAAGTTTCAATTTGCTAAAACTATGAGTTCATAAGGTTCTGATACTGAAGAGTTAAAATCATTTCACTGTTTAACTCATTTCAATGTTTACCTCTGATTTAACTGCACCAGGAGGTTTAAGTTTTATGAAGAAGAGAGCACCTTCAATATTATGATCATGTTGCAAGCAAGTAGAGGTATGCATTATACAAGTTGCATGATGAACCTATCATGCATATATATTTTTTCTTTTAAGAAAATTCTTTACTGCATGATGAGCATACAATGCATATATAGGTTGCATTAAGTATGACAAGGGGTGAGTGTTATTAGTTAATAAAATCTTTATAGGCTGCATTTATAACAAAGGGTATGCATTTATTTTTTTTATTTGTGATGCAAGATGTCAAATAGAGGGAAGGATATTGGTTCCAACAAAGGAAGATTAAGGGGCAGAGGACGCGGAAATGGCAATCTCTTACAATACAAGATGAATACATATATTTAATTCTTATTAGTGGTATACAAATTGAAGAAATCATTGAGTTACATAATATTTACTTTAATGATGATGCATGTAGGCAACATGATACAATGTCTGAACTTGACAACATACCAAATGAAATACAAATACGTGAATTTTATCTTGATATTGTATTTATTAAATGACATATATTATATGTATTTATTTTATCATAAGATGAGGAGGGAAGATAAAGATTAAAAGCCAAAAAAAATTAAAACTTGTTATCATAGAAAATAAGTAGACGGAAGAAAAGTTTATCAAGGAAAATAGACAAAGAGAAGAAAATCTCAAGGAGATGATTCGTAAGATGATTCAAGAGATGGGATATACAAATCATTTGTATCAAGGAGAATCTAGTCGCCATGAACTTGTGATAAATGGCAATTTAAGTTTTTGTTGGCTAGGAATTCTAAAGTCTTTGATGTTAATTCTGAATTTTATGTTGTTATTGATTTGTGTTGTAAGTTTTAATTTGTTGAAACTATATGAGTTCATAAGTTTTTGATGTTAAAGAGTCAACATCAATTTGCTTTTTAACTCATCTAAATTCTTACCTATGATTTAACTGCACCATGAGTTATAAGTTTTATGTAGAAGAGACAACACCTTCAATATTAATTATGTTACTATGATCATGTTGCAGGCAAGTAGAGGTATGCATTATACAAGTTGCATGATGAACCTGCCATGCATATATATTTTTGCTTTTAAGAAAATTCTTTGTTGCATGATGAACCTACTATGCATATATAGGTTGCATTAAGTATGACAAGGGGTGAGTGTTATTGGTTAATAAAATCTCTGTAGGCTGCATTTATTTTTTTGTATTTATAACAAGGGGTATACAGTTATTTTTTTATTTATGTGATGCACGATGTCAAATAGAAAGAAGGATATTGATTCCAACAAAGGAAAATCAAGGGAAGAGGATGCGGAAATGACATTCTCTTACTATACAAGATGAGTATAAATATTTAATTCTTATTAATGGAATACAAATTGAATAAACCATTGACTTACATAATATTTACTTTAATGATGATGCATGTAAGCAACATGATACAATGCCTGAACTTGACAACAAACCAAATGAATACAAATGCGTGAATTTTATCTTGATATTGTAATTATTAAATGACATACACTATATGTATTTATTTTGTCGTAAGATGAGGAGAGAAGATAAATTTCGAAAATTATTGAAAGCCAAAAAAATTAGAATCGTTATCATAGAAAATATGCAGATGGAAGAAAACTTATCGAGGAAAGTAGAAAAAAGAAGAAAATCTCAAAAAGATGATTCGTAAGATAATTCAAGAGATGGAATATGCAAATCATTTATATCCAGGAGGATCTAGTTCCCGTGAGCTCGTGATAGATGAAATCATAAAAATTAAAGTACTTCTGATGGAATTTAAAAATTTATCAACTACTTATAAATTTGATTAATAGTTAAATTTATTTGGATGATATGAATATTTATATATCTCAATGTTATTGTATGATGCTTTTGGATTAGAAATTAGTTGTTTAATATTTATAATTTATTTGAAATGTGTGATTGTTTCTTATAAAGTAATATGTATTTTATAATATGTAGATGAAAAATATGAAATCAAATATAATACAAATTTAGTGATAAATTATATTTGATATTTTATTTGAGACATACTAATAACGGATTTAAAATAAAATTAGACATAGAATTTAAATATGAATTTATAAATAGAATTGTAAATAAATGTATAAATAGATTAAAATTATATTTGTTATATAATTTGAAACATACTAACAACAAATTCAAAACAAAATTAAAGACAGAGTTTATATTTGAAATTAATTTCATTTAGTCTATAAACGGCTTTTTAATCTGTTTTTGAAATTAGAGATGGAATATTTCCATTTCAAAATTAGTCATAGGATTTTCACTAACAGATTTTTGAGATGGAATATTTCATCTCAAATACTCTTTAGAGACTGAAAAATGACTTTAGAGATAGACTTTTTTTGTCTCTGAAACCTTGTTTTTTTATGTTGGGTGTAGTATTAAATATGCAAGAACACCATAGGTTGGATAAGAACAATACTAAATATCTTAAATTTGGAAGATAAAACATAAAACGCTCACTGTAAAGTAATAGAGGTAGTAGATACAATGATTAGGTGTTTACAAGAGACAATGGATAGAAGAGAAGATAAAAATGATAAAGAACTCGAATTTTTAAATTATGATACAAAAGAGTAAAACAAGAAATAGAGTAACTATTGTTATAGATAATTCGTTAAAGATAAAATAGTAATAGCTAGAAAGGGGGTTAGGATTATAATTTTCAAGATAATGGTGGCAAAAAATTTATTAATGTAATTAGTATATATACATCTTAAGTAGAATTTGATTAAAACGTTAAATATAGGTTTTGAGAAGACCTAGATAAGGTAGTACAAAAAAAATCTACTATACGAGATAATTTTAATAAAAGAAGCTCTAAATGAGCATGTAGGAGTAAGAAAAGATGAATATGATAGGGTGTATGGTGTTATGATTTGGAACAAGAAATAAAGAAGGAAAAACTATACTAGATTTTACAATAGCATATGAATTTGTAATAGCTAATAGTTTTTAAAAAAAAAAGACACTTGGTTATGTTCAATAGTGAGAACAATGTCCTAAATTGAGTTTCTTATAGTCAGGAAGAAAAGAAGGATAAAAAGATTTGTACAAATTACAATATTACCTCTGGACATAGGTTTGTAGTATTAGATATATGTTTTAAGTATAGTATCAATAAAAGAAAAAAATATATAACTTTTAAAATCAAGTGGTGGGAGTTAAAGGACAAGAGGCAAAGTATCTTAGAAAGGGTAAGAGCATAAGTATTAAGAGAAATACATAATGACTCGAATACGATATGAGATAAGAGATATTAAATTTGAAAATGATGGCCATAAACGTACTTGGTGAGTCAAAAGAACATGCATCACTAACCAAAAAATCTTAGTAGTAAAACTAGAAAGTATGAGAGAGTGACAAGAAAACGAATTGTCTATAAGTTATTGTACACTTGTAAACTAAAAAAAAACTTTTAAAAGTATGCAATAGTTAAGAAAGAAACTAAGAAAGCTATGAATGAAGTCAAAAATAAAAGTTTCGAATGTATATATGAATGGCTAGATACAAAAGAAGGGGAAACGAACTTCTATAAAATAGCTAAAGTGAGAGAAGACAAAAAATCCTACCCAAATAAGATATGTTAAAGATGAATGCAATAGGGTACTAATGAACGATGAAGAAATAAAAGAGCGATGGAAGACATTTTCATAAACTTTTTAATGAAGAATTAGGTGGCCAACTTAAGTAATTTAACTAGATCAGAGGAGAGTATAGAAATTTAAATATCAAAGAATTCAAATTTTAAAAGTAAAAGAGACTTTAAATAATATATAAATTGGAAGAGTAGTTGGACCAAATAATATTTCTATAAAAATATAGAAGTGCCTAGGGAAGAAGGATATATTGAATTACTTGCGAAGTTATTCAACTTGATATTGAAAATGAAAAAAACAATTAATAAGTGAAAGATAAGTATTCTAGTTTCCTGTATAAAAACAAAGAAGATATACAAAATTATGTGAATTATAGGGGCATTAAATTAATAAGTTATACAATATAACTTTGAGAAAGTGTGATAGAAAAAAGACTAAAGAAAAAGACCACAGTCTCTAAAAATCAATTTGAATTTATACATGGAAGGTCAATTATAGAAGTTATACATCTTCTCAGACAATTAATTAAAAAATATCCAGAAAAAGAAGCAAGACTTACACATGGTATTTATCGACCTACAAAAAAACTTATAGAGTCCCAAGAGAAATTATGTAGAGAATTCTAGAAAAAAAATATTAGCATGACGTATATTGAAATAATTATGTATATGTATGAGGATGTAATAACAAAAATGAAGACATCAAGCAAATTAACTAAAGTGTTTCCTATGAAGACAGGATTACATTAACGATGAGCTCTAAGTCTTTATTTTTTTACATTACTCATGAATGAACTAACTAGACATATCCAAGACATATTACTAGGATGCATGTCGGTTGTAGACATATTGTCTTAATAGATGAGACACGTAAAGGAGTAAATGCTAAACTTAAATCTGGGTGCAAAACATTGGATGTAAAAGTTTTAAGCTTAGTAGAGTTATATGAAATTTAAATTTAACAATATTAAACGTAATAAGG
>NC_133879.1:4842822-4873873 GCF_044706935.1 Curcuma longa
TTTTACATTAAGAGATACAAGCCCCTCTTTATATAGGAGGTTTATGGACCTATTCTAGGAGATTTATTCTAATAAATATAACCAACTTCTAATAAATATAACCAACAAAGGCATTTGTTTAGGAGATGACAAGTTATCTGTAACTGAGAACTTTAAATATTTAGGATCATTTTTACAAAAGAATGAAAAGGTTAAGAAAATTGTTTTACATAGAATACAAGTAGAATAGTTGAAATGGAAGAAATTGTCACATGTTCTTTATTATCATAAGGTACTCTGAAATTTAAAATGAAATTCTACAAAATAACAATTAGACTTGTTATGTTATATGAAACT
The DNA here is from genome assembly GCF_044706935.1 of Curcuma longa. Lineage (NCBI taxonomy): Eukaryota > Viridiplantae > Streptophyta > Magnoliopsida > Zingiberales > Zingiberaceae > Curcuma > Curcuma longa. Next base: position 4,843,159 of record NC_133879.1, read on the forward strand.
AAATGATAGGTTATGACTCAAGCACACGGGTAGAAGAAAAGAGTCTATGAGATGAGAATATTAAGGTAAATATACTGACATATGAGGATGGATAGGATAAAAACTAAAAACTTTAGAAAGAAAGTCAAAATTATGCCTATTGTCATAAAATCCGAAAGACGCATTTAAGATGGTGCAAACATATACTTAGACGACCAACATACACTCCAATTAAGCATGTGAAAATATGGCAACTAACAAATCTGCACATTAAATGATGGAGAAAAAAACTAAAGAAGACTTTGTTAGCAATGATATAATAAATTAAAAATTATTTAAATAAGATGATAATATAATAGAGATATAGCTTGATAGCATAGGAAGATCCATATAACCGACCTCACTTAGTGGGATAAGGTTTGGTGGTGGTAGTTGTTGTATCATGTTATATCAATATATATAAGATTTATTAATATTTGTTTTATAGATATTTATAAAACTCATTAATCTTTAAGTTAAATTAACATCATTCATAAATTAAAAAGAGTATTAATTTTGGTATAATGTTATATTAAAGGTTATAACAAGATTAATTATAAGTTATATTAATAGTTATAAATTATACAGATAGTATTTAAATGATTTATAAATTTTATTAATATTATGTTATATTAATATTAGTTATGTTTCTATATGATTAATATATATATCTAAATATAGATATCAATTATTAAATTAATATTAATATGTAAAATCAATGTTTAAAATCTCGTACAATGTCGGACGGAATGGACAAAATTTGTCATTTCGTCCACCTCCCAAAATCAGCTCTCGCACTTGCATGTAAGCCACCGCGATCCCACAACAACCTCAACAAGGTAACGGAGGCTACACGATCCCACAATGACCTCCATGGGATTGCGTGGAAGCCGCGAGATTGCTGCGACCTCCGTGAGGTCGCAAGGGCACGACGATCCCTAGTTTTTCTTTTTTTCTTAAAAAAAATATTTTTTAAATATTTAAATTAAAATTTTTATTTAAAAAATAATATATTTTATATTTTAAAAAAATGTTGAAATCATATCGGCACGATACAGTATCGAATTGTATCATTCCGATTATAAATCCAAACTTCAATACAGTCAAAATTTTAAACTGTGTAAAATTATTACGAGAAAATCCCGAGCCAAGCTAAGATTAGGAGGGTCAATTTGAGTGGGTTGGGTGGGTTCAAGTCGAGTTGAAGCAAGGATATTACAAAAAAATCTCAACTCGAACTCGACTTGAACCCGAACTCAACCTGAAAACCTTGAACCCACTTGATAATCGAACCAACCCGAATAGCCCAACCGACCCAACTAAAAAAGTTTTTTTTTACTATTTTCTTTGATAATTCTTCACTTTTATCTCAATACTTCATCATTGTCATATTAACCTTATATTATTGATGTACATGAAACATCTTAATTTTCAAAATAAAATTTGATTTAACCCCATAAAACTCCTAAATCCTAAATTATGGTCAACCCAAACCCAACGCAACCTAAAAACCCTCATCCCGAATCCAACCCGAACTGGGAAACCCCTAGCCCTAACCTGATATTATTCGTATCGACTCAAGTCGAGTTGGTAGTTCAGGTTCATTTTTGACGTCCCTAACTAAGATTTTACTCCCTGGCTAGCTCAAGGCAACATTACCATTGTCAAGACTAGCACCAGAGCTATGATGAAGCAAGAGAAGGCAATGTTGGTGTCGGGGGAAAAGAAAGAAATGAGTAGCAAATGAAGATGTGCTAAAGGAGGAAGCGATGATGTTGGAGAAGAGGAATATGAGTAGGAGTTGGAGGAGTGTGAAAGGAGAAGGTGGTGTCTGGTATTGAAGAGAAAGGAGAGAATGAAGAAGTTTGGTGTCAAAGGAAGATAAATAAAAGTATCAGGAGATTGGACACGTACTTGGAGTGGAACTGGTGTTGATGTCTTGGGTTTTAATTTCAGCATGGATGAGGACCTGAGGAAGAAGCTAGGTTTCATTATGGAGAAGCTACGAAGGAAGCCAAATGGTGTGTTGAGACTCACCGAGGCTTAGATGCCAATGACGGAGGCCATGAATGCCCATTGTCGGTATCGAGGAACTCGTGTGTCAATTGACGAGTAGAACTAAAACTTTTATCCATACTAATCAACACGGCTTGAGATTTTAAACGTTGTTTTAAACTACTAATTGTTTTAATGATCTTGGTACGCTTCAAATCATGCCAAAAAGTGTAAGTTATGGTTCAGAACTGAAACTCTAGCATGAACGATACTTTAAACCTTGGAGCATGCAAATATATATGATATCAACAATAATTGTATAAAATTTTACTAAATTGTAAATTTTAGGATAAGAGTAGCAGAGAGAGCATATTTATAAAAGGTTAAAGGGTATTTGCTACAACAACTTCATCAATTAATCATAGCAAATGGAAGTTTGTGATGCCCTTCTCCAAAAAAAAAAACTCATTCATCAAAAGATTGGAATCCCCATGATTTCTAAGGAAGCATATGATACAAGGATTCCTTAGATGTGTCTATGTGAGACTAACAATGTCCTTGAGTCTGGTTATGGTGCATAAAATGCCAGATTTATCAATTCAAACAAATAGTGGTTCAAACTACAAAGGCTATATTGCTAAGTTACTGAATTTGCCATATTGTGCTTAAAAAAATCTGTATCAGAAGAATTATCAGATAAACCCATTTGAGAGTCCCATTAATGAATTGAAATTGTAGTGTCCAGTGTATTCCGATAAATTAAGTTGGTTGCCTATTATACACAATTTATCCATCCTACCTAATTTACACATGAAGGAAATTGCTCAAACATTAAAAATAAGGAATCATGAAAGTAGATGAAATTTAATGGATTGTAATCTCCAAATTTACCAGAATCTATATCACAATCTAAGTAACACAAACCTGTGATAGTGCTTCTTGTTCAGAGGATGGCATTTTCTTGAGAGCTAACTGTGCAGCATCTGTAAGCTGAGCAAATGAAGAAACATTTTCTTGAGTCACAAAATCAGTGACAGAAGTACCCTCTAAAGTATTAAAGCAAAACAACTAACCTGGAGTGCCTTAACACGATCCCAAAGCGGAGGCAGGTCATTTAAAATGCCCTTCAATGATATTTCAGGAGGCTTTGCATGTTTGAAAAAGGAGTGCTTCAACAACTTTTCTACAGTTGGTCTCTTTGTTTGATCTTTCACCAAGCACATTGCTATCATTTCTTTAAAGGACTGATAATAACTGATTACCATTCATTAGAAGAATTGTCGATTTAAGTTGCAAAACTAGTCATTTTCAAAATTCATAAAGTTGGCACATTCATGTGTGCATGATCAAAAGGGACCTTTAGTACCTTTGAAAATTTCTTATCACGATCATAATCAAGTCCAGGAGGTGCATTCTGGAGAGTCATCAGGAGAATCTAGAGTATGACCATAAGAACTATCAGATCTGAAATTTTCTAATACTAAAATCACAACTTAGACAAATGTATCAGAGGTATTTGAACAAATTAATGCACAAAGTCTCCTGAGTTGTGCTTTGGGTGGTCTATGTTTGTATTCAAATCCACATACCAATGCAAATCACACTGACTGAACAGTGATTTTCCTGAAGCTAAATGTTAAACCACAACTTTAAATGCCATGTTATTTGAACCAGCATGACTAAAGAATCTCATTCCATCAGTCAACCAAAACCAGTACAAGTTAGGAATGAACCTACTGTTTTGAGACTAGAACAGAAGTTCCTCTGAAGCCAGATAAAGGTGGCTTCAATGCGTAGCAACAAGCAGATCGAAGGCAAGTGTAAACACTTAAACAAGACTTCGAGATGTGACAACAGTACATCAAAGGAGGCAAAAGTAGGCAGGTCAAAGGTGAGATTGAACACTCAAACGCAACAGTGGTATGCAATCACAGAAACAGCAACAAGTGGAACATTGCAGCAGGTAAGCAGTGTGTTTGTGTGAATACATCAAGAGTATCTCATGTTTCTTTTGAACAACAAAAACAACAATCAAACCTTATCTCATTAGGTGAGATCGGTTATATGGATCATTCTTCTCCATTGGACTCTATCCCCTACTATATTATTATTTATATTTAAATAAATTTTATTTTATTTTATTATTGCTAACTAAGTCTTTTTTGGTTTTCCTCTTCATCGTTTGATATGCACATTTATCATAATTTCACATCACCTAACTAGAACATTTATTGGATGTCTAAATACATGTCCGTATCATCTTAAACGCATTTTCCAAAGTTTTTCCTCAATAGGTGCAACTCCGACGTTCTCTCTAATATTTTTATATCTTATCTTGTCCATCTTTATATGTCCTCGCATCCACTTTAACGTCATCATCTCTGTAACTCTCATCTTTTACTCGTGTTCTAGAGTTATAGGCCTAACATTCAGTTTCATAAAACATAGCAGATTTAATCATAATTTTGTAAAATTTTTCGTTAAGTTTTAGAGGTACTTTATGATCACAAAGAACATCTAATGCTCTCCTCTATTTCAACCATCCTGCTTGTATTTTATATAAGTCATCTCTCTCAATCTCTCTATCTTTTTGCAAAAATGATCCTAAATATTTTAAGCTCTCAATTACAGACAACTTATCATCTTTTATTTTCATAATTATCTCATTGCGTCTAATATTGCTAAACTTAAATTCTATATAATCTATCTTTACTCTACTAAACTTAAAATATTTCACTTCTAGCATTTTCTGTCAAGATTCGAGTTTAGTATTTACTTCTTCACATGTCTCATTTATCAAAATAATATCATCTACAAAACAACATACATCATAGTACCGTATATTAGATGTGTTCAATGAGTTCATCCATGATAGTGTAAAATGATAGACTTATAGATGATCCTTGATGTAACCCTATCTTTATGGGAAACGTTTAGGTTGATCCGCCTAGGATTTTCACTCTTATCATTACATCCGCATACATATCCTTAATTAGTTCAATATATGTTATGTTAACACCTCTTTTTTCTAAAATCCTCTATATAATTTTTCTTTGGATCCTATCATAAGTTTTTTTTCTCGATCGACGAACACCATGTGTAAATATTGCTTCTATTCTCGATATTTTTCAATTAGTTCAGAAAATGTACAACTTCTATTGTCAATCTTCTAGACATAAATCCAAATTAATTTTTAATCACCATAATCTCTTTCCTTAATCTTTTCTCAAAATTTCGTAGTATGTCTCATTAATTTAACACCTCTATAGTTTGCACAATTTAGCATGTTTCCTTTGTTCTTATATAAGAGAACTAGAGCACTTACTCTCCACTGATTAAGTTTTTTTTCATTTTCAATATCAAGTTGAATAACTTTGTAAAACATTCAATACCTTCTTTCTCTTGGCACTTCCATACTTCTATCCAAATATCATCTGGTCTAACTACTTTTCTATTTTGTATCCTATTTAAAGTTTATTCTACTTCTAAAGTTTGAATTGTATGATAAAAAATTAAATTTTTATACTTATTTGACCTACTTAAATTACCTAAGTTAAATTAATCACCTAAACCTTCATTAAAAAATTATCACTCTTTTATTTCATCATTTAATAGTATCATATTGCATTCATCTTTAATACATCTTATTTAGATAAGATCTCTTATCTATCTCTCTACTTTAGCTATTCTGTAAATGTCTCTTTCCCTTTCTTTTGTATCCAATTTTCGATACAAACGTTCAAAAGTTTCATTCTTTCGCTCCATTATTAATTACTTTTTTGGCATTTTTCTTGGCTGTTGTATATTTTTTAAAGTTTTCCTCATTCTTACAAGTGTATAATACATTATAGGATATTCATTTTTCTTCATTTTTTCTTGTACTTTCTCATTCTACCATCAAAATTCCTTACTTGGTAATGCGCATCCCTTTACTCACCAAGTACACTATTGACTACTATTTTCAACTTTAATGTCATCTGATTCCATGTCGTATCAGAGTCGCTATGCATTTCTCTTAATACTTGTACTCTGCTTCTCATCCTTTAGCTTCCACCATTTAATTCTAAGAGGGGCACATTATTCTTTTATTGATACTATGTTTGAGGCGCATATTCAATATTACTAACAATGTTGGATAGTTAAGTTTTCTTTAGGAATGGTCTTACAATCTTTACATATCTTTTTATCTTTCTTTTTAATCATAAGAAAGTCAATTTATGACTTATTATTCCCACTTTTGAACGTGATCAAGTGTTTTTTCTTTTTTTGAAAAATGTATTAGCTAGTATAATTTCCTTAAATATGTTTTGATCATATATGACCTTACAATCTTTATAAATCTTTCTATCCCTCTTCCTAACCATAAGAAAGTCAATTTGCGATTTATTATTCCCGCTTTTAAATGTGATCAAGTGTTCTTCTCTTTTCTTAAAAGACGTATTAGCTAGTATAAGATCATATGCTATCGCAAAATCCAGTATAGTTTTCCCTTCCTCATTTCTTGTTCCAAACCCACATGCAAAATCACTCCAACATGTCCATTTAGATCACCTCCTATTAAAATCATATTTTGTTTTTCCATTTATAGTGTCTTTCTCCACTACTATTTTGAGAGCTATAATTCTTCTATTTACTTCATTCCATTTCTTGTTTTACTCTTCCCTGTGTACCATCTTGAGTTCTCTATCAACTTTGTCTTTTCGCCTAATTTTGTCTCTTTCCAAAATACTAATTCTTCTCCAAATCATTCTCTACCTCCAACCAGTAAGGGTTCCTATATTCCATGTTCCAAATCTTAGACTATTAATTTTCCTATAATTTTTATTCTTACCCAACCTTTTGCTCATTTAACACTACACTCAAGTTCTCATGGAGATGTAGCGGTTCTTGCCGAGACGTTACAGTCGGACCCTGCAACGCGTTCCAAACTCATAACCATATGCACCCTATTATATTCTTCATTTTTCACTCCTATATGCACATTTAGATCTCCTATTAAAATTATTTCGGTTAACGGAATGTTTTGTAATACCTCATCTAGGTCGCCTCAAAACCTAGATTTGGTGGTTTCATCTAATCCTACTTGAGGTGCATATATGCTAATTACATTAATAATTTTTTTCACCACCACTATCTTGAGAGCTATAATCTTATCCCCTTCCTAAGTATTATTATTTCATCCTTTTGTGAATAATCTACAACAATATCTACTTCATTTCTTGTTTTACTCCTTCCTATGTACCATAACTTAAAACTCATTCTCCATCATTTTTGTCTTCTCTCCTACCCATTTTATCTCTTATACACATAAAATATTAATTTTTCTCTCATATATACTATCTCCATTGCTTGCGTTCCTAGATTTCATACTCCAAATCTTAGATAATTAATTTTTTTATAATATTTGCTCTTCTCCAATCTATGGTGTAAATTCTTACATATTTAAACTACACCCACATTCTCGTGGAGATATAGCAGTTCTTGCCGAGACATTACAGTTGGACCCTACAAAACGTTCCTTCTGGGGAACAACCTAGCATTAACACAATAATTTGATGAATCCATTCATTGAATATTTGCCTGAAAATCAATGTTGACTAGCAACCTAACGCGCAATCGTCGCCCTTTTTTATCCGAACTTGGGACCGACGTTAGCGGATTTATGTTTCTTTTGAAGTAGAAAAAAAATCAGAGTACAATCCTTGATGAGAACAACTTAAAAACCGATTTTAAACCATTTGTGTTTTACAACTAAAACCACATAGCATCTTCTTAGTTATAGCAAAGGGATTCATCGGATCATGACTAATTTTAAATGCAATTTTATGTGAAGAGATGAGATTTCTTTATCTAACATGATTGATGGTGTTTATAGAGGGTCAAATGGGAGAGGGTCACCCAACTGCATATAAAATTAAATTCAAAATAGAGCCTTTTAAAAAATAAAGCAATACATTAAATGTTATTGTATTTCTACTTAGTAAAAAAATAGATTTATTCCTACTCTTATTATTTGCAGCAAAAACTTTTTTGTGTTATGCAACAAAATTATTATAAATCCTGTAGAAGATATTCAACTAATTATTTATTTGTTTAAGCAATACTACAAATTTCTGCTCTCAAATATTCTCCTCTCAAGTGATCATCATCTAAAGCATGCAGATCTTAATTGTGTTACCTAAGTGATATAAGAGTGAAACCCATGTTATTGTACAGTGGCAAAGGAAGACACGTGATTCATCAAGAAAGCACATTGACTAAGGTGGAAAGACTGCTTATTCAAACATAAACGGCCATTGCAATTTCATTTAATGTTCTATCATCACACTTTGTTATGCATCATATTCACCTTTTACAAACACTCCACTCTTGACACAACACTCTAACCCCCTCACCAACTACTTGATTCTTTTTGTCATCAACTTACAAGGGCAACAATAAAAGAAGAAAGATTCTAGACCAATTTAATTAGTTTGAGTCAACTTTTCATCAATGAAGAATAAAGAGAATTTTCCAGATTTAATTTGTTTATTTATTAAGTATAAGCGTAGCCAATACTCTGTTAAGCCTTGCATTGTCCTATGAGGGATTAAGGTATGAGCAAAAGCCACATGCACCCAATGCTCACAACATTACACCTCAACCTATACCTAGAGGTGTAAGTTGGATCTAATACCATATTGAGAAGGAGGGGAGGCAAAAAGCTCAATCCAACAAATTGGTTTGCGTATTAGAAGGTGGTTTCCCTCTCACGCAAGAACTCAAAGGACCATGCACTCACCAATGTGAGATAAGTTAGAACAAGAGAGTTGCTAGTCAAAAACTATTTAATCTAAGAATTAAAAGCAGCAGAATTGAATGCTTTCAAGTTACAGTGGAAACTACAAAAATGATTGTTTAGAAAGTTTGCACATTGGAAATAAGAAATGTTAGCACACAATGGAAAGATAGAAAAGTTAGTGCAATGTAAAAGAACAAGTGTAGCAAGACAAAAAGGCACAGGTATTTACATGATTTGAAATCCTAAGTTCCTACTCCACAACCTATAAATTCGTAAGGCAAGTTGCCGCTTGAAAATTTGCTATCTTTTATCTTTCTCAGGAACCTTCTGGAGACAAAAAAACCTATTATAAAAACTCATAGTAACAAATATTGTAAAGAATATGTACCTTGAAGGTATGCCTTAAGCTAAAAAAAATGAAACGAACAACAACATTAATGATAAAAGAAAAACTAACTACAAAAACTAAAGTAATAGTAAAGAAATAGCAGTGAAGAGCTGAGAATCACATTATCTTGCTTTAGAACTAGCACTACTTGTTGTTTTCAAGTTGACTTGGCTCGATATTTGAAGAGTGAAGTGCAGTCACTATCCGCAGCAACCATTGTCTGACTATCTTCAATCAACTCATTCTTTGTCACAAATTTCAATCAACTCAAGTGTTTTTTTTGTTGACTAAACTAGATCATACTTTAACACAATCCACTGGATCAAGTTTGGTTCACTTGGTTCTTATCAGATTCTTCCGCAGATAGTTATCAATCGACTAATCTGAATCAACTAGTAATCAGTTTCCTTAGATCATAACCATTTCCTCATATGACTGTAATCAGTCAACTATTCTGCATTATCAGTTGACTAATCTAGATATAAATCTATCATTTACCAAATCTTCTGACGATTGTTCCACCACCATCACCAATCGACTACGGATATAAATGTTAATTTTTTCAAACCATACATATCTAACAATCATAATAATCTGAATCATCAATAAAAATGGCATTCAGTCAACTCAACTTGAAATAGAAACCAATTTATGAAAAATCTTCTGTCACTAGTTGACTCCCTAGTCGACTAAGCAAATTAGTAGACTAAAAGTTACTATCAGTGGACTCACTCACTGACTTTGACCTTGAAATAGCTCACCTTAGTGAAGTCATTCGCATAAGTAATAAAATTACCCACGCCTAAAATATAGGCCTCTCTCATAATTTACGACATTTTCTCCTAAACTCCTTCTATGTAAGGTATCCAATCGTCCTCGACCTACCTAGATTTCTATCAAGAGGCTTTGCCTCCGAGTTTTCCTCATCTACAAGTATCTAGTCCATCTCAACTTACTAGGACTTCCTTTGCCAAATGAGGAGTTGATCTCGACCCATTTAAATTTCTGTCAATAATTGTTAGACTTTTCTATTACACCTGCACCATGATTGTCAAGAAAATCTACATCTGAACACTTACCACACAACATAAGTATCACAATATAAATACAAACTTTTGTCTAAAACATCAGAACTATATGCAAACTACATGCTTAGGGCATGATTGCACAAACAAGATAAAGTTTAAAGAGAAAGTCATTTAAACTTAATGCTCACACTAGGAGAAAGCATAATTTAGACCATTTCCATTCTTATAATGATCAAAAATTGGCAAATGTCAAAGCATTCAATCTGTGACATTTAAACAAGTTTACAAAGAAAAGGATAAAAGAAAAGATATCATAATTGAAAGGAGATATTCCAATCAATTTGAATATAATTTATATCAACATGCAAACAAAGGAGGACCATCTTTATTAGAGCTTTTATAGAGGAAAAGTGAGAAAATTTCTCCAATCTTTTCCTTCCCACTATCTTTTTTCGTCAAAAGAAACAAAGGAAGACTGTTGTTGGGAAATATTTCCATCTACATATTTTTGTTTATGCCCTTAAAAAACTAATCAATTGATGTAGATTATAAGTAATATTTATATTTTGAATTTTGAGTTGTTTGGTAATTAGTTGAGTTATTTGGTAGCCAATTCATGATTAATGATGATTATTGTATCAAAATTAATATACTAATGTTATGTCAAAATTAATATACTAATGGTACACCTACTTGGATTTCATGTATACATTTCCACTTAAATTTTTATTTGTCCTCAGCGTGTGATCTTCTCAACCCATCAATAGTCCTTTGCCTCTTTTGCAACAACTCATCATCCCATCATGTCTGCTTCATCATTAGCAACCACTCAACCAATGTTGTGAGCTCTCCTCACCTGACCAACTGCACGATCGACAACACCAACCACTAGTGGACAATCGCATCCCTAATCGTAACATCACCACCTGTCCATGCGTTTCTTGCCTCTCTTCTGCTGTCAGCCTTCCTCTAGTCACTCCCATCTGCTTCAGAAATGACAAGTTAGCAACCTGTTGCTACTGAGCATCCCCATCTTTCGATCTGATGCTAAGTCAACACCACTTCTCCAATTCCTTACACGCAACACCCGAAGGCAACCCGTTCCTCTAGACTCCAAACCTTCACAAACATCACCCCGATACCCACAAGATCACTTGATCTGATGTCATCCTCTATATTTAGGAATATTATAAATTAGTACAAATTAGCCCTTGCAAATAAATTATTATTCTTTAGGCTCGTTCGAAGGCTTTATGATGCAAATTCCACAACAAAAAGGGCTCACATGAGATTGGTAATTTCATTTCATTGAAAACTTCTTTTGTTTCATTTTGTTGATTTAGCTAATCTTGTGTATATATCATTTTCTCACATAACACCTAATATCCTCATTTGCTTATTGCTTAGTTTTCCACTCATCCCTTTATTTTATCGTGCTACTTAGTATTATAATTTTCAATATTATTCAAATCTCTACATCATCCATGACAATAAACCACATTATCAAAGAGGTAGATGACAGATGTAAATAAATGGAAGATGAGCTTTGAACACTATGATCTAGAGTGGACAAACAAGAATGATTTAAAGATTATGTTGCGAGCATAATCGACAAATTAACATGGAAGGATCTTGAACCATACAATCATACATCTTATATAGCCTCATGAGTTTCACCAATACAACATATGCATCATGATAAATATTTTACTCAATAGGAAGATCATTTTTCTAAAACCTCTATCCATCTGACCCAAACTTAGGCATGAGTCTAGCACCACCCAATTCATCAAAACTTAAAGCCTCTAGTTTCAATGTTCATTTAGACACAAATTCATTTCTGTAACGCCCCCCCTCTTTCTTATACTAGTAGGGAGACGTTACGTACTTTAACTTTCCTTAAATTTTACTCATTAAATAAAATAACTCAAATAAACTTTTCTTTTTCTGTTTAACATGCGGAAGCAAAAGAAATAAATATAAATTCTTGGACATAAAATAAACATTTGTTTAATTCTTAATCTGTGATCTTATTCCGCGGTTCCGCCGACACCACACATCAAACCCTTTTCCAACTGCCTCCTCTTTCCTAAAACTTTTCCTTTTATTTATCTGCAATATGAGGAATGCAAACTATAAGCAATGCTTAGTAAGTACATCATCTAACTCACAAAAACCATAGAAAACTTTGTCATAACATATTCTATTATATGAAAGAAAATGATGGTAAATGATATGAGAAAACTTATACTATATATAAGTGAAAATAAATAAACATCCTTCTTTGGGCCCAGCGAGGTATCACTTAAATTTCTTGTGGGCCTTGTGCCCAGAATTCCTTTTCTTATGGGCCTTGTGCCCGTGGGCCTTGCGCCCGATACCCGCCTGTCTAAAGTAAAATACTTTTCTTATACTTCTTATATCATGCAATTTGAAAAGAAACAATTTACACTTGCTTTAACATAAAATGATGTCATTGAAATAATACTTTATACATGCTCTACATACTATGGACAGGATAAAGAAAACAACAGAGCAACTCATACTGCAGGTGAGAGATGTACTTACCTTATCTTGTCTAATCATTAGGTTTTCGATGCTAGGGTCTGTGAAATAGAAGATCTTCTCTGAAGTGCTCTAATGCCTTCTTTACGCGACCTATCAGAAACCATAATTTATGACTTAACCGTAATTATTAAATTAACCTGATTTAATCACTTAACCTAGTCAAGGGTTAACCCTAATCCAAATCAATTCACAATTTCTAATTTTAATTAATTTGATTATTCCATTAATCCACTTTAATTAACTAGTAAACCTAACTTGATCAATTAATCAACTACTAATCAATTATCTGACTTAACCATTAAATATAATTAGTTATTAAACTAGTTAATCAATAATCTTGTCAAAGCAATTAATCATCCATTATTATTAACTAATTATTAAACTAATTAATCAAATACTAATTAGGATGATTAATTAACATGTAATTAAACTTGATTAAACTAACTTTAATTAAATTAAACCTTACCTTAATTAATTAACCTAATTAATTAATAATTCGTTGCCTGTGATCGTCTTCTCCATGCGAACAGGGAGAACAGGGGTCACGGGCGGGGCGCGGCCGGACACCGGCGGAAGGCGTCTGGCGATGGCCGGCTGGATTGCGACGAGATGGCTGCTGCGGCTTCGTCTTCTCCACGCGAACAGGGCAGCGTGGCCGCGGAACAGAGGCGGCGATCGGATGGCGGCTGAAGGCGGCGGCGCAGCGGCGGTAGGGCAGAGGAGGGAAACACGGCGGTGCTGGTTCGGGATAGCGTCGGCCGTCCGACGGGGGTCGCGGCGGCTGGGCTCTGGTCTTCTCGCGTCAGCGACGACGCCGGGCAGAGGGGAGCCGCGAGCGAGGCGGGCGCGGCAGGGCGAAAGGCTGAGGGTCGGCTAGGGTTCGGCCCTCCTTTAAACCCCTCTCCGCTCCGATTCTTTCGCCGGCGGAACCGGACGCGGCGGACGCAGTCCGCGCGGGCGGACGTGGCTCGCGGAAGAGGCGCGGGTCGCGCGGCGTGGAAGAGGAACAGTGCGCGTTATTTTGAGGAGTGCACAGTAATTGTACCCGATTAAATCTAAACCATTGCTTTTTTTTTTATCGGTTAAAGATATTTATCCATCTCTAGTTATTTAAGTTTCAAGTAGGCCGCCTCATTATCACATCATATTATCAATGGATAAACGAACTCCAATGATAACCTAAATGTTTTGCCCTTATTTATAACTAGTGTAATTGTGATTTTCTCCTGTATCATCTTTCCCATCTCTAGTTATTCAAGTTTCATGTATGTCACCTCCTTATCACATCAATTTATGCAAGGATAGACAAATTCCAATGATTGCCTAAATGTTATATTCTTATTTATCTTCCCAGTTATAATTTCCGGTATAAATTACTCATTACAACCACATTAAAGATAATGTATTAATTTTGTTAACAATGGATGAGTTGAGCTTTGTAATAATAACCAACAAGACAAAATACAATAAGCATACATCTAGTATTTAACATAGACAAATTAAACCTTCATTGGAGGGTATTTTGAAAATGGAGCGTGGCCATGTGCCAATTCCAACGCAGTTATTCCAAATGACCATATGTCAGCTCTGCAGATAGAAAGACTTCAGTCAAGAAGAGCAGAAACCAAAATTGAAGATTTTAATAAGATATACTATTTAGTACTCCCTATATCAACTAGGTATACTTTGGTAAAAGAGTTCTCTTTCTCATCTCTCATGGGAATATAATAAAATTCATGCCTTACTTGTCTACATTCATCATTCCTGTGATTGCATGGAATTTGCCAGGATTTGTAACTCCATATGAACTGGGATTATAAAACGCACCTAGAAGATACGGTTTATAGTTTTCCTATGGTTGAGCGTTGAATATTACTATTATATCATGTAAACTAATTCATCACCAATATTATGCTAGGTCATGTTTAATATCTAAATTAAATTTATTTGATATTTTATTGAATTAAGATTGTACATCTGATTGAGACTGAGACCTATATTTTCCCCTATAATTGTTATTGTCCCTTGTCACTAAGTATTAAAAAAAATGAATATCTTACAATTTTAGAGGTTATTTTCTGATGGTGATCCAAAAAATAGTGGGTGTGCTATTTCCTACAATTGATATATAACTTACACAATCATAGTTATTATTCTCCCAAATCATATAATTCTATTATTATATGATAAATAATTTCTCTACACATTCATATTAATCACATAATTTCTGAGAAATGATGGAATTATTTCTCATATAAATAATTTTCTGAGGTTGCTTTTCCTGGAATAACTTTCCTAGAATTTTGAACTCATGCACCTTATGTAAAGTCCTGCTATAATTTTGACTGAGATATTTGTTAGAGGTATTAAGTTAATAGGGTTATTATATAGTCGACTCATCGCATGAATATTTTAGAGATGTCTAGAGTAATATAGATTAACTGTCTTAATAATAAATGCAAGGCAATAGAATACCCCTTTTACCCAAACTTAACATGGGAATATCAATTCTGCCTCTCATGAGAAATGCCTTTTTTCATGAGCCTTCTCCTAATCCCCTATGCATCTCACAAGCACTGCTCCTTCTCATGAGCCTCCTCTCAACCTCCTCCCATGAATAGAGGCTCCATCATCTCCACACAAAACAGCAAAAATCACCTCCATGCGGACATCAAGCAGTGGCCAACTCATTTTAATTATTTATCCAAACTCTGTTGCCTGTAAGGTCAATGCTGCTATGCTCCATGATCTCGCCATCCTCCACACACAAATAGCTGCATTGTCACATACCCATGTGCTCAACCACTGTTACAAGTTCAATCAAGAGGAATCACTGCCACCATTGTGTTGCTAGCTCCTGCCCACCAATGCTCCATCAAACCATCCTACCACTGCTATCACCCGTAGCCATCAAACCTAAGATTCAGTTTTGGCTCACTCTGCCTCTGCATTCTAAACCTCCTCATCTCACTGTACACATATAAGACAACATCATATGACAACCTCTGAATGCAGATGTTGAAAGCTTAGTGATCTTCCTCAAGGTGAGTAACTCTAGCATTGGCTCCTTCCTCTATAGATCTAGATCCATGGAGGCCTGCAGATCACCTCCTTTGTAATCTACATGCACATCCAATGAGATTATTACCTCCTAAGTGCATCAATTTCTTAGAGTTAAGAATTTTCCCTCAAATTTCACTAAGGTTTAAAATTTCGAATCATGCCAAAGTTTTAATTTATGAACAGAATAATATGGTCTCAATAGCATATCATGTCATGTCAATACGGTTTCAGTATTTTTTAAATATAAAATATATTAATTAAAAATATTTTTATTAATATTTGACTGTCATAAATACTTACCATTGAGTTATATTTGAAATATTTAATGATGACTTTAAGTTTTGAAATTATCTCATGAGATATTTGATGTTTATTGAATCTTTTACAACAACTATTCATGTATAAAATTAAAGGTGTAGTGTTAAAGATATTAAGTAAATAAGGTATTATGTAGAAGGCCTCTCTCTCTCTCTCTCTATATATATATATATAGAGTGTCTCTTATTAATATATGGAATGTAATAAAATATTTTTTCACCAAACTTAAATATATTATTGTTAAAACAGTAATTGCTTACCTTTACCTTACTTGTCCCTTAAAATAGTCAAGGGATATCATGATGAGAGTTAAGAAATTCTTAAATGACAATTGCAACTAATGCATGCATAAAGCATTAAATTGTTTGTCATTTAAGTTTTAAATAAGAAAGCAACACATACTATTCACTTCCTCCCCTCTAGCACTTCTCTCGATCCTACAGTAGTGTGTTCCATCAATAATTTTTGAAACTTGGTTACATTTTCTTCAATCTTAGTTAGCATTAAATTTCTATATTTACGAAGCTTCTTTAGTTTATGTAACAAGATAAACATTGATAGTCTCTATCTTCTACTAAAGGTGTAGTGTTAATGATATTAAGTAAATAAGGTATTATGTAGAAGGCTTAATCCTTATATATATATATATATATATAGTGTCTCTTATTAATATATGGAATGTAATAAAATATTTTTTCACCAAATTTAAATATATTATTGTTAAAACAGTAGTTGCCTACCTTTACCTTACTTGTCCCTTAAAATAGTCAAGGGATATCATGAAGAGAGTTAAGAAATTCTTCTATGACAATTGCAACTAATGCATGCATAAAGCATTAAATTGTTTGTCATTTAAGTTTTAAATAAGAAAGCAACACGTACTATTCACCTCCTCCCCTCTAGTTCTTCTCTCGATCCTACAATAGTGTGTTCCATCAATAATTTTCGAAACTTAGCTATATTTTCTTCAGTCTTGGTTAGCATTAGAATTTTGTATTTACGAATCTTCTCTAGTTTATGTAACAAGATAAACATTGATAGTCTCTATCTTCTACTAAAGGTGTAGTGTTAAAGATATTAAGTAAATAAGGTATTATGTAGAAGGCTTAATCCTTACTTCTCTCTCTCTCTCTCTCTCTCTATATATATATATATATATATATATATAATAGTGTCTCTTATTAATATATGGAATGTAATAAAATATTTTTTCACCAAACTTAAATATATTATTGTTAAAACAGTAGTTGCTTACCTTTACCTTACTTGTCCCTTAAAATAGTTAAGGGATAACATGATGAGAGTTAAGATATTCTTCAATGACAATTGCAACTAATTAATGCATGCATAAAGCATTAAATTGTTTGTCATTTATAAGGAAATATTTTGTCTTATAAAAAATATTGAATGCAAACAATAAAAGTAAATTGCAATCTATAATCTCTACAAGTTTGGCTTAAACTAGCTTCATTGGTATGGCAACTCCTAGTTAGTAGTTACAATCATACTCATTCATTTCAAAAGTCACTATCGCTCCATGATAATGTTTGCAATCTCTCACACTCAAACTCTTCATTGATCCCCTCCATACCTGTTTGGATCGGGTGAGGGACGGTTCATTAATGGAAGGGGAAGGGAGGGGAGGGGAGGAGAAGGGAAGGGAGGAAAAGAAAAGTAATCTTGTTTGGGAGGAAAGGAAGATTCAAAGGAAAGGAAATGGAAGTTAAAGATATAAAATATCAAAAATATCCCTTTTTTTTCTACTGGCTTCGTCCCGTCGGTCATGCCTTGTTCGATGGGCAGATACTCCGGCGATCCCAGGCCTAGCCGTTGCCGCAATAAACCGAACACTTGCTTCGCATCCCATCCTATCTCTTCCAATCCAATCCCTAGCGACCGATTGATCCGTCCATCTTTACCACCGCCATGATTCCTCCTCCCAATCTCCCCGATTCCATCTCCTCTTCCTCCTCCTCCTCGTCTTCGACCTCCGCATAGGGCCCCTTCCTCGAGCCCCGCCGTCCCGCAGCCGCCTGTTCCCCCCTCTGCCGCACCGGCGGATTCCCTCGCCGCCAGCTCCCGCGACGTCAGCGGAGGCGACGCGGTCGCAGTGGAGCGGAGCGGCGACCACTCCGCTTCCTGACGCGGTCGCGGTGGAGCGGACTCGGGTTTAGAAACGAGGATAAGAATGGGTAAAATTGGAATAGACATGCTTCCCCTTCCTTACACCCCGATTTGGGGTGTAAGAAATTATGCTTATTCATGAGCATGGAAGGGGAAGCTTTCCCCTTCTTTTCCCTTCCCCTCCTTATCTCACCCCATCCCAAACACAGGTAAATTTTTTTTTCCCCTTCCTTACCTTTCCCTCCCTTTCCCTCACCTCCTCCCAAACAGGGCGTTACTGAACACCAACTCACGTTGAGACTCTGAATTGATATCTGATACCCCCCTTTTCAATGTGTAAAATGTTTTCAAAACAACAGCACAAACACTTAGCACCACACGTTCATATCCACATTTGTATCAAATACTCATGTCTGAGTGTGCCCAACGTAGCTTGCAATTAACCATGCCTTCCAAAAATTCTGCTCTATCCTTTTAAATATGCATGATAATTACAAATATAAGTGCTTAAGTGTGTTGTGTTTCCATTTGAATTTGGCAATGGAACACAGTACGTTAAAATTCCCAGAAAGCTTGTAAATGGATAAACATAATGCTAACATTCTTATGCCAAAAGAAAAGAAAAAAAAACAGTATTTGGTATTTGATGGACACATCTCTTCCATACAACATGTAGATAATTGGTTGTTCAATATAGCTTTGAATAGAGTTAAATGGAGAGAGAAGATTGATGTCTAGTTGGCATAGGCATGGCTTGATGATGATTGGAAACATTACTTACTTGAAATCATACCCACTTCCTGGCTGTAACACCTCAGGAGCCATCCTACACAAAAGAATCTAAATAAAACTTTATGTAGCAAACTGACATAACACAAATAGTTACTAACATTAAATGCAAGTGATTTAATGAAACTTTGCATCTCACCAACATGGTGTTCCTACAAAAGTATTTCTTGATCGTTGTCTATCACCTTTATCAAACATGCAAGCTGAAACACCAAAGTCTCCAAGCTTCACCACACCAGATTTATCAAGTAAGATATTCCCAGCCTGCAGCCAAATACATTTTTAAGTAAGGAAATTTTCATATAAAACTTACAAACTAATTCAGCACAAAAATAACCTTGACATCGCGATGTATATGGCCATGTCGATGAAGGTATTCTAAAGCCTTTAGTGTTTCTTTAAGTATTGAACATATAACAGGTTCTTCAAATCCATCTGGATACGCAATCTTCATTAGGTGCAAGCACGATCCCTCAGCCATAAATGGCATGACCACCCACAAAAAGCTCTCGACAACAAACGAACAATAAGCTCTTATTAAATTTGGATGGTCTATTAAGCTCATTGTTTGGGCTTCCCTTCGTATATCATCCTAGATAAAGTAATTCGGCAATTACAAAAAAAATAAAGAAACATGTATAACTGACATGAAGAACAACCCCAAATATAATATCATATAACTCACTCAAATTCGGTATAGCAGAGTAATAAGCACTAGAAAATAAAAATAAATTTTTGGTACTTCTACTCAAAATTGCCAAATATTTCTTGACCGTGATAGAAGATCATAAATTTCATAAATGTATCATTATTTAATAGCTTAACATTGACAAAAACAACTTTGATAAAGACAGAACTCTGCATTGCCCTTTTAATATCGCAATTTCTCTATAGCAGAGATGATGAAGGTTGACTCGAGGTATGAATGACACTTAGAATAACATGAATGCTAGTTCGTTGTGTCGTGGCTCTATGTCAATGATAGAATCCAAATTGAAATATCATAAGTGGGAAATGTGGATTCTTAATGGCAATTTCTCTTTTTAGAATTATAGTACATAGCATCCAGTCCATTCGAACTTCAGATATACAAGCATCTTCTCTGGTACTAATCAGAAAGAGATTTGATGATAGAAAAAATACGTGCCCTATACAAATAACTTAACCGACAGCACTACTAGGCTGGCCAAGCGTCCTTTAAACATCATACAACCTAACATCTAATTAAAGCATAACTTCACTTGAATATATCCTAAAAATATAAAATGAACTGAAATCAGCTTTATTTATGAGTGTCAAACAGAGTAAGTATTTGCTGCAGTTTCATTAGAAATCTCACACCAATGAGCTTAAAACCTTTTGACTTGTTTCTGATGTTGCTATTGGTATGCTATGCTACCAAGTGCTATCTGTGACATGTTTCAGATTTTGCTGGAGGCACAATTTTAATTTATAATATGCAAAAAGTAATTTCCCTATAGTATAAAGCAAAGATCCAAAAAGTATATATATATATATATATATACACACAGTGTGCAGGATATAAATACGAGGTTTCCTATAGAGCATAAGCAAAAAAAAAAAAAAATTGAAAATTCACAACTAATATGCACGGTAGTGCTCATAAATCTCCAGATGCATGGCTCAAATAATATCGTCATGTCAATAATGCTAGTAGTTAGGGACACACGAAAGTTGTGAAGTTCAGAATGGTCTAAATCATCCGCCATACTTAAATTTTGAACAGACGTGAAGGAATTAATTCAGCATCCAAGGTTGACTAGACTACAGTGCTCGATCCAAACAAACCATAGAAATACCTTCTATGGTATATGGAGACCGATAGCATCACTCCCCTAAGTGTTCTCAAATTTCCAACTTCCAATTTTCTATAAATCCGTTATTTGGTCCCTGGCATAAAATTCCTCGGGATCAATCCAGAATGACACCTTGAACTCTTTAGAAAGAGTACGATCATCCTAATTGCTTGCCTACGGTCCCAGATAGACGATAAAGAGTGAATCTTGACGAGGAAGAGTTAAATGTTCCATAAGGATCCCAAATATCCTTAAGCCACCACCCCAATCGCCCCGATAATCTGCTCCCGAGTAATAATAGCAAAGCCGCCTCCCCAATCGTCCCGATTCAATCTTCTCTCAATCTACAATAACAAACCGCAGCAAGTAAATCCGGAAAAGAAAGAGAGGGCGAACTCACGAGGTTACTGTTGCAGCGATCTAGATCCAGGCGTTTGACGGCGACGACCTCGTTGGTTGGGAGGTAGAGCCCTCGGTAGACGGTCGCGCTGGCCCCGTAACCGATTTCCTCTAGCAGGTTGTAGTCATCGGGCGACGCCGAGTAGTTCCCCCTCAAGTTGCCGTTCCTCCTCATCCTTCCACGATCGCCGGCGCGCACCCACTCCTCTCTCCTCCCCTCCCACAGTGGTTGACCAACGTTTCAATTGAAACTAGCAGGTGGTACATGCAGTGTGTGCCATAAGTATTGGTATTCGTAATTGGTAGTTTAAATATAAGTATAAATACAAGCATGTTCACGTAAAAAGAAAGGCTTGCATATGCTAAAATTGAATTAAATATATAGAATTGACATATAATATTTTACTAATGAAAATAAATTTGAAACCAAATTAAGTTTCAGACCAACAAAACGTTTAGAGGAAGGGCAATAAGCTAATCCCTAGAAAAGATAATGAACATAAAAACTAAAATAAACAGAATAATACACAAACAATAATTATAGAACAACAAGATAACCATACGAAAAGTTTTCAAGAAGATTGTACCTTGTACCTTATAGAAGCATCAAACCAACACAAAGCAAACCAGCAATTTTCGTGAGAAAAATAGCTTCCAGGAAGATTCTGCACAAGAAGCAGCCAATCCCTAGAAAGAACAAACAAAAAGCACAATATCAATATAACACAAAGTAAAGAATATGCACATAAGATGAATGAAGTGCAATAACAAAAAGCCTTGTTTGCTGGTCACCATGATCAGAACAAACAATTGAAAAAATTTTAACATCCCTCCTTTATCATAACAAATGCAGAACAAAATTATTAGGTCATATCATAATTGCATCCACATGTTTTTGAATCTTTTTCTTCACTTAAAAACTATCTATAAAACATTTTTAAGTTTTTTGAGCGATTCACTTAATTTTTGTAAATTGCAGAATAAGTTCATGATTTTCTATTTATTGTAACATTAATGAATTAACTTCATGGATATCAATGTTTAGAAAAACACAACTAACTAATTATGATAAACTAAAAGCATAACAGAGAATGGAGCAAGCATAATGAAAAAGGAAACAAAAAACAAAAACCAAAAACTAACAAGATAATCTCATCACCAGTTTTGGAAAATAACACACAAAACAAAAACTAAATATAATGAAAACATGAATGAAAACAAATAAGAAAAAAAGAAAAGTAACTGAGGAGTTCAAGAAAAAATCCCAAAAAAATTGCAAGCAACAAACACAAACATGAAATAACACACATAACATACGGAACAAAGATAAAATGAAAAAAAAAAACCAAAACATACCACCAACACCACGCCAAATCAGAAAAATAAAGACTCAAATACGGGGGAAAAGGACTATAAACCTTGAAAGAAGTTCACACATGCCCATCATTATCAGGAGAGGAACACCATTCCGTCGCAGCATTTTGTACGAAACACAAAGGGTGAGAGAAGGAAAGAACCGGATTTTTAGCTGAAAAAAATCAAAGATGTGACATTAATAAACATTTTCAAAATCCAAAAATAATAGAAAAATTAGGAGGAAAAGGTAATTTTATGTTTAGGTAGACCATAAAATAGATTACCAGAGCAGCATGCACAGATGCTCAGATCGATGCCATTAGAGCCCTATGCAATTGAACCAAAATCAGAAAAATCTCACTGCCGGCGCAGAAAGCGGTGCATCAGAAAGGGATTTCAGGGCATCGGACAAGGATGATTTGGGGGAGGGTTTAGCGGACTCGGAGAGAGCAGGCCAAGACGCGGTTCCCCCAATCACAGCGGCGCCCGCCTTCGCCGACAAAAATACAGATTACAAGCATTATTTCAATTTGTTTTTCCACGATGATCAATATTATTAGTCCCAATATACAAAGGGAAGTCCTTGTAATTCCATATTAAGTCATTGTATACTTAGCATTATTGCACATCATCTAATTTTCTATCGTTTCATAAGGCCACCTAACACAAAATATTTTTGTCTTTCTTTCACTTTGATTGGAAATTGGTAGCACTTGGAGCTTCAATATTTCAAACAAGATGATATCAGAGCAATCAACATGCTAAATTGCTCATCAATGAAATTCAATGATAGCTTCGAGGTAATCCTGGCTACTGGAAAAGCAAAGGCCAAAAAAAAATGTGAAAAAAGGGGACCGAATTTGCTTCACCTGTTCACCCATAGGGACAGCCAGTCGGCAGTTGCAGCTCTTATTCCGCATCACGCAATGGACCCGCCACCGGCCGCGGACAGAAACGAAGGTCGAATCAAGGAGGCAGTCAACCTCCATCGCGATGTCTAACATATGGAGAGGGATCAAGGCCGGGGGGTCGCACTTCCCGTACACGTACGGCTGGTAGCTGGGGATATCCGGATTGTCGACGATCCGGGGGTCGGATATCACCGCGTACACCATCGGCGCCGAAGGAAGGAACAAGTCGTCCTTACGATCCATCCCCGCCACCGGATTCGGAGGCTCCATGATCTGCCGGTCCTTTCCAGCATACACACGCTTCGCCAGATTCAGCCCGTCCTCGACGGCCCTCGCGAACTCCTCTTCCTCCGCCATGCCCGCACGATCTCGACTCAACGCGTCGGATTCCGCAAGAAAGTCACGGCCGGAGGGGAGCAAGAGAGACGACGAGAATTGATACCGCAAGGGACGGTTACTAAAAGATAGACACCAAAAGGGTCTTATTTTAAGTTTTTACTCGGAGAAAGAGAGGGAGCTGGGCAGAAGCCCGCTGGCTGTTCACCCTGCACGCTGCTGCACAGCAGCAGTGTGGTGGTCGACGAAGAGGAACAGAGCGATAGATTGAGAGAGAGAGAGAGAGAGGGCGCACGTGGTGGCACGGTCCTTTATGGCGGAATAGTGGAAGGAACAGTAGATAAAAGGGCGAAGCCTTAACCGAGGAGACGACGACGTCCCAACATTATGAGCAGGCGTCCGACATCCGGCCACCAGTCAGATCCCCACAAGACTGGTCCAGATCAGACGGCCGGCTCTCCTCCTCCTCCTCCTCCTCTCGGAAACGAACGTCGAGGAAGTCAAGAAGACGACGACGGAAGGAGGCCAGTACGATTCCTTCAGTTCTTCCACGAGCTTCCTTCCCTCCCTCCTTCCTTCCTCGTGATAGTTGTGTATCGCGACGACGTTCGGGGAAGGGAGGGAGCTGATGAAGGCGGAGGAGGAGGAGGAGGAGGGGAGGAGGAGAGAGGAGGAGTAGGGTGACTGGATGGGCGGACGTACAGTTTCGCTTGTTCCCGCGGCAGTACGAGGGCAATGTTTGAGAACAGGAGGGAAATAGGCGCTCCCGGCGATCGACACCACGCGACTTGTCACGTGAGTGGTCGTCCAAATAAGCGCGTAGATAATATAGATAATAAAATATAGATAAGTGTAATATAGATGAAAAAGAGACAGCCGAACCGAAGGATGCCAACAAGGAGCGAAAGGTGAAGCTGTCGGATCGAAAGAGGGCCGAGACATAGTAAGCGCTGACGTGGCGAAGGTGGGGTTTTGGTGGTCCGTACGAGTCGTGATACGGCGGAAGGCAAGCCCAAGTGCCAAAAGCCCAAAAGCAGCAAGAGGCGGCAGGTGCCAGGTAGAGATGGAAAGATGGTTTCGGGTCGGGTTTTAGGGATTCGTGTCATTCGTTCTCCGAAATAAATATAACACGATAAAATCAGCATGCCTTTGTATGATCGGCAATTTCCCAAACCACTATTTGTTTTATGTATTCTCATTTTTTTAATTGATCAAATTAAATTTTTTTTATTTTTTTTCAGAATACTCTCTTTTTTTATTTATCTAGGAAAAAATTTCTGAATCATTTTTTCTAAAAAAACATAATCTCTTCCTTCATCTCTATCCAAGAGTTTACTTCTGAATCATTACTCTCAATATAGCATATTAAATTGTTATTTAAAGGGCGTAGATATATTTAGGAGTATTAGACAAGTACATAAGTCTTCGTTTGAAATTATTCCGAGTTCTCTAAATCCGTCAGTCATCTTTGGATAAAATTGATTAATAGACCTTCGCTATTCAAAAAATTAAAATTTTGATATCTTTGAAAAATGAAGTCTAAGGAACTTATTTGTGGTGTCGGTCACTAAGTATGATCATAGTGACCCTTATAATACGTTTTGACATCATTTATCAAACTTGAATCGAGTTGGAAAAAAAATCATTGCTCTCAATATAGTATATCGCGATGGTGTTTAATGATAATAAGTTTTTAAAAAACTAGATTTAATACAGTGTATCAGATGGTGTTTTGATGATATGAGTGAAATAAGGAGAACGAGCCGAGCAAGTAGGAGTTTGTTTGAAATGATTTGAACATTTCTAAGTTCATTAGCCACTTTTGGGACGAAACTGACTTATAGATCTAGGGCATACTAAAAATTAGAAATTTAATTTTATATGACATAGAGAAGTCCCATGAACTCATTTCTAGTTTTAGATAGTGAATATCATCATCTTGCCATTTACAATAAATTTTCAACAACATTTACAATGAGCTTATTATAAAAAGGAACTGTGTAACAACTCAATTATAGTAGCTACGAAGCTTCAACGTGAATGCTAAACTTTAAATTTTAAAAGGCTTTAACTTTTGATTAGGATTGAACCACGGGACAAATAATATATCAAATCAAAGTTCGTTCAAAGATCTTCGATGTGATATATTGCGCATTCTATAGTTCAACTTGAGTCAAAAGTTTAGTCTCTCAAATTTTAGAATTTAATATTCATATTGTAGCAGTTACAAAATCATAATTGCTACAACTGTATATAACTTAGTTGTAGCAGCTACAGTTTTATAGCTACTATAACGTGAATGTTAAACTCTAACTTGTAAGAGTCTATAATTTTTTACTTGAATCTACAACGTGAATATTAAACTCTAACCTGTGAGTGACTATAATTTTTTGCTTGAGTTAAACCACAGGATACACAATATATCAAATCAAAGCTCAAAAATCAAAGATTGTTGTGTATTTCATAGTTTAACCCGAGTTAAAAGTTATAGCCTCTCAAATTTTAAGATTTAACAATCACGTTGTAATAGTCACAAAATTATAATTGTAACAATAGTTATAGCAACTACGATTTCATAACTACTACCACATGAATTTTAAACTCTTATAGCAGTTACGATTTCATAGTTACTATAATGTGAATGTTAAATCCTAAATTTTGAGAGGCTACAACTTTTGACTCGGGTTGAACCATAGAACATATAATATATCAAATCAAAGATCTCTGAATGAGCTTTGATTTGATATATTATGCGTCCCGTGCTTCAATCCAAGTCAAAAATTAAGGTCTCTCAAATTTTAAAATTTAACATTCACATTATAGTAACTATGAAATCGTAACTGCTACAATTGAGTTATCACCCGGTTCCTTTTATAGTAAGCTCATTGTAAATGATATCAGAAGCTTATTATAAATGGTAAGATGATGATACTCACTATTCGACACTATAAATGAGTTTATAGGATCAAAATTAAATAAATATTTTGAATGGGTGGCCAAGACTTGGTTTGGGCGTGAGAGCTATAAAAGGAGAGGAGGGGTGGGCGGCAAGGAGATCAAGAAATCGAAGGGAGAAAGGATTCCGAGATCGAACTCTCTCCTCCTTCTCTTCTAGTTGCCGCCGCCCCCTTCCCTTCTCTTCCTCTTCTTTTTCTTCTTCTTCCTTTGCTTCCTCTCTTTTCTCTCTTGTGGTGGCCGAACCTCCTCCAAGGTGTAGTGGCCGGATCCAAGGTGGGAGACAAGAAGAGGCGAAGTTGCTGCGAGAAGATGTTAGTGCAGGAAGCACTAGCAGATCAAACCTGAGTTTTGATTATGGAACTAGGATCAAGTTAAGTATGTGGTTTGGCTAACCAGGTTGAATTGAGCTTGCAGAAAACAGGTTAAGTCCTAGTGCTGCTAGGCATGAAGTCTTGGCAGAGTCAAAGTGCACTAGGCAGAAGTCTGGACTTGGTCAGGAGGACCAAGTTGTTGGGATGTATACTATAAGTCTTTACTTTTTGTATAAACATCTATTTTACAATAATATTGAAATGAGAATTACCTTGGTCAGAATGTTTGCATTTCTTATATAATGCAGTTGTCCACTTAATTTATATTGTAGATAACATGGTGTGTGGTATCACACACAAAAGATCATGTTATCGGTTCCTTATAAATTATAAATAGTAGCTCACAACCAAAATGGATAGGGATAAACCATTGGAGTGGTTGTAGTGTAATTGGTATTAGTTTATCTTGACTATTAAATTACACTAGTACACTTTGTGTGTATTGAGCAGGACCGTTTGAGGTCGTTTGATTTATACTGACTATATAATCGAACTAGACCTCAGTTATCATAGATGTGCATGCTCTTAATCCTGATATAATAACAAGCACATATACTTAGTATGTATTTCTTTGATTCATCAAAGGGTGAGATTTATCTCGTTAGATCAAAAGACCCGATGAGTTGGGAGATAATGCTATGTATATGGTGTGTTGTTGATTATAGAAGGAAACTGTGTCCTATAATCTAGGTTGATGATGTCCCCTTGAGGAGCTCATAAGGATTATCATGTAAACCCTACAGGTGGACTTAGTTCCGCATGATAATAAGGTTGAGTGGTACTACTCTCGGACTCAGAAGTTAATTAATTGAGTTGTCAGTAATTCAATTAATTGACGGACATACGATATCTTAAACACAGGGAGATTAATGCACTCATGGTAAGAAGGAGCCCATATTATAATATGGGATTGGTGCGGTAGTTCAATAATAACCCTTTAGTGGTATAGATTATTATTGATGGACTTGAGTTGGGTGTTCAGGGAGAACACAGGAAGCCCAAGCCCATCAGGAGGTCATAACCAATTTCTCCTCTAGGTCCCTGCTGTAGCCTCTGGATAAAGCCTTCGAATCCACCTAAGAGAATTCTGTAAGAGTTTCGGGTAGGAAATTCTGTTAAGAATTTTTCTTGTGAAAAAATTTTGTTAAGAATTTTTCTTTGTGAAAAATTCTGTTAAGAATTTTTTTATGAAAATTTCTGTTAAGAATTTCTATTAAGAATTCTATTTCTTCCGCAGACAAAATTTGTTATAATTTTTCATAAAAATTTTGTTAAGAAATTTTGTCAGTAAATAAAATTTCTTAATTAAGAAATTTTATTAAGAAATTAATGAAATTTTATTAAGAGATTTTATTAAGATAAAGATAAAATTTAAACAAGAAAATTTATTAAGAAACTAACAAAATCTTATCAAGAGATTTTATTAGATTTTTTCTAAATAAATCTAGATAAGATAAGGTTGTTAGATTTTTTTCTAACAAATTCTTCTTAAGATTTTATTAGATTTTTTCTAACTAAATCTAGATAAGAAAATTTGTTAGAATCTTTCTAAATTTTCTAAGATAACTTAGCTATAAAAAGGGAGGCTTGCAAGAGGGAAAGAACACAATTTAATAAGCCTCTCCTCCTTGCACCTAGGGCCGGCGACAACCCATCCTAACTCCCTCTCTTTGTGTTGCTAGGGTCGACACCCCCTTAAGAAGCCTCCTCCTTGTTCGCCTAAGCCCCTCTCCCCTTCCTTTCCTTGCTAGGGCCGGCACACAAGGTGCTTTCATCTTGCTAGGGCCGGCGGCCAAGAAGAAGAAGAAGAAGAAGAAAAGAAAAGGAGAGGAAGGTTTCTTGCATGCTTGCCATCGGATAGAAGCAATTTTGGTGGAGTAATCTTGGAGGATCGTTGCCCACACAACGTCCAAGAAGAGGAGAGGAATACAACAGAAGATCAAGAGGTCTTCAGGTGAATATCTCCTACAAGAAGAAAGGTACAATTTAATTCCGCTGCGTAAATTATTTCTTTCATAAATATGGATCCTGAATACCAAACACAAGAGCCCAATGATCTTAATGCATCGATCAAGCACCTAGTTGATCGAATATTAGGGCTACTTGATAAGATTCCGTTTCCAAAAAATTTTTATCCGGCAAGAATTAAATGGAACAGAAATTTCAGGATATATAAATCACTCCAAACAAACTCCATAGCAGTCTCCTTGGTTTCACCCCAAAAATAGCTAATAGACCTAGAGATGTCCAAATCAGTCCAAACAAACTTTTATATGCTCAGCTCAGTTTTCTTATTACACTCATATCGTTAAGCATGCACCATTGTGATATACTATATTGAGAGCAATAATTTTTTTCAACTTAATTTAATTATGATAAATGACGTCAAGGGTCACGATACTCATACTCATTGATCGACATCACAAATGAATTCCTTGGATTTCTATTTTCTAAATATATTAAAATTTTGATTTTTTGAATAGTGAATGTCCATTAGCCAGTTACATACAAAAATAATTGATAAACTTAGAGAACTCGGAATGATTTCAAACAAATACTTATGTACTTGTCTAATGCTCTTAAATATATTTATGCCCTCAAACAAACTGTGATACACTATATTAAGAGTAATGACTTGGAAGCAAAGTCTTATAAGAAAAAAAGGAGGAGATTAGGTTTTTTTTAATAATAAAGCGGCTTGGAGTTTTTTTCCCGAATGAACAATAAAAAAGAAGAGGGTATTATGGGAAAGAGAATGGGAAGGGATACTTGATTTGGTCGATCCAAAAATGATGTTCATGTTTTGGGTAATACACAACCAAGTACATGATTTAAAAAATTATCGTTGCATGATCGGCCCAAAATATGTTGTATTGAAAAGGAGGGAGAGATAAAATTTACATCCCTTTAGATAGTCCGTGCTAAAATGTGTTATGTTGGAATTGAAAGGTAGGAAGAGTAAACAGGAATAAATGAAATTTACATCGGCCTATGATAAGTTATTATTGTGTTGGAAGGGAGGGAGAGAAAGAAATAAAATTTACATCTCAATTGGAACCCTAGTAGCACCAAATTAAGTATTTTAATGTATGGTAAAAAAATTAAAATTAAATATTATATAATATAATAAGTGTGTAAGGTACGTAGGTATAAATAATTTAACAATGAAAGTGTGAGTAAGTTAAAGAAATCAAATACTAGGCAAGAAAATCTTAGTAGGTCATATAGATCAAGTACCAAACAAGGAAATCTCGATAGGTAGATATAATATAAGAAAGTTCTAACAGGTTAGGGAAATTGGATATTAAATAAGGAAATTATAATAGATCAAGTAGATCAAATATCAAGCAAAGAAATTCTAATAGATCAAAGAGCTGAGTAAGTAAGAAGTCCTAGTAAATTGAAGTTGACTAGATACTAAGCAAAAGGTAAATCCGTGCACCTTCTAATAAAGAAGGTTATAAGGGAGCATCTTTGTATTTGAAATATGGGTAC
>NC_133879.1:4873973-4881473 GCF_044706935.1 Curcuma longa
TGGACCCAGCCAAATCACGTGGAACCCTAACCCTAAAATTTGGCGATGAATCTGTGGTTCGTCGCCAAATTGGCGATGAATAAGCAGATTCGTCGCCAAATTTGCGACGAATAGACAGATTCGTCGCCACTTTGGCGACGAATCACAGATTCGTCGCCAAATCATGTGGACCCAGCCACTTAAGTGAAACCATAAACCCGAAATTTAGCGACGAATCCCTGATTTCGTCGCTATTTGACGACGAATTTATAATTTCGTCGCTATTTGGCGACGAATTTATAATTTCGTCGCCAAATATGCGACGAATAATTTTCATCGCAATATTTGCAACAAAAATTTTTTGTCAGAAAATTCGTTACAAATTTGCAACAAAATCTATTTTCGTCGCAAAAGTCATCCCAAATTGGCGCAATTTATTTGTCGCAAATCTTTGTTGCTAAACAGCTGTATTTTTGTAGTGGTAGCTCTTGTAAGTTAGGTGATTGACTTGACTAAGAAATCAATAGGAATTTCAAAATCAAAGTCAAATAGAGAATTGACAGAAAGTTAATTGAACTGATCATTGTTAATATGTAATATTTTTCAGACTAACCAACTTGCAATGAGGAAAAATTATTTTTCAAGCGACTGAAAGAAATTTTCGATCGATCGTGGATCCTAGCACTACAAACTTGGTTAAGGCGACAAAACAATTCACTAAGTTCATAACTCTATGTTGGTGTAGGGAGCATCATTGATCGAACTAGGATTTTGATAATGGCAATGGATTCAAGTTAAATATGTGAAGTGAACTAATGAGCTAAACTAAGTGTGCAAGTTGCATAGGGAAGTTCTAGTTGCGGCTAGATAAAGGAAGTCATGATTTGAAGGACTAGGCAAAGAAGTCCTAGTTTAGAGGACTAGGCAAGGAAGTCCTGGTTAGGTGGACTGAGTAAGAAAGTTCTAGTCAGGAGGACTGGGCAGAAAAACTTGACAGATCAGAGCACCAAGCGGGAAAGTCTAGGCGGGTCTAGAGGACCGGAGGTCTAGCGGTAGAAGTCCTGGGGCTGATGATTAAAGGCTGAGCAAACGCCCAACAAGTCTGGAGGACTGGATGGGCAAAAGATAATTTAGTCTGGACAATTTGCGATAAAACTGAAATTCGTTCCCAAATTCGTTGCAAATCTGCGACATAAACGGGATTCGTCGCAAATCTGTGACGAATCATTTTCGTCGTAGATTTGCGACGAAAATAATATTCGTCGTAAATCTGCGACGAATTTGGGGACGAATTTCAGTTTTCGTCGCAAATAGTTGCGACGAAACGAGAAATTTCATCGCCAAAATTGGTGACAACTTTATAGCAACGAAAAAAATTCGTCGTAAAATTTGTCGCAAAAGATTTTACGACGAATTTCTTTTTAAAATTCATCGCAAAATCATGATTTTTTGTAGTGTTTATTCTGGACTAACTTGTGATACAGGAAAGGAGGAATCGAAACTTTGGGTTATGGGTGCCCTTATACAGATCCAGTGATCGGATGATCCAGGTGCCTGGAAGGGATCTAGGCGCCCGGACGTCAGTCGAGCGAGCTAGTGAGGCGGATGATGTGGCGAGTTCCCAATGGTAGGGATACCTCAGTCTCCAGGCGCCCGGAAATGCTCCAGGGGCCCGAATAGGGATAAGGCATTGTGAAGTCAAAGTTGATCTAGCAACCTCTACGTCAGCATCCAAGCACCCAGAAGGGATAGAAGCTCTTAGAAGATGTCGAGTCAACATCAGAAGCAGATCGATGGAATGATGTGTAGGTGCCCCGAAGGACTTCCAGGCACCCTGATTGGCCTTTATATGCAAATGCAAGGGAAAAGCCTAGGAGATAATTTATATGCTACTATGATGACTTCCTGCGCGTAAATAATAAATCCAGTACATCGTCATAACGCTCAAGAGCTGTACCAACTTCTACACTTTAATTCTAATTTCCTAGTCGGTAACATTTGTATTTTACATTTGTACTTAAATTATTAGGACAATAAAAGTTTACCATTCCTAACTTATTTTGTAAAGTAAAAACTTCTTTTCACAAGAGGGGAGTTTAATACTAGCTTGTTTGTCGGAAACAATCAAAGATCGTAGCCCTTGGAGTAGTAACCTGTGGCTGTGAACCAAGTAAATAAAAATATTTATTTCTCTTATTTCTATTGCTTTCCGTACTCTATTTTACTCTAATTTTTTGTATGTGTGAAAAAACGATGAAGCACTATTCACCTTCCTCTGGCGCTTTAACTAGATCCTATAATTAGTATTAGAGCAAGGGGTGCTCAAATTTAGTGCAACCACTAATCAAGCAAAATTTATTTTTTCTCATCACTCTTCAATCTTTGATTTACTTTTCTTCAACACTACTAATCCAAGACCAAGTATTGGTATATATTTTTATTTAATTTTTGTGTAAATAATGGCCCATTAAGAAGACTATAGCACCGCCAGACCCCCGCTATTTTTCAGAGAGAACTTCATCTACTAGAAGGGGAGAATGGAGTACCACCACAAGACACAGGTGGAGATGTGGATTGCGATCCAAACTGGGTTCACACTCTCAACAGACACCGATGGCATTCCACAGCCATGCAAAAAGTGGGGCGTTGCAACAAAGTGCATGATCGAGGCTGATGCGAAGGCAACCCAGATGCTTCAGTACGACATCACAAAAGAAGAGCTAATCGGGTTAGTCCCTTTATAAGTGTTAAAGACTCATGGGACAAGCTCATTGAGTTGCATGAGGGAACCTCCGACATAAAAGCAAGCAAGCGCGACCTTCTCCTAAACAAACTATACAATATCAAAATGCAGGAAGGTGAATCTGCGAGTGGACTGCTCTCACGAATTCAAGACTTGCTTAATGGACTTCACACCATGTTGAAATCGTCCCGGTGCAATGCGCGTGTTTATACATTTCGTAAATGTGCGCAATAGAAATAACAGAATAATTAACAGTAATTATCATACAACACATGCATGCAAAGCAGAAAATAACATGTACAAGGCATGACAGGAAATTAAAATTTACAGAAAAGTAAATAATTCTGCGTGTACCTTTCCGATAACGTTTGAGCGGTGTTGGAATCAATCAAGCGATCCTTGTCGAAGTCCCGCCTCTATTGGTGATCCACGCCAAGCTCTTGTCAGGACGACTTCAGAAGTTACGAGTAGCATCATCGTCTTTGGTACTACCCAATGATCGATGACAATCGATTCAAGAGAAGCATTATTCTAGAAACCACGCAACAACGTATGTCATGATCGTGTTGGGATCGTCCCGGTGCAATGCGCGTGTTCTCACGTTTCAGAAACGTGCGCAGTAGAAATTTACAGATAATTAAAACTAATATTATCACAACATAGGCATGGCAAAAGTAGAAAATAACATGTACAAGGTATGGCAGGAAATTAAAATTTTATAGAATAAAAGTATTCTACTTGCACAATTAAAATTTGCAGAATAAAATTATTCTAAACATGTACCTCGCGATGACGATGTTGAGTCGTGTTGAATCAATCGAGTGATCCTCGTCCGAGTCCCGCCTCTACTGGTGATCCACGCCAAGCTCCTATCTGGACGGCTTCGGAAGCCACGAGTCACGTCATTGTCTTCGGTACTAGCCGATGATCGATGACGATCGAATCGAGAGAAGCCTTATTCCGGAAATCACGCAACAACGTTTTTCGCGATCATTTCGGGGGCTTTCTAACTATCATCGAGAATCATATTCTCGATGTAATTATCAGTGGACGACCATTGACCATCGATAACGAGCAAACAACCGAAAACTCTTTCCGATAATGATAGAATAATCTCCAAAAAGAATACAAAATAATCCCTTTCTTCTCCATCAACACAAGAACAAAGCACTTTTGATCAACAAGCAATCTCTAGTTCTTATGGTTAGCAACATAGAATAGAGAGGAAGCTTGCTCTCTGCTTCTTCTGGTCAGCAACACAAAAGGCAGAGTGAGCTTTGTTCTGGTCGGCAACGCAGTGCAAAGCAGGCTTTGTTCTTGTCGGCAACACATAGCAGCACACACCTCTGTTCCGGTTGGCACCACAAAGGGCCTTGGTGGCTACCCTAATCTGGTGGTGCTCCGGCGAGCTTCCGACGACAGCAGCAACCAAAACAGGGGTCAGCTCTTTGCACTAGCCCGACGGCTTTGCTCCTTACGCCAACAGCAGAGAAAGGAAGAAGAAGACCCAGCGCTGTCTTCTATTCATGCGGAGGAAGAGGAGCTTCTGCTCGCCCGGTGAGGAGGAGAAGGTTGGCTTCTGCTCTGTCGCGCCGTGCCAGGTTTAGAGGAAGGTGAAGACTTCCTCTGTTTATGTGTGCGGAGAAGAAGCTCCACCGTGCCAAAATCGCAAGCCACCTCTCCTTCATGCGGCGGTGGGAAGGTGACGAACAAGAGAATAGGGTGCTTGCACGGGACGGAATTCGTCGCCAAATTAGCGACGAAATCACTATTTTCGTCGCCAATTTGACGACGAAATCAGTTTTCGTCGCCAATTGGCGACGAAATCACTAAATTCGTCACCAATTTGACGACGAAATCAGTTTTTGTCGCCAATTTGGCGACGAAATCTCTAAATTCGTCGCCAATTTGGCGACGAATATAGAATTTCGTCGCCAAATTGGCGACGAATTCATATGTTTCGTCGCCAATTTGACCATTTTTGGTTGCGGTTTTTGAGTTTGGGTTCGCGAATTTTAGCGACAAATTAATTTTCTGTTGCAAATTTACGACGAAAGCTTATTTTCGTCGCTATATTTTGGAACGAAAATATTATTTCGTCGCAAAAAAATTTGGCGACGAATTTAAAATTCGTTGTAGAATTAGCAACGAATTTGAAATTTTTCGTCGCCAAGTCTTGCGACAGGCTTTTCGGAACGGAAAAATTTTTGTCGCCATTTTCGTCGCAAATACATTTTGCGACGAAAATTTTTTATTTTTTCGTCGCCAAATTCGTCGCAAATACCCTGTTTTTTGTAGTGATATCAAAAACTTTAATATATCAAAATTTTGATACAGTATTATACCCTATCAAATTTTTCGATATCGACATCTGTATGAGATTTATTATTTTTGATATATATCAAAATTTAGAATAAATCATTTTATAAATTATTTATTTTTCCATTCGATAGTGTTAAATTTTGAAAATCAATATCAATGTGGTACTAGATTTTGCAAATAAACACTAATGTGGTATTGAATTTTAAGTACCTTTATGATTTATGACGATGATTTTTTTAAAAAACTACTTTAATTTAAAATTAAAAGAGAAATAAGTTTGAAAATTTTAAAATTTTATTTATATGATTTAATAATTTAAAATTAATTAATATTTTTATTTGATAAAAATAATTATAATCTAATTTCTATTATATATTTTCTATTTGATTTGGTTTAAGACGTTCTGCGTACCGCTTGAGCCCAAGGCTTGTGCCTTCATTTGCTCATATTCTCCCGAATACTTCATACGCCATGTTACAAACGTCTTCTTCTCAGCTTCTCCTAAAAGGTTCTCAATATAAAGCATTTTGTCCTCTGCATTTTCAAAAGGCTTGTCCGCAAGGTGGAGAAGAGTGGAACTCTCCCATCTGTCAAAAACTTTAGAATCAAAATCTTCAGGCATAATAAGAATTATTATTAGTCCTATTTATATTTATTATATTTATAAGCGTATATTTATCTTTATTATATATCAAAATAATAAAATATTAAATAATTTTGATAAATAATTTAATAAATAAAATATAAATATTTTATAATTTTAATATATTAAAAATATTAAAATATCGAATAATTTTTGTATGAGCAAATTTAATCATATCAAAAATTTTATGTATTAAAATTTTAAAATATCAAAATTTCAATACGATATTAATATATATTTTTTAAATATTAAAATTTTCGATAATATAAAATGGTACTATACCATTCCTAGTCGATCTCCCGCGGGTTCCTATCAGCAGCCGTCGCGGATATCGTCGTTGCCGCTGGGCGCTGGTGGAAGATTCTCAAGTCAATTGGTAGAATAGGGCGATTTTATTCACTCCGCTCAGTTACCTCTAATTTTGCCCAATTGTGTCCAACTCGGCCGATCCGTACCGGGCTTGTCAGAGTTTGCCTCCATTCGTCCCGGCCAAACTTTGTTGCCTTGAATTATCGCGCCGATCTGAATCATAGAGAAGAGCAGGCGACAAATCTGGTGACCTACCGATGGCGACTAAGGATCCCGCTCCTTTTAACGCGAGGTTCTCCAGATTTCTTCAAGAATTTGGTGAGTACCCTTACTGAATTCCTTGATCCTGACTTCCATGTTTAATGCATCTATTTTCTGAGCAAACCATTGGCATCGTTTCCGGTAGGGTCTAATCCTCCTCACTCTTTCCCCAAATCCGTCTTTTTTTTTCCTTAGCATATCTCTTCATTAGCGCCTGAGTCCATATGATGCTTGCGAGTGCGTGAGGTTTTACATCGCTATCGATTGTCAATAAAACTGAAGACCCTCTTATTAGGACCTGCAAACGTATTTAAGTTTTTTTGCTGATGCTCAAAATGAGTTCTAGGCTTTACTAAACTCAATTAGTGCCAATATCAAGTTCATAATTTACCTCAACTCAAGTCCATTGGGAATTTTTTTTTTTATAGATTCTTCATATGAATTTAAGTTTAGAGGTCCGCAACTTGTTTTTAATTTTTTTCTTCAAAAACTTAATGCATGCAAATTATGATGTGTGTATGATCCACCAGCGGAACTCCAATTCAATATGATTGTGTATTTTTAGTTTCACTGAACTTGTATGCACTAATAATTATGCTTAAAGTAACTACCTACCTTACATTCAATCCCAAATGTTTTAGTATATCTGATTGAATACTAACTGAGATTGCAAGCTAACATATTGTTAGTTTATAATTAATGAATTGTAATCTTATAATTCATTTGTTAGACTAGTGAACATTAATGCAGGAAGATTAGTTATCCTCATGTTCAACTTGTTTGTTAATTAAACATGTAGTTTTTTAAAGCTTGCATCTTTTTGTCTCTTTCTAGCCAAAGTACTGAGCTTGTTTGCAAAACATTTGATTGATTCATGTCTTAGTTTTGATTTGCCTTTTTCTTGCTAAAATTGCCTAAGCATGTGACCAATGAAAGTGTTGTCATCTTCAAAGACCTCAATTTATCCTTTTGAAAAGGCCATGACGAATTGAGGTCATCTCAAGCCTTTTTAGAATTGACACTTCCTATCCTTGGTCTTTGTTGGGATGAAAGAACCTTAACACTATGCTTGAAAATTTAAGCAATCACTAAGTATGGATGACACTTGCAGGTTGGGATTTAATTCTTGGATCCATTGCTACTCTTTACATGATTATGGTGCCCTACACGAAGGTTGAAGAGAGCTTCAATGTCCAGGTTTGACTTCATAACCCATCCTACAACGGCCGAATTCCTGATTAGT
>NC_133879.1:4893973-5104207 GCF_044706935.1 Curcuma longa
AAGAAGGTTTTTTTTTCTTTGTTTACCATTGTAAACTGATGAAGGAAGAAAAAAATTAACGATGTGGGAGGAAAACAATTAACAATGTAGGACAAATGAAGGAAAAAAATAGTGATGTAGGAGGAAAAAAATTAACGGAAGCGAAAAAATTAAGAGATTCAAGGAATAGAATAGGAAAAAAAATTACTGTTTAAAAAAATTTTAAAAATTAAAATATTAAAAAAAACCTCTATGGACCTTGTGATCCCTATAAGTTTGTGGAGTCGCTGTGAGGTTCGTGGTTTCCTTCGTGTCCTCTTAGGGGCCATGCAAGGTCATGGAGCCGCCGCAAGGTCCTTGGCTTCCCTCGCGACCTTGTGAGGTCACATGAAGTCATAGAGGATTATGACTATTTCTGTGACCTAGTGGAGGCTGTTGTGAGGTTAGAAGCATTGTGGTTGCCTCCATGACCTTGCGAGGCCCCCGCGAGCCTTGCGAACAAGTGTTGTGCCTATTTGCTAGCAGAATGGTAAATTCCGCTCATGCCGGCGATACGACTTAGAATCATATACCATGGTTGCATCCTTTTCACGCCCACGTTTGACGACTATAGAAACACACTAACATCTTCTACACATAAGCAAAATTAGGAGGTAAGTGGTGTAAAATTGTTATAGACAGTAGGAGTTGCATAAATGTATTTTTCACATGGTCCTTTTCTAGGATATAAGCCACCCTTGAGCCCCTATAAGGTGGTATGGATAAAGGAGACCTTTTCAATTATAAGCTTAGTAGGCATGAGTCTAGATCTCAGTCAACAATCAAACTGATCCAACCCTCAAAACAACCCCTTCATCTTCTCACACAACCTCAATATAAAGAAAGAAAGGAGTTAGGAGTCATGTTAGCATTAGTAGCCTAGAATCTCACAGTTGGCCCTAGAGATTCACCAATAGACCTCCTCTTCAAAGCCAAAGAGATATATTAGATGAGTTCTAGGA
Organism: Curcuma longa; assembly: GCF_044706935.1. Lineage (NCBI taxonomy): Eukaryota > Viridiplantae > Streptophyta > Magnoliopsida > Zingiberales > Zingiberaceae > Curcuma > Curcuma longa. Next base: position 4,894,954 of record NC_133879.1, read on the forward strand.
TATAACTAGTGATGAATTATGCAACAAATTCCCACCTATGCAAATGATTGAACACACCATTGATATGTTCCCACTCTCATAATTGCCAAACCTACCACATTATCGTGTGAATCCCCTAGAGCATGCCAAATTGAATAAGTCGAAGGACTCTTACAAAAAGGCTTTGTTAGGGGATGGTTCCTGCCGTATTAATCTAGAAAAAGGGATAAATCTTAGAGAATGTGTATAGATACTTGTACCATCAACAATATCACAATTAAGTATAGGATTCTTATACCGAGATTTGATGACATGCTTAACTTGATCGTAGAAGTCTGTTGGTTCTCTGAAATTGACTTGTATAGTGACCATCACCAAATTAGAAGTAGGATTGGTCATACATGGAAAACTACCTTTTAGATGCAAGATGCAAGATGCAAGATGGGCTATCCTGGAGACCCTTAGGATAGAAAAGTTGTTTATGAATTTTCTTCCTTTCTTCCTTGGGTTTACCATTTCTATAGAAGAGATTTCAATAGATCTATAAAAGATTAGGATAATCTAAGAATGGCTTGAGCTGCACACCCTTTTGAAGGATTGAATCTTTCATGGCTTTGCAACTTTTTTTCATCACTTTATTAAGGACTTTAGTGCCATCATGACTCTCATATTGAGTTCCTAAAAAAAGGGGAGTTTTAATGGACTAAATCCACCTTAGATGCCTTTAAGGAGATAAAGGAAAGCATTTTTAGACATCCTAACATTTCCAAACCATTTGAGGTGTCTTGCGATACGTTAGAAGAGGTATGGGGGCACACTAGGCCAAAAGGCTTGATATGTTAGTTATTACCTCTTCATGCAATCTCAAAAGAAATTAAGTGCTAAACATAATATGTTCGGTGGGTTGAGTTCCTACCAGAGTACACATGTTCTGAAACATCATTTTGGTGTGTATAGTAAACTAACTAATGCACTAAGTTATGTTGTCACCACATTATACACTATGAATATGACTGTAGTAGAATTCAATTGACTTAAAGAGAAATGGCCATTTGTTCTAACTTTGGGCTAATTTTTTCAAGATGCCCAAAATGAGAACCATTATGATTTGGTAGATTTTGCAATCTAAGATGGTCACATGTTGTAGGGCACATGTCTATGTATTCTTAAGATTGCACTTAGAGTCTTATTTGGGAACTAGCTGGACACTTTGAAAAAGATAAGACTATTTCCCTTGTGTTATATTGATTTTATTGACACTCATTGCAATGAAATGTTGCATGGATTGTATCACAATGTCATACATATCAAATGAAAAAGATAACTAAGCAAAATCTAGGATATACACCACTACCTATACCCCATAAACCTTAGAAAGACATTAGGATTTTGTCTTAGGATTACCTTGGATTAATTGAAGCTATGATTTAATTTTAGTAATAGTAGACTGATTTCCAAAAATGACACGTTTTATACTATGCAAGAAAAACAAACGATGCATCATAGATAGCTAACTTGTTCTTTAGGGAAATTGTTTGTTTGCACACTTTTCTACATTAGGCTATGAAATTTGCTAGTTATTTTTTGGAAAAACCTATAGAAATTATTTGGGATCCAATTTAAATTTTCTTCCACCTTTCATCAATAGAATGATGGCTAGACCATGGTTGTTAATTCTAGTCTAGGGGACTCAATCTTGCTAGTTATTGAATTTGCCAACAACAATTCAGTAAACCTATCTATCAACCGTAGTATATTTGAAATTGTGTATGAGTCGAAAGCTCGTCAATCTATTGACCTCATTCCCTTATCTATCATTTCTCATTCTTTGAAGTTAGTTGAGAGATTTTTGGGCATTAGAGAGATTCATGTTGATATTAGGAGTAAAATCACATTAAGTAATGAGGCTTATAAGATTCAAACATATGCAGATTGTAAGCTTAAGGAATACAATGTAGGGGACTATGTGCTTGCTTGTATTCCCCTAGAATGCTTTCCTAAAATCTCCTTAAAAAAGTTTCATGCTCATTCCTTTGGCCAGTTTTCAATGGTGTGATAAATTAAGACTAATGCATATGTTGTTGACTTACCTGCTAATTTTAATATTGTCTAATTTCCAATACTTAGGATTTATTACCATACCAAGGAACATTCAAATCTTCTTCCTTTTCTATTGATTTGCCTATAGGTTGTACACCAGCCGTTTTAGTTCTAATGCTCCCATCCATGACACAGGCTTCTGTGAGATCAATGGTAGGGGGGAGAGGTGAATGGACACTTTTCAATTTGTTCACTTTTGTATGCAATTTGAGTTAGCATAATAGAAATAAATATAGATAATAACTCAAACACAAGCACAACATACAAAACCCTTAGTTCCTAGTCCATGGTTTATGATGCTGATCCGTTAGCCAGAACACTCCCGGAATACTACTACTTTTCTCCTTTTTAGAAACCTTCCGGAGGTGGAGAAAAGTTACAACAACAATAAACAAATATGAATGAAAACAATAACAATTAAATGAAAATGAAAGATTAAACAGTGAAAATTTTTGTCGTTATTGCTTCTTGATCATTTGGATCAACACTAAAACCTTGGTCTGGTCCTTCTTATAGCCTTGTAGAAGTTCTTTCAGAGTATTACTTGAGCCCCCTTGAATGAGTTCGACTAATATATCTTGTGAAGGTATCATTGTTGTGTAAATTTTCATCAATAGACCTCATCATGTAGTCATCAATCGACTGGCCCAGTCAATGACTGACCTTCAGTCAGACTTGAAGAAAAATATTCTATTGATTGTTAATTTATATCAGTTAACTGCTATAACTCTGAATTTGATCAAACCGCGAATTTGATTGCTAATTTATATGCTTGTAGAGGCTAGTATGCTTTGAACCAAATCAGTTGACATTCCCATGATTTTTTATGTCATATAATATCAAGACAAAGGAACTACTAATTGATTAGGAAATTAAGAATAGCTGAGAATTTTCTTTAAGCTACCTCAGTTTCAAGAGTTGTCATCTTATTTACGATTAATACGATTAGGCAGTTCCTTGAGACCCCATTCACAATCATTGCAAAGTAGCCCTAAAATTTTTACTACACCTTAACAATGCTTTAAGAAAATGTCTTTGTTTTTAGGATCGATGTCATATTCAGATTATGCTATAACTGATTGTTGTTTGGTATGTTGTCTCATAGATGGACTCCATGCCAACTGCATTGTTTTGGGAGATACTCTAATTTTCCAAAAGAACAAGATGACAATTACACTTGCTTGGTCGAGTGCATAGGTGAAGTATAGGGCTCATTTAGATCAAACTGACGATGTCTTAGTTGAGACATTCTCACTTAAAACAAATGAAGATGCACTATGACAATTTGGTTGACATGCACATATCCTTTATTTCATGAGAAAACAAAAAGAATATAAACATTGATTGCCACTTCATTAGAGATAGTGCAATTTAATTATTTCATTTGTGAACTACATTGGTCTGTTAGTGGATTTTCTAACTCAATCCTTTGGAAGTTTTAGAATTGAATATTTCCATAGTAAGGTGTGTCTTTCTAATATTTTAAAACCAACTTGAGGGAAGTGTTTATATCTAACTGCAAGTACTATATAATTATATATTCTAGGTGTAAATTTTGATGTTGAATGAATATATGTATAGAAAGAGAGGGCTACTTCTTGGGTATCATTGTGATTTAAAATCTTGTTACCATGCCAGGTGAAATGGCCATTTCGATAAATTACTGAAATTTGATGCGACTTGGCACATACAATGTTTTGATGTGTCATTGTGTCAATCACATCGATGAGTATTCTTTTATCCCAATATTCAACACCTTTGGGCATGCTACAATATAAGTGAAGTTGGTTAAGATAATGCTATTTTTTTCGCTTGTCCCCATATAGGAAACAAAATTTGAATTTAAATATACAATTATGTTTTCTTTTTTTCCTCATCTCTTTTCCTCCTTCCATCTTCAATTTGCTATTGACACCATACATTGGAACGTTGGCACAATACCAAAGCAATATCATTTCAGTTAAAAATGGAAACTCCGGCATGTCTCGAGATTTTCAATCTTGGATATCATACATGATTGACTTCTTCATTGGTCATATCTTTGTGTATATAAATATATATCATTTTTAGAATTCTCAAATAATACTTCTGCTGTTAATTATATGTGTTGATTTACGTTTCTCTATTGCTTCAACTGGATGGTGATGATCTCCCTCTCTTTATTAGGCAATGCATGATTTTCTTCATCACCATCATCATATACTGAAGGTAGTGTATCTATTTTCCCATTTGTGTTTTTGTCATTTTTGTACATTTTGCTTTTATGAACCATAATATCTTTTCCATACTGGATTAAAATTTGTGTATTGTTTTAAAGTATGACCATTTGGAGTTCCCTGGTGCCGTACCACGTACTTTTATTGGTGAGTTCTGGAAACTCCAATAAAATAATTTGTTGTCGTCTCAACAGACAACGCTATCTCATTTTTCTAATGTTATGCTTTGAATAACAGCTGTTACTTGTGCTTGATGTTTGTGCTGTTTCAGTTGAATTTCTATATTAAAACTAAGTTGTTGATGATCCAAATACCTTAATAGGTTGTACCTTTTTGTCTCATGGGGTTACACCCATTTACTGCTAGCCAACATTGTTTGTGTTCTTGTAGTTTAACAGAAGCAGCTGCTGCTGTTCCCTTTTAAATTTTAGGTTTACCAAATTCACTAGATCTAGCTCTCTATGTTCGGGATGTGCATGAAGTTGTTTCATTACATTCTAAATGCTTATGATGAATATACTGAAACATTCCAAATGCGTATGAAGTTGTTTCATGGAATACTGAACATTACAAATGCATATGACGTTGTTTCATGGAATGCCCCATGGGAAAATTATTAGGTTGTCATTTTCTTTGATTCTTCCTTTGTCAATTATTTTGTTACAAATGTTTTGTCTGGACAGCTTAGAGTTCCCAGAAATGTTTACAACCTAACAGGATAGGCTGTGCATCATTTTGTACCTTTTGATCTATTTAGTGAATTAGTTAAATCCAATTATTAAGTTGTTGCTTCGTTGCTATATGGTAGTGGTGTTCTTGTTCTTCTTTCTATAGATTTATCTATTCTGGGCTTCTCTTTATTGACAGTGCATTGGTGCCTGATTTATTATCTATAAGACATCCTTATGAATAAAAATACTCATTGTTCTGCTATTTTTTTTGAAGCAACAGTTAAGTACTGTAAGAATTTATTGTTTTATTTACAGAAAAATGGAGTTTTTTCAGACAAGAAATGGCTTTGTTATACCATTTTATTGTGGTTGGTCTAATTCTATAATCATCTAAAATTATTATAGATTTCAGTCTCCAGACTATTCTACACTGAAACTCCAAATATTTGTTTGCCTCTAGCTGAAACTCCTAATATTGCTGCTGACCAAAACTTAAATGCTTTATGACTTGTGCATTCTGTAGAATATGTTAATGATTTGCATGTGAAACTGATGGATAGCTTCCGCTGACATATTTCTAGCAATAATAATGTCAATATTATTTGTCTCTATCATTCAGGTGCCCTGATTGTGTCCGTTTTAGCATCACCAGTAGTGGTCCTGATGCATTCCATTCATCTGTCAAAAGCATATCATCTGTTAGCAGGTATTTAATCTCTTGAACATTCAAGTTTTGTAGCTTTTCCAATTTTCAGTCATTTTTTTGAAGCTGTGAAGTTTGCTGTAAAAGATATTTGCAATTGGGTGAAATATAGGCAGCCTTAACAGCACGATCCAATACCTATTGTCACACTTCTGGACCCAACTCCCTTCCTTGTCTTTGAATCAGGGATTAAAATCTCGAGCCGTATCGCACGATACCGGCGAAAAATTTCGTTCCATTGATGGATTGACACTGGCACAGGAATTCTGGCCGGGAGACGCCACCGGAGGCACCGCGCGGCCTTGCCGACGCCACCGGAGGTGCCGCGCGGCCTCGCCGACGCCACCGGAGGCGCCGCGCGGCCTCGCCGACGCCTCGGAGGCGCCGACGGCCTCGCCACCGGAGGCGCCGCTTGGGTCCGGTGATGCCACCGGAGGCGTCGCGCGAGCTCGGCGGCGTCGCGCGAGCGGGCCGCACGCGGCCCCGTCGTGCACGTCACAGTGGTCGCGATTTTTGTTTCAGTTTTAAAACATAGGGTTTAATCAGATTTTAATAATAAATTCCTAGCTATAGTTGGAGATAATTTAAAAAGATTTTATTAAAATCTATAAAATTATCTTATCTTTTTTTTTAAAAAATATTGTATTTTTTATTTTAAATATTTAGATTAAATTTTTTATTTTAGTTAATATATTTTATATTTTAAAAATACCGAAATTATACCGGCACAGTATGATACAGTACCGAAACTGTATCGTTCCGGTCTGGGACCGAAATCTCGAGACGGCTTGATATTTTAAACCTTGCTTTGAATAATGGAAAAACAACATAAATTATAGTTATGAAGGTGTTTTCCTTTGTTTACCCAAAGTCAAGATTGGTTTATCCATTCTATAGAAAAAATTTTGGACAATTTTATTTTTCAAAATTAGGCATAATGAAGGGGAACCTTGGCACAATGGTAAAGTTGTTGCCGACCTAGAGGTCACAGGTTCGAGTTTCGGAAACAGTTTCTTGCAAAGCATAGGGTAAGACTGCGTACAATAGACTCTTCCTCGGGACCCTGCATTGGCAGGAGCTTGGTGCATCGGGCTGCCTTATTTTTTTTAGGCATAATGCAATTCCTTCGCGATTGGCCAAACTATTTCTAAATTTTTTTCATTTCAATTCAATTCCCCCTAATGCAACAAATCATGCATACTACCATAGCATGGTATTTAACATTTAAAAATTTCATCATGGTATCCAATCTCCGACAACATGAAATTACTATCTGTATTTAAACAAACATGCAGAGGAGATCAAGACTTAGATCCTATTATGCAAGAAGCAATGTGACCTATATAAGGTTATGTAAATATGTGATAGCTGGACATAGTGTAGTTCAAGAAATAGGTGTAGGACATATAGTGCAGGTGATCACATATAATAATGCCAATTTTGAGAAGGCTGGAGAGCTATTACAGCAAGAGCAACTAGCATTATTTTGGACACCATACGTAATATATTATATCAATTTAACAAAATTATTGTATAATTATCAAGGTTTACAAATGAGAAAATTTGTTAATAGGGAGATTTTATGACCAAGAGCAACTAGATTTGTGACTCACTTTCTTTTGTTAATGTCGTCTCAGAAAAAAAGTTGAATTGAAAAACATGTTCACTTATGAAGATTGGGAAACCCTCGTTACTCTAACACAACTAAAGGTGAAGAAATATAAAATATTATTATATCTACTAGATTTTTGGACTACATTATAGATATTCTTATAGTTGTAAAGCCCTTGTATGTTACTCTATGCAAAGTTGACATGGACAAGAAGTTGTAAATGAGCAATGTTTACCAATTAATTCATGAATCAAAAGAGGAAATTACGAGTCTATAGTCGCTAATCAAGTATCAATATTATATTGATATAATCCTTGAAAGATGGGACAATCAAATAAGAAAATATATTGGTTATTTATTTAATAATAAAGAATTTTAATATTGTTACTAATAATTATATATTCTGTATTTTAGGGTATTATCTCAATCAGACATATTAATATCGATGTATTCTAGTTACAAATGTGTGACCTTCAGAAGTGTAATATTAAGATTACAAACAAATAGAGAATTAGCTGCCGTGACTATTAAAGAAAGTTCATTATTTTGAGAGATAATTTTTTATCGATCCGTTTATAATGTCATGCAAATATAAAATGAATGCAGATAAATATAACATAATTTATTACTAACCATTGTTAACACATATAAATATTATTTTAATTTTATTTATCTTACAACTGAGTTGTAGTTATGATATGGAGAATTAGCTCCAAATTTAAAAAAGTTTGCACTACGAATTCTCTTCTATACGTAATCTTCAAGTGGTTGCGAAAGAAATTGGTTACCTTGCTCCCTCATTTATACAAGTCTCTGGGAGAAGATGCTGTATTTTCATTATGTTGGTGTAATCACACTCTTGGAGATCAGGTATGATTGTTGTTTTGATGGATTGGACAAATAACTTAACTTAAGTTACGATTATTATTATATTTGATATGTGTATTGAGTCATGCAGGACTTGGAGATATACACATTAAGATGAGTTAGCGTTGCCTAGGTCGGATGTTGATCCGTTGGCTCCATGTCTATGGAGTTTAGAGAAGGATGGTGTGATGTATTTAAGCGACTGTAGGACGAGAAGCATCAGAGAATGACTAAGCCGAGGAAGCGAATATTATAGGCAAAGGCATGAAGGATAACACGAGGATGAGCCATGATCTTGGGTGCATCCTAGGGACGAATAGCCTAGCGAGAGATGACTTCTAGGCAAAGGTAAACTCTTAGGGAGTTAAGTGTGAGAGACTATGTATTTGGGCGAAGGGTAGAATCTCACATGGGTAGCTCGACCTTAGAAGTGGTCGGAGTGATAGGAACATTTGACTGGTACTTGACCTAGTCGATTGATGACTGAGTCGTGGACCTATTGGTTTGAATAGAAGGGTTTTCTGTTCTTTGTTTTTTTGTCTAGTTGACTCGAATCAGTTGACTAGTGAAACCCTAAACTTCAAATGAGAAGAAGTTAGGGTTTAGACTAGTTTATGGTTATTGTTCACCAGTCACTTAATGTCCAATAGACTACTTAGTCGACTTTCATTGGTCACTTAATATCCAATAGACTACTCAGTCGACATTCACTGGTCACTTAATGTTCAATAGACTACTTAGTCGACTGGGCTAGATGGCTGGTGAATAGAATGCTTCTGTTTGTGGCCAAGTTGATTGCTGGGCTGATTGATCAAGGGCAGTTGACTGAGAGACAATTTCCAATTGACTTTGTGATAGAGACTAGGCTGTCAGAAGCATTGATGGAGCAATAATGCTAGGATTGACTGACGACAACATTGCATTGAATAGCAATGACAAAGAAGCGGAATAAAGGTAGGAGCTTGATTTGGATTTTAAACAACTTGTGTTCCTAGCTATTCTTGAGAACATTCTTGAGCTAAATTGAGAGTCTTCTTGTGATCTTGTTGTAATCTTTCTCAAGTGAACTTAATTAAGAAGGAAAAAGATTAATGGTGATTCAACTAACACTGTGGATATAATAGCTTGTGGACAACTACGAACCACGTAAATTGTTGTGTAATTGTGGTTTGAGTGTATTTGTTTTATTTCTTATTTCCACTACATTTTTATGTTACCTTACTGAGCAATTAGCAAGAATTGTTTAAGATGTAATTTAGGGAACATGAGCTATTCACCCCGTCTAGCTCAGCCTCTCGATCCTATAACACATCATAATATGCATCTTTAACTAAGAGCCATAATAGAAGATAAAGAAGAACAAGAGTCTAGTGATGGAGATCCATTTAATATTGACTTTGTCTAGATTGAGAATGATTCAACGATGGATTGGTGGAGTTCTGTTGAGATTGAGAATTTATTACTTTTCGATATAAAAGATCCACCACTATCATCTCAATTTCTTACCTAGGAGATTGAAAAGTGTAAGCTAGAGGAGATGATGGTGAGGAAGATAATGATGAAACTTTTAAATTTCGATTTTCTAGATCTTGGCCTAAATGTTCTTAAACATTCCAACCCCAAATCCAACCAAGGTTCTCAAGTAAAGGTAAAGGTAAAGATAAAGCTCTTGCAATCTTTACTAACGGGAAAGGAAAAAAAAAAAGCAAAACTCCTATTTTCAAGTGAATGGGTTAATTAAGCATTGGTGAAAATCCAATCAATGCAATTGATGAACAAAAACACGATGAGAGTGATGAAACATCATCACCTTTTGACATTGCAATTCGATGAGAAGTTCAAAACGATAATAGCAATATTGACAATAGTGCATGTACTCATGGAAGTGATGTCAATGGCGATGCACCTAGTGGTTGTGAAACCTATATTCCCTCAACTCCATCACCAGATCCTTGGACATGTGAGTAATGTTGCATACATGCAACTATAGATGATCATAGAACTCGAACTGTTAAGAGTCGGTATCAATGCTTATATAAGGGTGACAATCAAAAGGAAACTTATGATTATTGAGATATGCATAAGAGGTTACCTGAGATTGATTATGATCGAAGTTCATCATGCTTTCAACCTTCTTACTATAGCTCTAATGCATCATGTGGTCATCCATCATATCAAAGCTTGGGTATATATGTCTATCCTTTTCCCATGATTTGAATCCTAATTCTTGTAGTTCTAGTTCATGTCCAACTCCTAGTGAATCGAGATGTATCAATGGATATATGGAGAAATTAATATCAATACCACATATCATGGGATAATTATTTGATTTGGGTGTTGGAGAACTATGTGATTAATCTTAAAAGGATATTGTAAGAATTAATGCTTCCTTCCATCTGATTCACAACACTCTTTTTAGTATTAATAAGGTAACATGTTAATGATTATTTTTTTTGAAAGAGATCTATTTATTTGCTTTTGGTTAAAAACTTATATAAAGCTAATATAAAATGAATATAAAAAATATATAGAAAATACACATTATCTAAGAATTATTATATATAGTTAGTGTATACATTATATTAATAAGTTAAAACCATCATACTTTTGTTTCTTTACTACATAATATTAATTTTAAATATTCTTGAAATACAAAAAAGCACATTAATTACAAACATAATTTTAAGCTGGGAGAATTTGAATTCACTATACATCTATATAAATATAATATAACGAATAGCCATAGTTCATCAAATCTCAAATTTGTAACAATTTAAAGCCGAAGACCCATCTTCATGACATGCAATCTCTCTGCAATAGAACTTCAAGTGATTAAAATTATTTTATTATGTGCAATAATAATAAAATAAATTTTGAATTGATGTCTTCTCTAGATACTAAAAAATTTAATAAGCATCAAACATCTCACGAGAAATGAAATATGAATTCAATTAAGGTTTAAAATATCGAGCCGTGCCGGAGTTTCGGTCCCGGACCGGAACGATACAGTTTCGGTACCGTATCGTACTGTGCCGGTATAGTTTCGGTATTTTTAAAATATATAATATATTAACTAAAATAAAAAATTTAATCTAAATATTTAAAAATAAAAAATAAAAATATTTTTTAAAAATAATAAACTAATTTTATGAATTTTATTAAAGCCTATTTAAATTATCTCGAACTATAGCTAGGAGTTGATTATTAAACCCTAAGTTAAAAATAAAAAAAAATAAAAAAAAAGATCGCGCGCACTGGCAGCATGCTCGCCGCCCGCGGAGGCAACTCCCGGCCCCGCGCGTCGCCTCCGGCGGCGTCGCCGGGCCCGGCGCGGCGCCTCCGGCAACGTCTCCGGCGGCGTCGCCGGGCCCGGGCGTCGCCGGGCCCGGGCCCGGCGCCTCCGGCGGCGTCTCCGGTGGCGTCGCCGGGCCCGGGCGACGCCTCCGGAGGCGTCGCCGCGCCCGAGCGACGCCTCCGGCGGCGTTTTCATGCCGGAAACACGGTGCCGGTGCCGGTACCGCGGCGGAACGATAAATTTCGTCCGTATCGCGTGATACGGCTCGGTATTTTAATCCTTGAATTCAATAATTAACATCGAAAATATAAAATCAATAGTGACCATTTATAGCAATCAAATATTAATAAAAATATTTTTTAATTAATAGACGCTAATATTTAGAAAAGGAAAAAGTACCAAAACTATATTGGCATTACGTAATATCCTATTGAAACTGCATCATTTTGGTCCGCCATTGAACATTGTTATGGCTCCAAATTTTAAACCTTGATGTCACCTTTTTGCTTCACTTTGTTATTGATTTGGAAAATCTTCCATGTTCGGTATATATATAATTGTGAATATATGTCCACTGCTAACTGGTTGTTTAATAGCTATTACCTAGAAAATTCTCTTATACTACCAGGTAAACATCAAATGCTACTTAAATATTTACTGTGGTATAATAATCTGATTCCTCTCTGTGCCTATGTATATGGAAGATTTTTCTTTGCTATTCATTGTGATGAAGCTTCATGGTATATCTGCTTTTAAAACGGTGATTTTTTTCTTTCATTTTTAGTTCGCTTCATGTTGGGCTTCATTGTTCTATTAGCTCTGCGCCTTTTTCGAATACAGGTAGTACTGATCTTTTATACTTGAATCTACACTTCAAAGTCAGAGAGAATATTTTACTATCTATATTTGATTCTTTTTGGATGATTGTTAACAATTTTTTCTCATCAATTTCCATTTTAGAGTTGCACCAACTGACATTGTAGTTAACTATTTTAGATAGGAGTTAAGCAACATAACCATTGTATGACTAGAGGTTTTAATCTCCAATTTGGGTGTTGATTGATCCATGCATCTTGAAAGAATTAGTTTTTTCAAAAATTTATCATGCTAATCAGAATTTTCTTTAGAAAACTTGAATCCTGTTCAATCTTTTATATATATTTTGTTTGATTTAGGTTTTTACAATGGATTACTAATTATAGTTCAGGACATGGCATACATCTGCATGAGTTATTAAGTAAAGGCACTGCCTAATATAATTTTGTGAGGTTTTCCTACTTTATACTCTTCAAGTTTCCAAAAAAGTTGGATGTTTTTTCATGGTTATTACTTGTGCGAGCTCATTGTTGGGAATAGATGCCCTAAAAGCTATAGGGAAGTAGTGAATGCAGTAAGATGATGAAGTAATTTTATAGTTAATTGTTCTCTGTGATTTAGGGATAGAAGGATAAGTTTTTAATATTAGTTGGTGGCTAAATAAAGTTTCCACATGTTTCTATTTAGAGGAAAGAAAAATAAGTTTAGTTAAAGAACAGCTTTAGCTTTTGCATATTTATGCCAACGTATTGTGCGTCATTACTTGACTACTATAGTTTCTTGTGAAAGACCATTTAAGGTTTTACTTGAGCTCCAGAAGGAATCTAAGTGTAGCACTTAGGTCATAGCCAATCATTATATACTAGAAAGTTTCTTTTCTATTAGACGTTAGGATAATTTCTCCTTTTATGATGTTCACACATAAGTTTGTTATTTTTTCAGTAAATTCAGTATGACATCTCCACTCTTTTTACAGGTGAGGAAGAAATTTGGATATCATGTTGAGGGATTCTTTGCCACATTAACAGCTATACAATTTCACTTGTTATTCTACTCTACACGCCCTCTTCCAAACATTCTAGCCTTTGGTTTAGGTGCTCACATTTTCCCTCTATGTCCTAAAGCTTCTTTCAAAAATGTCTTGCTGAATTCTGTTGCTGCTGTGGAATAAGTATTCATTGCACCTGCTTCCTACATGCTCCCTAATTTTAGTTCCATAATGATTGGACATGAAAACACTTTTGAGATATGTGCTTAAGTTTATTTGATTTTGCTTTATATGATGATGAGAGGAAAACTCGGACATATGAAAGGAAATTGTTGGTCAACAACTTGCACTCTTACATCTATCTGAAACATAGATAATAAAATTGCATTAGTGCTGTTAAGTTCTACATGCAGTAAAAGATTTGCTTGTATGTCTTATATCTAAGAGAAAGTTCTCCTGTAATATTAGGTGATAGTTGGTTAAGAAAATATAGCTTATTTTTAGTTTGATCAATGCAATAGGTCATGTAGAGAGCTACTTGGAATGCATACTTACTAAAAATTATGCTAAGCCTTTTTCTTCAGGAGCAAGGAATGAAACCCACCTAAGTGTCAAAAATTGAATTTGAACCTAAAATCTTGTGCAACAGAATCGAGTCCTTACCAATTTAGCTTGCAAGTTTCAACATGTTCAATATTTTGGTTTTTCTGACTCTATCACCAGTAACCACCATTTGTTGCAGCAGATTAACTGAATGTCTTCTAACATTGATTGTTGCTGGTGCAGTTAACTTGGCATATTCTTTCTGGTTTGAAGGAAACCCACGTGCTACACTCCAGTGTCTGGTATTTTTCTCTGGCCTGTTTTCCCTGGAAAATTTTTGTTTTTATTTAATTGTTTCTGGCCTTTCTTATTTATGCACATATAAAGGTGGATCGGTCTATTCTGTTTAATGGAGGTTTCTAAGCTCTGCTTGTAGCTAGTTCTATCCTGATTCTCAATGCATGTTCAAAAATTGAAACATGTTTGATGATTATGTTTTGCCTATTCATATGCTTTTGGATCCATCCTGAGTGAATTTTCTGTATTGGGATCTTTTCAGCAAACATAGGGTTATCATTTCTTTATGCATGCCATTCTCTGGAATCTGGAACTATTTCATCTACTTCAACTTTGTTAGCTCAGTTCCTTATTATTTCTCTGCGCTTTCCCTGTGGGTGTCTTTTGTAAAAACTAAGGTTTTCCTATAATTTGGTTATTTACCTAAGTATTATCTGAAAGGATGCTTAGTAACTTGTAAGTTGAATTTCTCTTAGCACATATGCTTAGTAAATTTATTATGAGAAAAGATTGAGCTGATTACTATTAGTCTTCCTGATCTCTTTCAATTTTATCTGATTATTGTGATTCTTCTTTTACAGTCCACATTCAACCACACAACCACAATGGTGTCTCAGTTGGCTTTTGTTTTTTTCTTCATTGAACTACTTGCAGTGAAGCCTGGATAATATGAATTCAGCAATAGCAGCTATTTCTAGAGCATGTTTTAGTAAACCTTGTTGAAAACTTTGTAATTATTTTCTCATCTTTCAGCTTTGTGCAACAGTAATGTTTAGATGTGATACTGTTCTGCTCTTTGGGCCAATTGGAATTGAACTTTTTCTGGTATGTTTCTTGGTTTATACATATTCTCTTAATAAATACTAAAATCAAATTGAAGTGCTTACTTCTGTACCTTTTACATTTTAAGTATTCTCAATCAATCATGTAATACGAACTGCTTGCTGTTTTACTTTGGATAGCTAGATATTATGGTATTACAGGATTTTTAGTGTTATATATGCTAAAGAGTCTGAGACCTGTACTGTTAACAATTTCAATGGTAAGGCAAATAATGTATTAGTTAAATTAGACTATCTGACCATCAGTTACTATATGGTGTTTTACCTGGTTTGATTCTAGCTAGCTTAAAATTTAAAAATAATGAGATATTCATTTAGAGCTAATTTCTGGGTTTGCAATAAGTTGAATTGATTTAATGTAGGAAGAACCTTGGTTGCTTGGTTGTGTTGATAATCAATGTATCACTACGAGAACATTAGTGGAAGGTTGTTATTTGTGTGATGTTATTGGATTTGTGCACATATCTCTACGTGGATTTGGGAAGTTGGAGGTGAAAAGATGCTGTATTAGATAAAAATCATCAATAAACTTAATTATCACCATATACAATGATATTGATATTAATTTTGATCCTTTTACACAGCTATGTTTTTTTCTCTATATATGATCTTGTTAGGGTGTTGGTCATTTTTGAAAAAATATTGTATATATAAAATGCATACATCTTCCAAAGCCAAAGTTTCATGTTTCTTTGTTACATTTTTTGGTGGCAGAACAAATCCATCTCCATTTTCGAGGCAATTAAGTGTTGCATATTGACAGCGTTTTTAAGCATAGGCAAGTTGTATTTATGATGGTAATTTTTATAAAGAATTCTATGTTAGGCAAAAATTATTTCTTTTTTTGGTATGTTTCACCTGCTTCATTATATCCATTCAGGGGGCACTGTACTGCTTGATTCAGTCATGTGGCAAAGAATTTTATGGCCAGAGCTGGAGGTTTTTTGGTTTAATACCATCCTAAACCGAAGTTCAGAATGGGGTGTATCCTTACTAATGTTCAACAAGATGTGTATGTTAAAAACTGCACTATGCATGGTTCTTGAGCCTTTGTTTTCTTTAATTCTGCACTAACAAAGAGTAAGAAGCATAATTCTTTAAATCATAGAGTTAATACATGAATCTAGAATAGTGTTGATGATTATTCTTAAATTTAGCACAACTTTTAAAGTTATCATATCTAGCACAACGTTAGTATTTTGCACTAACAAAGTCTTTATAGTCTCTCTTCCTCTATTAATGTGCGTATTTGTCATGGTCTCACATTGTCAAACTGAGACATTTATTGGATGCCTACGTGTTCATACTATCTTAAATATGTCTCTTAGTTTTTTTCCTTAATAGATACAATCTTGACTTTCTATTTAGCACATTCATCTTAACATCCTTATGCCTACGATTCTTATTTGTTCTCATGTGCTTGCTTCCTAGTCCAACATTTAGCTCTATATAATATAGTAGGTCTAACCATAGTTTAAAATTTCGACCTGTATCGAAGTTTGTTCCAGACAGAAACGATACAGTTTCGGTACCGTATTGTACTGTGCCATACTGATATAGTTTCAGTATTTTTTTATTTTTTAAAAATAAATATATATTAATTTTATTAATATTTAAGTATTAAATATGCTCACTATTAATGTTATATCTTGAGTTGTTGAGTTTATATTTCAATATTTGCTTATAAGATAATAATTATTAAATTTTTATAAAAATTATTTTAAAAATAAATCATTCTTAAAATTCAAAATTACATCTAAAATATAAAATTATTTGAAATGCTTAAAGATATTTATAAAATTACTTTGAAGGTCTTAAATTATTTTTGAATATATTTATAAATTGTTAATTTTTTTAAATTTATTTGAAATGTTTAAGAACTATATTTTGTTTTTTAGATTATTTTAAATTTACATTCAATTTTCAATATATATTAAGAAAATTTAAATTATTTTGTAATTTTTAAAAATTATTTAAAAAAATGAAAATAATTCTTAATATTTTATAACTATTATGTATAATTAATAGTTATATAATAATTAATAATTTTATTTATAATAAAAAATTTCCTATTTAAAAAATATTAATCTTGAATGAAAAATCGCGGCTGCTACAGTGAGTGCTGATATCTTATGGAGGTCGCTGTGGGCAACACCTTCTGCACCCCAGTAGAGGGCTGTGACATCCTTTGCACCCCCGCGGTAGGTCACGACACCCTTCATGATCTTGCGGCAACTTTGCAATTTCGCAACGACCTCCCTTAGGTTGCTAATGTATGTCCCGTGCCAGAACGATAAATATTGTTCATTTTGGATGGTATGGGTTGATGTTTCAAACTATGACTCTAACAACCATTTTGTGAAACTTCCTTTTAAGCATTAGAGATACTTTTCAATCACAAAAAAACTTGATCTCTTCTCTATTTCAATCATTCATCTCTATCAACCCTCCCCTCCATCCTTTTGCAAAACCCTAAATACTTAAAACTCTTAGTTATAGATAACTTGTCATCTCATAACTTTTATTAGCTATGTCTAATACTAATAAACTAAAGTTCCATATATTCTTTTACCTTCAGTAGTTCCTGCTAAGGTTCGAGCTTAGCATTGTCTTCTTAATGTGTCTCATCAATCAAAATAAGCAATCTGCAAATAATATGCCCTATAATAACATGTCTTGGATGTATTTAATGAGTTCATCTATGACTAATATAAAAGGTACGAACTTAGAACTGATTGGGTCACATCAGAAGCAGCAAGAGAAATTTGTTATCTGTGTATCCCCTTTCTCTCTCTTAAATTTGAGATTGGACCTAGAATAATGTTTTCATTGTGTTCACATAGGTGGTATGGAGGTCATGCTACAGAGCAAGGCATTTGAGGGAGGCAACTAAGGTGAACATCAAGTTTGGGACATCACCTCAAGAAGGCATGGTGGGAGGTGGAGATGAATTTACAAGCAATGAAGCCACCTCCATAGAAGTATCAAGGGAATCTTTTTGGTGGGAGGGAGTGGATTAGGGTAGTAGATTCACAGGTGCATATAGTGGGTTGTGTTGAGACTTGAGAGGATATTTTGGAAGAGGACGAGTGCATCAGAGTGGCTGTTGATGAGCAGAGCAATTGGGATAAAGGGATGGACAGTGGAGCTGTTGAGGTGTTTGATGATTTTGAGGGAAAGACTAGTGCTTAGGTCGAAGAGAGTGCTGAGGCTTCTGACAAAACTGCTAACTGCTGTGTTGTACGTTGGTTCCCAATAGTGGGAGTACAAGGGTTGAGCAACCTGAGCAACGGATCATCAAAGACAAATGAGGGATGATGGACAAACAGGTTGGATCCATTAAAATGCTCTAGATGTCTATTGTACAAGTGATCCGAGTTGATATAGTGCCAAGTAGATGCCACATCATCTTTTTTGATGGATGTTATTTTTTTTAATACAAAATGCTAACATTGTGCCACCTATTTTGGTTTTTTTTGTGAGTCTCTTGTATTCCATGACTAACCTGACTATGGATTTAAAGAATCAATACATCGTCAAATTCATACCTGTTAGGATATAACTCCAGGCGTAGAATATCTGTTTCTTATGTGATTTGGTGCAGCGTAAACTTTTTTTTTCATGGAGATTAGCATAAAAGAGAAGGAATTCAGAGACTTGTTGCAAACCACAGAGGTGTTAATATAGCAGAAACTGATAATGCATAAGATCTTTCATAACATATGACTATGGATTTTGCTTCCTTTGATATTGTTGATCTAGACTCAATCATTTCATTGGTATTTCACTTCAGCACTTCCTCGTTCTCTGCTTGTAGCATATCCTCTTTGTTTGGTGAGTTATATTTGATGCTATACATTCAGTTTTTTTTAATCTTTCTTTATTTGTTTTGTTTATTTTGCTTGGATTGTATCCTATACTATTTATGCCTATATTTCATGCCACAATATCTTTTGCCCATTTTTCATGTCCCATCAGTATTATCTTAGGCTAAAAGTAACTCTTATGATATTAGTTACCTCTCTTTCCTCTAACTTGCATACTGGTGCCAGTCTCAGATG
This sequence comes from Curcuma longa, assembly GCF_044706935.1. Lineage (NCBI taxonomy): Eukaryota > Viridiplantae > Streptophyta > Magnoliopsida > Zingiberales > Zingiberaceae > Curcuma > Curcuma longa. Next base: position 4,913,944 of record NC_133879.1, read on the forward strand.
AAGAAACACACTTTGATGTATCAATCTTTCTGCTGGTATTTCTGGTTTGGAAAATATATTCTGATCCTTAGTTATATGTTGCATAAGATGCAAACTAGTTCATTCATAAAATTATAGGTCTATATTGTTTCTTTAAAGACAATATCTCCTGTGTGCATTTGCCACACCCTTTGTGTACATCTGTCACACCCCAACGCAAGCCATGTCCTGAACAGATACCATTTCCTATATATGAACAACATACTACCACATTAATAACATAACAAATAGTTTAGTGAACAACTGAACTGAAAGGACTTCATTCCTTAGTAAAAGTATATTTCCCTTACTGTACACGCCCTCTTCTCTTAATTTATTTTCAGCAGTGAAACCAGCCCTTCGCTGCTTTCTTAACCTCTTTGTCCCAATCCATAATGGGTGCTGGCCTGCATGGGAAACCACACATGGGCCATCTATATATTTTTTTCCTTTTTTTTTAAGATTTAGCTGGTTAGGTGTGTTGGGCTCCATAAAATGCAAGCTTAAGACATTAGAAACACCGCTATATCTGCATATGGAAGCTTAAGACATTAGAAATGCCGCAATATCTGTGTATGCTATTTCCCAAGCCATAATTGATATTGTTCTCGATCTATCTGATTTCACAAGAAATAGTAGTCTTTCTTCAAGTATGTTTCATTTCATCTGTAGCTGCAATGCAATCAGAATGCTGATTAAAACTCTCAAATTTCTATTGGTATATAACACTTATAATTGGAAGATGCCTGGAGTGATATACCACTTGTTGTGGTTTGTTTCTAAATTGAAGTTAATTTTTTGAAATAACACCTGTTCTTACAATGTGAATATGCCTTAAGAAATGTGGTTCAGGTAATGTGATGAAGTTTGGAACAGTCTTGCTTCCCTAATGTTCTGCTTGACCTCAAGTTGGGTATATAGTTCATCATGCTTCATTTAATCATGTCTGAACATGCTCAATAGCATCGGATAATCAAAAACATTAACAAGAACATAAAAAACATTAAAAGTCTGTTTGAGTTTCCTTCATGTTTGAAACAATTAAATTCTCTTGCTAGGTTAAGCAATCAGTGTGATTTGGTTGTTACAGGTAGGAATGCTGCTTGACCGGAGGATTTTACCTTACATAATTCCTGTCTTCTCATTTGTTTTACTTTACTCAAAACTTCCACACAAGGTATGGCCAACCAAATTCTTGCTAGCATTCTTATAGTGACTTGGTATCTTATCCAGTCACATATGACAGGAGCTTCGTTTTATAATTGGTTCCATTCCCATATTCAATGTATCAGCAGCAATTGCAGCAAGCAGAGTGTATGACAAACTTACCTTTTAATTTTATTTGCACTAAAGTTGATTCTACAGTTCACATTATCTGAAATTTTCATGGTTGCACCATTTTACATTACTTAAGTAATTTCTTGGAGGTAAATAGAAGTATTATTCTTTATGATATAAATTCATACAGATATATATCGATTTAAATGGTTTTAGATTGCATGATTCATGTACTGTTCTTGCTTCTTGTTTTTCTTAGTTACATAGATTTAAATTTCATTTTGTATTGGTAGGTACATGCAATAGGTTATTGTGTATTAAAACTGAAATTCAATCACCATGCATGAAAACTACATGTTTTGCTAATTCCACCCACCACAAACTTTCATTTTGATATTTTGTAATGCATGCTACAAACTTTCAATTCAGCATATACCAAACTATTGAACTTAAATTAAACCCTATCAAACTCAATTTAAGTAATTTAAACCAAGGTTTAAAGTCTTGTTTTAAATTGGGGATTTTGTCCTTGGATGGAATGAAGCAAATATCATGTCATTTTGCCCTACTAACATATGGCGCCGATGGTACCAATGATGAAGAGGAGGAAGAGGTAGAAATACATCTTTTGTTGGTGATGTTGGAGAGAGCTTCATATGACATGGATAAAATCTTGAAATCTCCAATCACCTTGCTTGACATCATTGATGATGAACATATGGCGCCGATGGTACCAATGATGAAGAGGAGGAAGAGGTAGAAATACATCTTTTGTTGGTGATGTTGGAGAGAGCTTCATATGACATGGATAAAATCTTGAAATCTCCAATCACCTTGCTTGACATCATTGATGATGAAAACCTCTTGGTACATCAAACTAGGCCCGTAAATGAACCAAACGTTCGTGAACATACTTGGTGCTCGACTTGTTATGTTCGTTCAATACACACAAGATCAATTAAATGAACAAGCTTGAACAACTTGTTAAACTAAACGAACAAGCTGAACACATATGCGTTCAACTCGTTAATGTTCGTGAACCTTATTCATTAATAAAACTCTTATCAACATGCTAAATAAACAAAAAACTTTCAAAATGAGCAAATAAGTTTGTATTATCAAGTTCAATAATCAACCAAACAAGTTTAAAATGTAAAAGTTTTAAACAATTACTCAAGCTTGAAGTGAGAGCTTGATAACTAAGCTCAAGCTCATAAAAAAAGAAACCAAGCCAAATTTAAACAATTGTTTCGACGACTTGCTTCCTTTTAGGCATGACTTGGCTCGGTTACCTTATCAAACAAGCTTGAACACCACAAAGCTTGACTCGGCTCGACTCAGCTTGTTTACAACCCTACATCAAACTATCCACCTCATATCGCAATTGATTAAACCCAAAATCTCCTTGCATTCACTCATCCTTGGTGGAAATAGAGTTTCAACTAGCACGAGTCATGGGTGAAGGATTATGAGAAATCTTAGGAAGGACGGAACCAAGCTTGCATATCAAAGTTAACAACCATTTGCTCATTATTTATTGTCTACTTGTCCTGGTGTTGTTTTATGTCTTAGTGTAAAAGTGAAATAAAAGTCTTATGCATTTGGCACAACATGAGATTAATCCCCCGTTTATACCCAAATTAAACTTTAATTCTTATCTTTTTGATAATATGTCAGGTATATCAATAGGAAGAAGGATGGCTGGAGGTGGCTATACATAATATTACTTGGATCTTTACTCATCAGGTTGAATTTCATTGTTTAATATAGTGAATTCAGATCCTTTTTTTGTGTGCTGCAGTGTGGTTACTTGTCAGAAAACAATGAATGCTTTCTTTTAATCTTATAGCATGATTGTTTTAGTCTAGGATGTTCTGTCATGATGTTCCTTGCATCCTATAACAACTATCCTGGTGCTTATGCTTTGAAGGGTCTGCATCAATCAGGTAATAGCATTGGCAATCTGTGTGCCTTGTTATCTCTTTTTGATGAAGCATCTAATTCTTATCAGTTTCTGAGTTGTTTATTTAAAATTCTAGATTTTTTAAACTGTTTTTGCTGATCTAGAGCCATTGTATTTGTTATCTGCATTAGCACAATGCTCTTTTTCTAGCTGTGGGATTGTCAGCCTTTTCAATTTGAATAATAGTCTAAGTTGTTGTTACATAATCAATGTTAAAAGAATGTAAAGAGAACAAAGAGTTAATAGATATTTGTTTAGTTAGTTTGCCCGATCGGTCTATATAATTTTGTGAATAATCCATAAGCATGTCTTTAAAGACAATCTTATCCAACTCATGAGTAAATGGTATCAAAATAGAACTAGGTGCATTGAATCTAAACAAATTGAGATTGAAAAATAGGCAATCGATTGAAATTTATTCAAGTTGGGTTGAATGTGCAAAATTCGATAGATTTTATATAGTCTTTTCATTGATACTAGTTTGACCTCTTGTCACTTACTTTAATTCTTGCTTACATTGTTGAGCCTTTCCATTGCTTGAGATTTGTTAAGAGCTTAGGTTGAATAATCAACCTTACCATTGTCGGTGATCCACCTTTAGTTTGATCAAGTGTTTCATCTATATTGCCCCCACGGGTGTGGTGCAATGGTAAAACACTTAGAGAAACAAATAAGAGACCAAAGTTCAAATCCCAATAGGGATGCATATTCTAGGGGTTGACCTCTAAGTGTGCATAAGTTGTGCTATGAATTTACTGATAGACGAACTAGAGGAAAGGCTATCTACCTTCAGGATTAGTCGGGCCAAGCCCGGATACTTGGATTATTAAAAAACAATATTTCATCTATATTTCTTTTTTGCAATGCGAAACGAAAGAGGTTACAACTTAAATGAGAGAAAATACACCTTTCTTGATCAGTAATGGCCTCCATCCTATAAACTAGAATTCGATATGATTGAGATCATAATAAAATCCTATCATATAGAATAATAATTGTTAGATAATATTATAATTTTAAACTAATAAATATGATTTTTTATTTTTTATAATATATGATTGGAATTCATTGATTCCATTTTAATAAATTTGATTTATTACATATCCATAATCTAATAAATATACATAGTTGGAGATCTATTGATAGTATCATATTTGGAGACTTATAAGTTTTAGTTATATGAAATCTAGTTAACATATGCGCATTTATTGTTGGTGCTAGATGGTATGCTAGAGGAAAGGGGGTGAATAACATGCATGCAAATTAAAAATTAACTTTCTCTTGGTGTGATCTCAGTGAGGACATAAACTCATTAACAATGGAAATAATATAAAACACAAGCATATATCATAGTGATTTTATGTGGTTCGGTAGCCTCTAGGATCCTACTTCATGGCCTATGATCCTTTAGCCGCATCACTCTTAGAATCCTATTCTTCGATAAAATACTGAAGGTGGAGAAACCTTTATAGGATTGTTAAGGCTTGAGAGTTATACAACAAAGTCTTACGATTTTAGAAAGAAAGCTCAAATAAGAACAATAGTAAACATTATAATAATCTTGTTGTTCTACTTCTATTCATGGCCTTTGGTCTTCTTTATAAAGCCTCCTTCATTTATTGAAATCTTGACGCGGTGTTGTTGAATGAATTGTTGCATAACCATTAGCCAATTGATACAATCATTTCTTCTTGTTCATGCTTGATTCCTGTGATTACTATTTCATCCAGGGATCATCATTCAACTACTTACAACCATCAATTGACTGGTACAATTGTTTCTCATGCCTTGTGACCAATTCCTTATTTCATCCAGGGTCATCAGTCGATTAGTACAATTGTTTCTCACTCCATGTGATGATTCCTGCGATGACTGCATTATCCAAGGTCATCAACTATTGTTTGGTTGGTGCGACTATTTCTCATGACTCACGACTGATTGTTGCAAATTTTTCGGATAACACTTGCTTCAGTCGACTACTCATCACAAATCATTAGTCTAATCAATAGCTTATAGGCAATCAATTGATTGCACCAATAAAAATAAACGTATAGTAAATTTCTTAGTTGATTGTAATTGACCCTCAATCGACTGGGAACTTGACTCCATGCCATCAAATGACAAGTGTGCCTAAATTGAGTTCTACACATGCTCGAGTACAAGTTCACTCAACCCTCAATTCACGAGCAATTGCCTTCTGCCACGAGACTTTTTCTTGTCAAGTTTCTCATCTCTTAGATGCACTAGCCTTCTAGTTCTCTTCCCGTGCCATCCTTCTTACTTCGCTTACATAGTGTGTCACTAGTATTTGTCCGCTAAGCTTCTTGTTCCTCGAATGCACTGATCTCTCTAGCTCCCTTTTCGTGTCATTCTTCTTGCTTCGTTTACGTAGATGTACCAAGCCCTTTGACTCCTTTCTCGTATTGTCTTTCTTGCTCTACTTGCATAATCTACTTCCCAAGCATAGCTAATTTCGATGCTCCTCATCCTGCGGTCCCTCAAGTATCTCATATGACCTTTCTCTGATCTTTCACGGACCTTAAGCCTCCGAATACTCCATGTGTGTACGTCTAGGTACTATACACTTGGACACATAAATAAAAAATAATGCAAGACCTAACTTAAACCTCTTGCCCAAATATGAAAACCCGTGGTCGTATAAGACCACTCATGAACTGAAAGTTCCATCATTTATAACTTTAGTTGTTTAACTAATTTTATCTAAATTTAGGCACCAAACTAGGTATGTTTTGGACTTGGCCATAGTTTTAAGTATTGATTGGTAACTATTGGCATGAGTTAAACATATCATTTCTCAATACCATTATTGATCTTCATGGATATCTCACTATAGCACCATGATGATGTGGTTTCCAAGTAGATTGGGACAAAGAACTAATGAGACGAGAAGATTTACTTTTGGTGACTCATCCTGCAATTCTGTTTGCCGAGCATTAGAGAGAGATGAAATATTATTAAAGAGAGGATAGGGCAAGAGGGAAAACACCAACTTAAACACCAATAATAAGAAAAAGGAGTGCAAATTGAATTTTTTTTTATGCGGGTTGACACAAGCCTACAGTGTTTGTTATAATCAGTTGTGCCTTTTAGTTTAGTCTGACCAAGAGTACATCAGATCATATAGTATCTCACTTTGCCTCTCAGCCTTGAGCATATATTCTTCTTATTGTTTATGTTGATGATATTATTGTTGCTAGTGATGACATTACTAGAATTATAAGATTGAAAGCATCCCTTTATTAACACTTACAAACTAATAATTTAAGCAATCTAAAACATTTCATATCACAGAGAGTAAGCACACTAATAATTTAAGCAATCTAAAACATTCATATCACAAAAAGAGTAAGCACATGATATAGTTGAAAACGTTATATTATTAGGGGCTAGACTTATTATCATTTCCACAGATAGTAATGCCAAACTAACAAACTAATCCTTGTACAGGGTGAATTACTATCCAATCCAAGTATCAAAGGTTGGATGGTAAATTAAACTATCTCATTGTCACTTGACCTTGACTTCTCATTTTTAGTGTGATTAGTCAAATTTTTTGAGACTTCATGATTTAGCAATCTAAAACAAAGAGAGTAAGCACATGATATAGTTGAAACGTTGTATTATTAGGGGCTAGACCGATTAACATTTCCATGGATACTAATGCCAAACTAACAAACTAATCCTTGTACAGGGTGAATTACTATCCAATCCAAGTTTCAAAGGTTGGATGATAAATTAAACTATCTCATTGTCACTTGACCTTGATTTCTCATTTTTAGTGTGATTAGTTAAATTTTTTGAGACTTCGTGCCAAGATGACAATTCTAAAGATTCTTTTGTATCTCAAGGAAATCCTAGAAAAGTATCATATTCATTGTCAACTTCAGGTTATAGGATATTCGTATGTAGACTGAGCAAATTCTCCTATAGATCAGTGATGCATATTAGGCTATTGTGCTCTTCTGACTAGATCAAGTGTAGAGGTAGAATACTAGGCTATGTTCTAGCCACTTGTGAGATTATCTAGATTAAGCAATTGATGATATAATTGAGTAGCAGTTAAATTGAGCCAATAAAATTATATTGTGGTAAATTGCCTATCATTTACATTGCCTTCAATCTAGTCTTTCATAAGAGATAGACTACATAGAAATTAAACTATTATTTTTGCAAGATAAAAAGTGAAATCTAAAGAGATCATTACCTCATTTTGTAGTTCTATTGATAAATTGGCAAATTTGTTCACTCTGCAACTATAAGATCCCCTAATTTTTGTAACAAGTTTAGAACTTTTTCAGTATGTTTAAATCAGTTTGAGAGGAGGGATTGTTCAGGATACAATATGCATATAGGTAGAAGATAAAAGCAACGATCTAGGATCATTGGAACAACATAAAATTTCCCCATCATCTGTGGTTAATGCCAAATGAAGGTACACATGTGCAAGTGAACTTTAAGAAAGAACTTACTGGTTGATTATAAGATGCACACATTTGATATTTTCCTTTGGTTGGTGCATATTAACTGAAGTCTGTTTTCACAGACATATCTGATGCAACGAAAGAAAAGTTTGTTCACATTGATGCCTTCACAGCCATGAATGGTGTTTCTCGCTTTTGTGAAAATGAATATCCATGGAGGTATGTTAATTAGCCATTTCACTTTTCACATTATTCTTTATTTAAGAAATTTATTTATTTTCCTTTTGGGTTCCTTGTTGTCTCATAGGGCATTTGTGAATTAGAAAAGAAAATAAATTTGAACATTCATTTTCTTTCCGTTTTCCTTCTGAAATTGTGTCCCAACAGATTGTCTATAGAAATTAACATAACTTTTTTTTTAAACTAGCTATTGTGGCAAACCATGAAAAATACAATAAATGTATAGATATATAAATTTTGGACTTCTAACACTTGAATTAAGTTCAACACTTGTTCACCTCAATGTTTTGTAATTTAATGAGTTTATTTCTATTATGAGGGTTACATTACTAAGAAATTGCTTTGTCTACATTTTTTATGTTGATCAAGTTTGTATACAGTGCCTTTTGATTCTCTATGACCAATGAAACAACTTTGCCATAACCAACGGCCCATTTTTTAAGAGAAGAAAAAAGGTTGGATAAAAAAAGGGTTTCTTTTATTTTTAAATCCTCAAAAGAACACCCCCTATTTTGGTCCAAAGAGCTACATCATCACCTCTAATGCGTCCATCACACCCTTCTTTATCCCAGGGTTTATTGAATGCATCATCACCTCTAAAATCAAAGAATGAAGTAACTAGTTTGTAATTAACACATAAATTCATAATGCTTCTCTTTTTATGATCTGTCCATGCATCGGCCATAATTGTAGATCCATTTTTTGTCTACTCTTCTTCTTGCTTTTTTTAGAGATAATTTGGTCCTCTCAACTTCTTGTTTCAAAAGTGACTCCTTAGAAAATAATGACTTGGAGGTTTATAGCTTGAGCTGAATTGGCCAACTGCCTTTACTAATTGTCTAAAGCTTTGATTGTCAATTACATGAAAAGGAATTCCCACCCCATAAATCTATCTTACAATGTACTCATGCACATTTTTTTTGTAAACTTTAACTTCAATGCATCATTTATGTTTTGTTGTCTTGCTTTTGTTGGATCGATTGTGGATGCCCACTTATCAATAGGCTTGAGGTGCTTTGACTTCTTTTTAGAAGAATCTTCCTTCACTTGACAATTATCATTTTTTACATTCACACCTATATTTACTTCTGTCGTCCACCCTTTCTCGCTTCTTATTCTTGTTATTTTCAAGATTAGCATCAGATGCTTTAGGACATGTTTTAACTTGTCTTACAATATCCGCAATATAATACTTCATCTGATAAACACCTCCCTTAATATGCCTCTTACACAATTTGCATGTGATCCAATCTCTTTTTTCTTTGCAATACAACATCCCATAATCCCAAACAATATCACTAGACTTTTATTTCAATTCCACCTCTGGTTGTTTTTCATTTTCAGCTATTAATCTTCAATAATTAAATAAAAGATTAAAAACTAGAATAAGAACTTATTAGAAATATATAAAAGTTAACCTAGTATGTTGGTGGTGGTAGCAGGCGGTGGTGGCGGATCCAGGCTAAAGGAGGAGGATTGTGGGTGACTTGGTGAGTTGGTGGAATTAATGTTTTGGAAGGGAGAAAAATGTATTAATATATCTAGGATTTTTTAAATTTTGTTGACTTTTGACCGCCTCACCTACTGCCTCACGCGCTGTCTAGCCGACCTCCCTCGCTGCCTCGCCTGCCTCAACTTTGACTGCGTAAAGCATCGCCTAAGGCATAGATTGTGCGGTTGATGTCTACCTCTTGCTTAGGTGCAACCTAGACAGTTGCCTTGCCCGTCATTTAGAACATTGATACTAAGTCTTGAATTTTATGCTTAGGATGCTTTAGGCTCAATTTTTGAACTAAAGAATTTTTAATTCTGGTTGTAGAAATGAAAAATAAATATTTATGTTTAGCAAAAAAAAATAAGCACCAAGAGTTTTTAGATTTTTTTCTCTAATTCCTCCAATTTTGAAGAACTAATAACTGTTTTTTAAATTAATTCTTTGTTTTAAAAACTAGAAATGACATTGGCAATGATGAAATGGTCTTTTGAGCTTTTGATTATTTCTTTATTTTAGAACTATTATGTAATAAGAACTAATTATAAGTATAGAAAATTATATTACAAAAAATTATATTAAGAAAATACTAATTATCCTAGTAACTTTAGTTATTTTAACTCTTCCATTTGATTGTTGTACTTGTATTAAAAAAAATACTAAGTATCCTAGTAACATTAGTTATTTTAACTCTTCCATTTGATTTTTTTTTTATTTACTTGTCGTTATCGAAAGAAAAAAAAAGCATAGTGAATGAAAATAAATGTTAAATTATATAAAATATATATTTTTTATCCACAAAAGTGATGGGCAACACATTGCTGTGTCTCCATCCAAATAATTCCATATTTTTAAACTTTTTTTTTTAATTTGATTTTATCTACCAAACTTGTTTTAAAATTAAGATAAAAAAATTGAAATACAATTTTGTTTCAATTAATATGAAAATCTAAAAAAAATTATTCCCCTAAGTAGAGCCTTTGTTATTATATATTTCAACTCCCTTTGTTGGTAAAGACTTGTTTTAACTAATTATAGCTACGAGATTATTCTTTCATTTCATTGTCTTTTAGAACTGATTAACAATTGCTAAAAATGTCAGTCTATGTATTTGTCGCTCTTCAAATTGTTTTTGTTTGAATTTCTTAAGGTTATCATTCTTTGCATTTAGATACTCTAAAGAGGAAGGAATTTCTTTGGAAGAATACGGTGGCAGAAATTTCACCTACTTGTTGAAGTGAGTTCTAACTCTAGTTCTTTTAGTTTTCATAATTTTTTGCTATCTTTCAGAATTTTTCTGGGCAGTATTATTGGATTTCTTGTCTAATCTATTATTTTGTTTTATCATTATTTATTTTCCCCTACAAGTCTAAAAGAATATGAATACAATAGAAAAGAGTTGCGGTAGTGCCTGTAGCCTTTTCATCTGGTTGTTATTGGAGGAAATTAGTTTTTTACCTATAAATTATTAACCAACATAAATATTACAACTAGGTCCCCGTGCTATTGATATTTATGTTTAAGTCCACAATATAATCTCTCAAGTTGGTTCAAATTGATAAATGTCGCTTAGGTGCTTTTTCATCTATTTCACTTTCTAATCTCTTGGAACTGTCACCCATTCTCACAAACATTAGAATATACTGAGTCTTCAGTTTGAGGCAGAATAAAAAAAGATATACGAAGATATATGGAGATTGACATCACTTCCAAAATCTCTCTTGTCAACCCTAGTTGAACCTTCAAATCAGAATATGAATACAATTCTTGTGTCTTTGTCCTTCTGAAGCTGTATTTGTCGGTTTGTCTTTTTCTTTGTGCTGTTATTGAGTGTCTACTTAGGGTGTAAACAAGGTTTAAAATCTGGATCCGTATCGAAGTTTTGGTTTCGGATCGAAATGATACAGTTTCGGTACTGTATCGTACTGTGCCGATATAGTTTCGATATTTTTTAAATATAAAATATATTAACTAAAATAAAAAAATTTAATTTAAATATTTAAAAATAAAAAATAATTTAAAATATATATATATATAATAGGATAATTTTATTAGGTTTTGATTAAGTCTATTTAAATTATCTCAATTATAATTAGGAATTGATTAAAATTATTAATTAAATTAGACTTAAGTTTTTAATTTCCGTCCTTGATTCGTTCTCCGTCGCTGCGGGAGCTCGGACATCGGCTCCAGATGGATCGCGAGGCGGCGGGATCCCTTCAGATGAGTCATAAGGGCTCGATGGGGCCTCAAGATGTGTTGGCACCAGAACTTTGACTGTGTTGATTTCGGTTCGCAGGCATAATGAAATTTTTTATCAGTATCAAATAAAATAGTTCAAGATTTCATTTTATCGGTGTATATATATAATTGTTTAGTGTCTGATAATATGTTTCACTTATAGAAAAAAATGATAATCCCAGTAGCCACATCTCTGGGGGTGGTCGGCCCGGTCCCACGGAAGTTTCCCACCGACCATCAGGGTAAATCGGGAAGCGCATACGGCGGCCAATCCAGATGCCCAGCATCCTTTGATTGTGTTCCCCATTTGGAAGAAAATTCCTGCAAATACGCCGTAGCTAGGGATCGAACCGCGGGTCCCTGAGTTACAATCCGGATGTCCTACCGTTGCACTATTGCCCCGGGGACTATGTTTCACTTATAGAGTGTCTATATATAATTGTTATCTTACCATTAATATGCAACGTTTATTAACCGCTTTAGATAATAAAGCATATTTATTATTATTTTTTTATTGTTTCAGCGAGCATTTTCACGTTGATGGGTACAAGTGCTTGTTTACTGTAAGTGGATTTTCCAAAGTTAATTTTCGGGTTGGCTTTCCGCCATTTATCTTGGTAAGGATTTCATTGTTTCATTGCTTTTTGGGAGAACATACCTTATTTGATTTGCCAACTAAGCATGTACTTGTATTCCCAATGACACCTTTAGAGTTTATCTGTTTCAATGACTCGCAATTGCAGTTAAAGGAGCCCAAAATATTTGTTCATGGAAACATAAGAGACCAGGAAATCCATCTATTTAATTGGCCAGGTTGCTCCTGATTCCACCATGCTAACATCAACAGGAACAGGCAAAATACTGCTTCTCAGTTTTGCCAATAGAATTTTCACTTTGTTGAATTAAGATTATTAAGCCAATTGAGTTTGAGATGTGAGCCATAGCGTCATTGTAGTCATATAACTAATTTGGTCGTCTACTAAGATGGCCATGATTGTTGGGTGTTTCATGTTTGAATACAAAATGAAATTATCAGACAAGAGGTAAAGCATAACTATTTAATTGTGGATCATTTTGTAACTGATGTACTTTTGTTAATTGATTTTTTTTTTAGATTAAGGAATGTCTGTATCAAGTTTTCTCGGGCAATATTCTATGGTTTAAAGCAGTTTTCATAAAACAGAAATAACCCGCCGGCCAATAACAAATGAATATAAAATGATAAACAAGAAGCCTAACTGTAATGAATCAAGATGATTAAACAACTAACAATGTGTGCGAAAGTAGCAAGAGTGTTAGTCCCTGGGGCATAGCTGAGTTGGTTACGATGCAGCAGAGTTGTAGAAGAGGACAAGGGTTCGAATCCTGACGAAGTCAGGCAATACCCTCCTGCGTCGTGATCAATTGTAGTTTCTCAATTTACCTCCTTATAAATGGTCGTGGGGTCAACCGTATGGGGCCGCTAAAGTGGCAAATTTCACCTTTGGTAGAAGAAAGTAGCAAGTGTTAAATTTGGGGTGAAGTTGAGTTAATATCTTCTTTCGTAGTGGTTAATTATAATTTTTTGATTTATTTTTTCACAGATAGTCGTAGGGTTGATCGTGTGAGGGATGATGAATTTTATTTTTTATTGAAAAAAATAGCAAGTGAATAAGCAATGGAAGACTATTGTAATAGGCGGATAATGGGAATGCGAGACGAGAAAAATTAAAAAGAATGTTGCAACAGGATTCAATCACAATAATATTATAAAATGAACCACTTGTAAGTACCTTACAGAGTTAATACAAGGACTTTGTAAATTATGCAGCTAGGATACATTCCTTTTTGAAGCACGAATGCAACCTCTTCGCTCGCTAGCAGCCAACAGGTGTTTTACTTTCCTCTTTGCCGCTACTTAGAACAATTGCAACCTAGCAGCCTACATGTGTTTTGGTTTCCTCCAGTAAGCATGAGTGCACTCACTAGCATCCTATGTGTTTGGGTTTCCTCAAGGATGAGTGCTACCTCTTTATTCACTAGCACTAGAAGTGTAGTATTGTGTCCAACAACAAATATGTCAAGTGATCGGATGGTCTAGGCGTCCGAAAAAGATCCAGGCAATTGGATGTCAGCTAAACGGGCCAGCAAGGTGGATAAGATGGTAAAGTCCCAGTGGTCGGGACACCTCAGTTTCCAAGTGCCCGATCTAGATAACGTGTTGCGGAGTCAAAGTTGATCCGGTAACTTCGACGTTAGCATTCAAGCGCTCAGAAGGGATACAGGTGCTCGAAAGATACTGAGTTAGCGTCGAAAGTGGATCGATGAGATGACGTGGAGGTGCCCGGAAGGACTTATAGGTACCCGGATTAGGCTTAATAAGCAGCTGCGAGGGAAAATCCTAGAGACGACTTAATACACTTTTACGATGACTTCCTACACGTAAACAACCGATCCAGAACATTATCATAACGTCGAGGAGCTGCACTGACAACTACAAGTCTAATATTCTTAGTCGGTAACTATTTTGTTGCTTTTTGTACTTAAGAATTTAGGACGGTGTAAGTTTATCGATCTTAACACATTTTGTAAAGCGACAAACTCCTCGTAAGAGGGGAGTTTTATAGTGAAATGTCCGTCGAAAACGGTTGCGGATCGTGGGTCTTAAAGTAGCAGCGTGTGGTTGTGAACCAAGTAAAAATAAAAGTGTCTTTATTTTATTTTTCCACTGCACTTTCTATTTTCGCATACTCTGATTTACGCACTACTTGACTAAGGAGTGAAAAAGCGATAAAGCACTATTCATCCTCCTCTAGCGCTCTAACTTGATCTTATAATTGATATCAAAGCGAGGGGTGCTCGAATTTAGTGCCACTATTAATCGAGCTTTTTTGATTTTTTGCTCTAATTTTTTTAATTTTTTTCTCCCACACTACTAATCCAAGACTAAATCTTGAAATATTTTTTTGTGATTTTCTTTGTGCAAGATAAATGACCTATCAAGAAGGTTATAGCACTGCCAAACCTCCACTATTATCAGGAGAAGACTTTATCTACTGAAAGGGTAGAATGGAGTATCTCCTCAAAATGTAAGTGGAAATATGGATTGTGATCCAGACAGGATTTACACTTCTAATGAACAATGACAACATACCATAACCTTGCAAGAAGTGGGACATAACCACAAAGCGTAAAATTTAGGCTAATGCCAAAGCAACCCAAACACTCTAATATGGTCTAACAAAGGAAGAGCTAAATCGAGTTAGTCCTTTTATAAGTGCGAAAGACTTATGGGACAAATTGATCGAGCTACATGAAGGAACGTTAGACACTAAAGTGAGCAAGCACGACCTTTTGTTAAACAAGCTGTACAACATAAAAATGCAAGAAGGTGAATCCGTGAGTGGGCTACACGCACGGATTCAGGATATAGTCAATGGACTCCACGCCATAGGGCAATCCGTGGAGAATCGAGATGTAATCAGGTACGCATTGAAAACGTTTCCTAGGAACACCTTGTGGGCATCAATGGTTGATGTGTATAAGGTCTCCAGGGATCTTTCGAAAATTAAATTGGATGAATTATTTTCTTAGTTTGAACTGCACGAATAGACTAATGCCAATCTAGTCAAGAAAGGGATTGCTCTTGTTATAGGTCAAACAAAGGATAGAAAAATAAGACGACGAACTGAGGAACAATTCGAAGATTCATCGAGTTCCGAAAGCAATGACGAGGTTACTACCGAACTAGTTAATCTAGTTTGAAAATGTTCAAGAAGAAAGTGCTCAAGGCTACCTGGGATGAGTCTTCCTCAGAAGACTCAGATGAAGAAGCAAATACGAGTTTCCTAGCTTTCCCAGCAAGAGAGAAGATTGCTGAGATCGAGATCGAACCAGACACTGAGTTAGAAGCTGAATTAGATTCGAGCCACGGATCCATATCCGGTTCAGAGGGTCCCAATAGCACTGTAAGTAATAATTTGATTGATAAATTGCACTCAATAATTTATTATTTGACTAAAAACTGACAAAGTCCAGTGTCCAAGTTAACTCTCTTCAAAAGGAGAAAAGAGGTAGCACTCCTTAAGGAGAAAGTTAACATCATCTTGTCAACCGAAAATGTTCAGGTTGGAATTTCAACTTGAGAAAGAAAATTTCAATATGAAATTTCAAGTTGATGATCTGAAAAGATCTTTAGAAAAGTTTACTTCAAGCTCCAAGTATCTTGATATGATGCTTGAAACTTAAAGGACTATATATAACAGATCTGGGCTTGGACATAAAGTCAGACATATGTCTTATTTGTCACTTATAAATCGAACTAAAAAATTTCGAGTCTAAGTATGGGTTCTAAAGTCCAACCTGACCAATCCAATTGGACTGAACCAATACTGGATTCCCAAGGATCAAATATACTATTTGATCAGACCTAATAGAGGTTATGATCTAGGGGATCCAAAATCATACTTGTTAGATAAAAATTATTTTATTTGATTTTCTCTTTTTTATTTTCTTATTCTTATTGAACTTAGATTGAATCTAGGTTAATTAAGGATACAGATTTGATTAATACTTACCCAACCTAGTACTAGAGTGAGGCTAGATGATAGTACGATAGGGAAACCCAGTTTAAATATAGTCAAGTGGGTTAAGGAGTACCCTATTTGGTTCACTTAGCTGAGTGAAACTAATCGAAGCTACCTCATCAAATCCTAAACTAGTTAGACCAAAGTTTTTCCCTAGATTAGGTAAGTATATGATTTTTCAAACTAGCTTTGTCTTAGAAGGTGGTCGTTATTCCGACACCCAAAAAGGCCCCTATGCCTTATCACTACCTAGAAACTAATTCTTAAAATGTATACTTAATTAGTCAACGGTTAAACTTGAATCTAACTCAAAGTTAATCAAATCTTAGATAATCATAATTGAATTAATTAAGATAAAAATTAAAAAATCATCTCATATAATCCATACGATTAACTATTTGATAATCTAGACATGGGTGAGATAGAACTAGGAATCAATTTAATAAGTTTTTTAAAATTTAACCTCAATTAATCTTTTATAATTTAACAAAACTATAGTAACCCAATTAGTAAGCCCGACCCAATGTAATCCAAGTGCCCGGATATAAATCCAGGCACCCTAAACCTCTTCCTGAACATTGTCCACAATTTCGTGCAAGCCCCCTCAGTTTTCAGAATCCAGGCACTTGGAATTTTTTCAGGTGCCCTGCATCGCACGAAATCTAGGTGCCCTACATCGCACGAAATCCAAACATCCCGATTAGAATCCAGACACTCGGATTTTGTCTATATAGGCGTCCGAGACCTAAGTTTCCAAGCTGCCCAAAACCTATTTCCAATCTCCAAAAACTTTTTCCCGTGCTGTTGTCAAGGTTTTTAGATCATCAGTTCTTTATTTTTCGATTCAACATGCCTAGGTAAGTCTCTGAATGATCCTAAAGTCAATTCAATTATTTTTTCTTAGTTAAAATCTTAATTTAGGTATTAGGATTAAAAGGAAGACCATTGAGGCTGGGACTTCTAGTACTCCTAGTACAGATCCTTGATTCCCTTCTGAGGAGCTTAGGATTAGATTTGCATTATTGATATTTGTACCTCTTCATTCTATATATTTATGTAGAATATTTTTACATGTTCATGTATACCTTCCATGGAGGTCGTAGAACATTACGACCTAGAGAAACTAGTGCATTGTACTAGTCCGGTTAACATAGATTTGTGTGTTGAGCTGTACAATAACCTAATTCAGATCGACGATTTGACCTACTCCACCCAAGTTGTAGGGAGAGATTTCATCCTATCTCCCACCATGATTAGAGATCACTTAGGACTTAGATATTCATCATGTCTATTTACCTGCTACCTCCGTAGGGATGGTTTTTTTGTTGATACCTACTCACATATTACATTAAACATCATGTATTCATACTTTTTTGGAGAGGAAAAAGTCCCTACAGTGACCCAATTTTTTTTAGTCAGACTAAGAGTATAGGACTATATTCTGTACAGAGTTTTAGTGACTTGTATTCTACCCCTGATTACTAGGGATGTCACGATGATGCGACCATTTTATATATTTCTTTTATTTTACATATGTTCCATGCCATCATCTTTTCATCTAGTATCACCACTAGCAAGAGGATACATATGTCTTACTGCTACATTTTGACTTCACTCCTAGTATCTCTTAGGTTTGACATCACCTCAGGTGAAGTCAAACCACCTAGTAAGTCTGACATGTTAGGCATTAGGAACTTCTTTTTAGCTGGGGTCCATATAGATGAGGATGAGATCTTGTCTTGGAGACAAGGGAACCAACCTCAGTTACAACCGACAGCTGAGGATGAGGAGGATGTCATCGATCTAGCTGACCTCCTATAGATTCCTCCACCTCCACCTCCTATCACTCTGGAACAGAGAATGATCAGACTCGAAGAGTTAGTCACTAGTCTACATGGGTCATTCACCAGTCTGCACGAGTCAGTTGCCACTTACTAGCAGACCATGGCTAGCCAGTATGAGAGTTAGGAGGAGCAGAGTAGGGCTAGACACACTGAGATGATGGATATGCTCAGATCTTGGGGCATGGATCACCCTCATCCACCACCCTAGTAGACCCCACTATTCCTAGATTTTGCTATATTTTGGCTTTGCTTATTCAGTGTTGACTTTGACTAATTTACTATTTAGTGCATTAACCTACTTTATCTTATCTTGATTGTAATTTTTTGCGCGCAATTAGGAATGTGCTTGGTAGAGTAAGGATAAATTTTTTTTCAAAATTAATATTTTTGTCACAATTGATTTTCAAAACTCATGATTTTCAAATCTATTATTACCTACCTTTCAAAGTGTTTTCAAAACTATACTTGTCTTTGAAAAACTTAATTTTAATTTTTGATTTCAAAATTAAAAATCAAATTTGGATTTAGCCTAAGCACTCCCAATAGAGATTATACACCTATAGACTTAGGTTATCGCATCTCATAAAACACACTAGATAACTTACTTGTATATTGTGAAATTTAGAATGATGTGAGATGCGTAGGGTAAAAAGCTTAGGTTTTCGATGCTTATATCCGTGTATCAAACTAAAACTTGGGCTAAAAATAAAAAATATGGATCAAGTTAAGTGTTTCTACTTGGTAAAAGCTAGCTGGAATGATACATTTAAACTTGACTAACTTGGTCAAGCTGTTATCTTCTGATAGTCTGCCAATACCAATAAGTTAGACATGTGCTTAAAGGATAAATTTTTTTATTTAAGTATTTTTATATATTATATGAATGACATACTTGGACTCAAACCTAATTTTTCACGTAATTAAAATTTTATAGTTTCAAAACTTTTTCAAAACCACCCTCAAGTTTTTAATAACTATTTTTGATTAGGTCAAAGGGGAGAGTATGGTCAAGTTAAATTAGTTAAATTAAAATAAAAGTTTCAAAATTAACTTAGAAAATTACCTTGGAACTTTTTTTAAAAATGTTTATAAATTATTTCAAAAATTGATCTCAAAATTGAGTTTAAAATTATTATTTTGATGTTTACAAAAAGCTTTTAATGTTTGCAAAATATTTTTTAAAAGTTTAAGTATGACTTGGATGGTTTTTAACTAAATTGATAAAGAAAAAATCATGTCCAGTTCAATAGGGAGAAAGGAAAATTTTAAAAAAAAATATTTTTCTATAAGTAGACCTTAACTTCACTTCACGAGGAGAGTCCTAAGTTAAGGGGAGTCAAAATGTTAATTTTTAAAATTCTTGTTATTGACTTGGAAAATTGTGATAACTTATTTCTATTAAAGCAAATGTTTTACTTAACTTGGAACCTAAGTTATCATAATAAAAAAGGGAGAGATTATTGGTACATGGAGCATCTGATGGTCGAACATAAGTTTTGATAATGACAAAGGATTCAATTTAAGTTTGAGAAGTGAAATAATGAGCTAAATTGAGTGTGCAGGTAGTACAGGGAAGTCCTAGTTGTGGCTATGCAAAGGAAGACCTGATTTGGAGGACTAGGCAAAAAAGACCTAATCTGAAGGATTGGGCAAGGAAAGATCTGGTTTGCAGGATTGGACAAAGAAGTCCTAGTCTGGAGGACTGGGCAGGAAGTTTTTGCAGATCAGAGCACCAGGCAGAAAGTTTAGACGAGTTTAGAGGACCGGACGTCTAGTAGTGGAAGACCTAGGTGCTGAGGATCAAGATTGAGCAAAAGTTTAATAGGTCTGGACGACCTGGTTGGCAAAAGGTAACTTCTCTAAAATGGAGTGGATGAGGACGCATTCCCAGTAAGGGAAACAGTAGACATTGATCATCTGACCTAGGGTTTCACTAGAAACCTAAAGTCAAGACCAAATAATTTACCAAACTATTTCCTTCTTGTTAAATTTTGATTCTGGACTAACTTGTAATGCATGGAAAGAAGGGTTGAAACTTTGTATTCTGGGTGTCCTTATCTAGATCTAGATGATCGGACGGTTCAGGCGCCCGGAAGGGATCTAGGCGATTGAACGTCAGTCGAACAAGCCAGCGAGACAGATAAGGTGGCAGAGTCCCAGTGGTCGGGGCATCTTAGCCTCCAGACACCCGGAAAGGTTCCAGATGCCCAGATCTCGATAAGGCCTTGCTGAGTCAAAATTGATTCGACAACCTCCACGTCAGCATCCAGGCGCTTGGAAGGGATACAGACGCTCAGAAGATGCTAAGTCAACTTTGAAAGTGGATCGACAGGATGACGTGGATGCACTCGGAAGCACTTCCAGGTGCTCAAATCAGGCTTTATAAGCAGTTGTGAGGGAGAACCCTAGAGACAACTTAATACGCTTCTGTGATGACTTCTTGCACGTAAACAGCTGATCCAGAACGTCATCATAATACCGAGGAGCTGTACCAACAACTACAAATATAATACTCTCAGTCGGTAATTATTTTATTGCTTTTTGTACTTAAGAATTTAGGATGGTATAAGTTTACCGATCCTAATACATTTTATAAAGTGACAAATTCCTTCTCGTAAAAAGGGAGTTTTATAGTAAATTGCTTGTTGGCAACGATCACAGATCGTGGGCCTTGGAGTAACAGCCTGTGATTGTGAACCAAATAAAAAATAAAATATCTTTATTTCATTTTTCCGCTGTACTTTCTATTTTTGCATGCTCTGATTTATGTAAAAGAGTAAAAAAATAATAAAACATTATTTATTCCCTTCTAGCGTTGTAACTTGATCCTACCGTGTTAGTATCTTCATTATTAACATATCATTATGAGATGGGGTAATGACTTCTAGGGATGGGGGAAAATAGAATTTTTTTATTTCGTCCATAGAATACATGAAAAATTTTCAACTGCTCTCTTTTAGTTTGTAAGAATATTTTACCTTGACATGCAGGATCAAACTGGCTTCCCTCGTTCGCCTAGGCTTAGCCCATTTGAATACGCCTTCTTACTTGGTCCATCCAATTTACTCGATACACTCGGCAAATTATGGTCATTAAATTCACCCAACTGCTTAATTAACCCATTCATTCAATTCAACTTCAACTTATCAGGCAAAGGAGATCACTGCATTGCTTGCCGGTAAACTCGTTGGAGTCATGACTATTGTTAGTTTTTACAATCGAGTTCATGCATTATATATATATATATATATATATATATATATATATATATATATATATATATATATATATATATATAGTTTTGCTATTATGGGCGACAGATTCCTGCGCGCCCCGTGAGCACCTCCATCCGATCGTCCGTCCGTCCGATCGCTCGATCCGAGCCGTCCGATTGCACAGTGTTTCTCCTTGGACTTTCGCCGCTTCCCGCCGCCCGTTCATCGCCGTCCGACCACCGCCGGCCGCCGGACTGGGCCCGTTGGAACCGCAACTCGCAGGCGGTCCAGCGGTGGTCGGATTTCGGCCCCGATTCGGCCGGAATCCGGCCGAATTCCGGCCGAAATCGCCGCCAGACACCGACGGCCGATTTCGGCCGGAATTCGGTCGGATTCCGGTCGAATCGGGGCCGACAGTGGCGCCAAGCACTGTTTCCCTGGTTTCGGCCGGAATTCCAGCCGGATTCTGGCCCAATCCGGCCGAAATCCGATGCCGAAATGTGCGCCGGCGAGTCGCGGTTCCAATGGGTCCGGTCCGGCGGTCGTTGGTGGTCGGACAGCGATGAACGGACGGCGGAAGTGCGTGGAGGTCGGCGGTCGGCGCGCACGGACGCCTAGGAAGCCGGCGCTCATAATAGCAAAATTCTATATATATATATATATATATATATATATATTATATATATATATATAATATATATATATATATTATATATATATATATATATATATATATATATATATATATATATAATTTACTAACTAATTATTTATAATAAACTCTCGTATCTTAAAAGATAATCTATTCTAAAATCAACTCCATCCGCGTGAAAAGTGCTATTTTAACATAGATTAATTAATATCTAGGACTTAAAAACAATTAAAAAAATTAAGATTATGTTTAGCTAGTCCTTCATCACTAATAGTCAAATGAAACTCTAAAGAACTTAACTTTGGAACATAAATACAAGGTTTTAGGTTTAAAAGGTTAAAAATATATATTCATGCATTATCTTAGTGCAACTCACTTCCACGGTCTTCCCAGACCGCTATTATCTCCTTCTAACTCTCTGACCTTTTTATTTATTTATTTGTTTCTCCTTCTAACTTTAATCGACCTACGCAAGCTAAAGATTAGAACCCGTCCAAACCTTATGTGTCCTGATGTGAGAGTGATTTTGTTTTACGGTGGGATTTATCATCAAAGATAACACATTGAGCCAAACCGAGAAAGATCATATAAGTTTTCGGAGTATAATTGAGTTGGTTACGATGGAATATAATTACTAAAATGAACAAGATGAAATCTCAACGAATTTGAGATAATATTTTCCTCCGTTATAGTCAACTGTAATTTCTCAATTTACTTCTTATAAATAGTCGTGTGATCTGATCATATGAAATTTTTAGAATGACAAATTCTACTTCTTACGGAAGAATAAGATCGTTTAAGGTTAGAACTTAGAAACTATGTGGAGAAAAAAAAGTCATAACTTAAACAATGAAGGTATGAGGTAATTCCGTAATATTTGGATACTATAGGGGTTAAAATAAAATTCCATCAAACTCCAGTCAGATCAGACACTTCGTCTGCGATACGACGCGCATTACCCAAGTCGCAAGGCAAGAATCCAGAACCTTCTTCATCTTCCTCTCCTCGTTAAGTTCCATTCGACAAAGCAATCCCCTCTCTTCTCCGATCCGACTCAAAGCTTCCCCTCTTTCCGCATCCCCTTCCTCAATCTACTTTTTCTTTTGCTTCCCTATATGGCGGCGGAGGATGCCGTCCTTGTCGCATTAGTGCAGCAAACATCGGGGAAGCAGCGGAGGGGATTTCTCTCGAGGCTTTGGCGCGGAATCTTCGGGCGGGGGAAGGAAGACTACGAGAAGCGGCTGCAGTACCTGTCCAAGGAGGAGGCTGCAGTGCACTCGCGATTGAAGCGGCGGGCGCAGACTTCCCGCCGGATCGTCCGCAATCTTATCGTTCTTTCCGTCCTATTGGAGGTGGATCTTTCTTTCCGATATTCTGGTGTTATTATGGCCAGATCTATGTTTTTGGATTGTAGATCCTGGTTAGTTCTGGATGGAATGAAGCATGTTGTTGCACATTGGTGTGTAACTTATGATGGTAGATCATGGGCGGGAGTTGAACGCTTTTTCTCCGGTTTGTGTGAGGTTAGAAGAGTATGTGTGTCTGAAACAAATATAGTCTGGCTATACGTGTGAGTTTGAGGAATTAGAGACCGTTAGATTCTTGCATTTACAGAATCACGACTTATGTTCACTCCCTAGAAGTAGTTGTTTTATCCTCCAGTCGTCTGAAGAGGGTTTTTTTTCCTGACATTTTGAAAGTCCAGGTTGTTTAGGCTTCTAATGTGGCAAACGTCAGAACGTAAGTTGGTGATTTGAATTCGGCAGTTCAGCTTGTCTAATTCCGTTTTGTCAGATATCAATTAGTCTTATTCATTTGCTTTAAACTAGAGTAAATTGGTTGAGATAATGTGGACATGCTCAAAGGAGATCACTTTAGGTAGAAGAGTTGAACTAATTAGAATGGAAAATAGAGGGAAACAAAAGAAAATCTTAGCTAATGGAATAAAAGATGATTTGTAATGAATTTTCATTATTGCTTGTGAGATAGCTTTGCATGGAGCTCAATGAATAACCACCCCATATATTAGTTAGGACAAATACATCTTCATGATGTACTGTTTTTAGAAACTGAACTTGTCTCTATTGACAAATTTTCAGGGATCAGTTAGTTAGTCCACATAATTTCGATTTTGATATTGTTACTATTTATCTCGATAATCAATTATCTAATAAATTGGTTGATTTTCCATGTTACATTTGTGGACATATAACATTCTTAACAAAGTAACTCAATAGCTACTAGATCAAGTTGAGTCTATGGTGAATCTTGGATGGTCAGCCTTATTTTGAATCCTCATTCAGTTTAGATTGTCATTTTAATTTGAGCACTAGGAGCAGAGTTGAGTATCACAGATCTTAGTAACATTAATACAAGGCATGATGGATGTTGGATAGTTTTGTTCTCACTTTTCTTAAGTATGTAGAACCCTAGTGTGCAAGCTTTTATATGTTTGTAGTATATTTTTGTTTGATGTGACATTTGTTTATGCTTTATTGAAGTTTAGTGCTTTCATCATTATTTTACATTACAATATTTTGTGGGGGATTAATTTTTACCCTAATGATGGAAACAAATATAAATTAGGATATTCCTTGAACACAATGAGAGTTGGCTCTCCTAAGTGGATAGTTACTGTATATAAGGTGACACATTTTTTTTGTTTTCAAATTCTGTTATTTAAACTTTAAGGTCATTTAGAGTTATTTGGGTGTTTGTTTGAGTTTGTTTAGGAGCTTGTAAGAGTTTTTTTGGGGTAACCCATTCGTACTTTTACAAAGAACCAATCCTAATACTGGTTTATAAAAGGGGCTAGGATCTCTTGTATTAATTCATCTTTTGTCAATATTATTTTTCCTCTTCGGTGGAATTTGAGTTAGTCTTGATATCGCATCAAGTGTTGTCAAAGCCATAATTTCCATTCAGTTTGTTTGTAACAATCTCCCACCTATTCCTATTACTCTCTTCTCTGTGCCTTGTCATCGCTATCTCTGCATCCTTTTGTTATCAAAGTCAACTTCCCACTGCCATTGCTTGGGTGATGGGTATGTTGTGCGAGACTAGCACAACACTGGGTCACATTCTACCTTAGCTCGAGTCGACCTTCATGCCCCCTTTTCGGCGAACCAAGAGCTTGTAAATGCTTGCGCTAATTGCTCAATTAACCATTTGTACTTGATGTCATCCACCTCTATTGTGGTATCCGTGCAGCTCATGCAATTGGGAGTTGGTTCCTTGCTTGCCATCACATCACCAAGCAAATTTGAAATTCAGGAATTTTATAGATCAGTTTAGCTAAACAAATGAACTAACCAAATCTCTGTTACAAAATCAAGATTTATCCACTTTGAGGAAGACATCACCATCATCAAAATATATGCATGTCAAACTTTAGTAACAAGGGCTCATATTACCCCAGTAAGTGCATTCCTCATTTAAAAATTACTCCTATTTAATTTAGTTCTCAAAATTTTGCAACTACTAGATTTTTTCTCACAAAACACTAGTTTTTTTCTCTCACCACCAAAAACAAAATAAATTATTTTGCCTTTGTTTTCCTGTAAGATCTTCATAGATAATTTTATCCCTAAAATAATGATTAGTCTTGCATTTGCACCCTTAGTTTGTTGGTGTCACAATGTTTTTAATTTCAATACTTGTTAACTCTTAGCCCTGCATCTCAAATCTCACTCTAAAAAATGGAAAGGGTAGGTGTGTGAATTTTGAATCCAACTTGCAAAAAGGGCTTTAAATCCTAAGAAGTTAAGCAAACTATCTAGACCAATTTAAAGAACAAGTTACTAGAAAATGTGAATCCATGTGTTTCACCTAGATGTAATTTGCTTCATGATTCTCAATGAACACCTAGAAGAGATGTGACTATTTTTCTAAATACTACCATAAGGGCTAGGGCTAGTTAAGAAGAAAGAGATCACTAGGTAAGCTAAAGTGAACATCCCTTTGACTATAGGTTGAACCCAAATACATTCCTTGATTAGATAGTAGAGATTAAGGATTATGCTGATTGATGTACATAAATGGTATTTAACAAGCTCATTACCAAAATGAAACTCACCAGAGTAGCCAAGAAATTTTGGCTAAGTATTTAGGCTACCCGAGACTAACTAGCGCTAAAATCCATCACAAAGTGTAATGACACTAACCAAAATGTATGTGTCAACACACTTTAGGGGCAAATTATATAGCAAATGAATAAAATTGGAACAATCATCTCTGAGGGCAAGGGTTCGAATCCTGGCGAAGCCAGGCAATACCCTCCTGCGTCGTGACCAACTGCAGTTTCTCGATTTACCTCCTCATAGATGGTCGTGAGGCCGACCGTGTGGGGCCGCTAAGGTGGCGGATTCCACCTTTTATAGAAGACAAGATAGCTAAGTAGGCTTGATGAACTCTGCAAGCGCAGGAAACGACCCTAGAGCCATTGCAATTCACTTCATTGACAGACTTAGGCTAGAAATTTTGACAAATCTAGTTAGAAACAGAAAATTATTTCAACATGTCTGGAACTGATGCATGTAAAAGCCAATCCACAAAACCAAGGAAAGATTATGGGATCCAGTTTTAATTTTAAACCACATCAAAACATACAATGCTGAGGAAACATAGCATCAAAATGCCCACATGGTGTCTTGTCCATAGAACTTGAGCATTATCTTGAATATGAAGTAGCTCGAGCATTATTTTGAATTTGAAGTAACACACTCTTTGATCTAGAGAAATGGAGAGTTTGAATACATGGACAAAATCTAAAAATAGGGGAGGGAGAAATTATAGAACTTCATGTGATGTGTCTTATTTTATCCACACTCAAGATTACTAGCACATGGCAATACACTAGCATTTTTCATATCAAAGTATGGAAATTTTTGTCATAAACAGAATTTGCATGCATGTAATTCCCACACAAGTTCTTTCCACCAGAACCAAACCCAAATTGGCACAGAGTGTGGGTAAATCAAACTTTTCTTTTCTCTTGGTTACCCAAAGATGATTGGGCCTTATGGAGATGAACCCATACATTAATGAAAAATGGTGTTCTCTCCATGAAATGGCCATATCATCCTTTGTAGACCCTCACTTTACAACCTCTCCATAACTTATTACGGATAGGAAACACCTATATCTTTGAATATAATGGCTAAACGTCAAGTTATTAGCCAAACCTAACCTAGGCCAACTGAGTCGTCAAGGCAATTCCTTCATCTTCTTACACAATCTTAATTTGAAAAAGGCAAAAAGGATTCATGAATAAAAGAGACTTACTAGCCTAGGACCTTAAGTTGTCCTAGTGCCTCACCTGAAGAACTCAAGATCTTAGATGATCGAATTGCCACCTCTTCTTACTTATGGTTCAACATACAATAGACCTTGTTTCTAGATTACAATTAGCAAACCTTCCACATGCATCCCTTGAAACGTGTTGAGTTTAATAGATCAAAGGACCACTAGAAGACTTTGTTAGAGAAAGCAACGAGTTATTGTGTTATTGCAACATTACATTAGTGACACTGAGAAAGAATGACATGCTTGACTTGATGACTTTGGACTGTATTTTTTTAATAAAACACAAACTTGGAAAGGATAACAAGTGTGCTGACGCATTTAGTTTAGTAGTCATCCTATACAAGATAGAAACTACATTAATACGGACACCTTAAGGATGAAAGGCATCTAAGGCAGGAATCATCATGATTTAGCTAGCTTTGTGATTGAGAATGATTGCCTATTTATGGACACTCATTTATGAAAGGATAATTAATGCCCATGTCCTCAAACATCTTAACCATCCTAAATTATTCAAGGTACCTTGTGATGCATTAGGCTAGGAATTAGAGGGAACATAAACTAACAAAGGCACCCAGTTATTTTCTTTAATGAGAAATTTAATGAGTCTTGATAACACTGCTCCACATTTGATAGAGTTTTACGCTATTATCTAAACTTTGTTTCATTCGTCTCAAATAAAGTTAAGCACCAAAACATTCCAAACATGTTAAATGAGATTAATTCCTCCAAGAGTATACTTTTGTCACAAAACACAAACTTAGAAAGGACAACAAGTGTGCTGACGCATTTAGTTGAGTAGTAGTCATCCTATACAAGATGGAAACTACATCAATACGATTTGGACACCTTAAGGATGAAGTACATCTAAGATAGGAATCATCATTAGTTGGCTTTATGATTAAGAATAATTACCTATTTATGGGCACTCATTTATATGTTTTGTAAACGACACTTAGGGTCTTTTTAACATAGGAGTCAACATAAAAGGTCTCCAAGGGCATTTTTGAAAAGACAAGTGTCATCCTTGAGATGAACCAAGGTTAGGATCATGTAACAATGTTATATGTGTTAGATAACCAAGCAAAACATAGGCCTCTATACATCCTTACCACTTCCTCAAGAGCAACAGAAGATCTTAGTATTAACTTTGCTTTAAGATTGCCTACTGTTGTGGATAGGGTTTCTTAAATTTTATCCTAATTTGCTTATAGCGGTTTTGTAAACCATTCTATGGATAAAAGCCTATTTGAGGTTGTATATGGATTAAGCTTGTTACCCTTTCAATAGTTCTTTTTACCAACTATTTCCTTACCTAGTATCTTCCAAGGATCAAAATCTCAAGTCGTTTCATCCGATACACGCAAAACATTTCCTTCCGCTCGCGGATCAGCATTGGAACAATCACGCCTCTGGTGCAGGTGTGTTCCGAGGCCTCGCGGAGGTGTTGTCGAGCCCTCATGACTTGCTCGGAGGAGTCCTTGCCTGCGTGCGATGCCTTCGGAAGCGTCGCCAGACCCTTGCGATGCATCTGGAGGTGTCGCCGGACCCACGTGGGTTTGTGTGATGCCTCTGAATGTGTCGCCCGACTCATGCGACGTATTTGGACGCATCACCAGACTTGTGCGATGCCTTCGGATGCGTCGTACGATGGTGGGGATTCGTTGCGCGGGCATGGAAGAGGGGCAGGTAGGTTTGAACTTAGGTTTAATTAAATTAATAATTTTAATTAATTCCCAATTATGATTGGGATAATTTAAATAGATTTAATTAAAGTCTAATAAAATATATTTTATATTTAAAAAATACCGAAACTATATTGGCACGGTATGATACGATATTGAAATTGTTTCGTTCCGGTCCGAGATCAAAACTTCGACACGGGTCGAGATTTTAAACCTTGGTATCTTCCACCCTCCTTAATTAGCTGAGAAGTTTTCTCTACATATTTGAGATACATAGCAATGTTAAGAGAAAATCTACACCAAGTAATGGATTTTGTAAAATTCATGTAAATGCACATCGTAAACAAAAGGAATACAATGTAGGATATTGTGTATTTATCGACATTCACACTAAGTGATATCTCAAGAACTCCCACAAGATGCTTTATGCTCGATCTGCTAGTCCTTACAGTATTGTGAGAATGATATATCCTAATGCATATATTATTGAAATTGAACATTAGTTTACTTTTTAATATAAAGGATCTGGTATCTTATCGAGGATATTCAAGTGCCCTTCTTTGTTAGTTGATATTCCATAGCTTGTACTCCAACACTTCAGTGTCGGCTCTTGTTATAGTCAACCTATATGATTGAGGGTTGTTGATATGCAAACAATCCTAGTTCTCCATGAAAGCACTAAAAAATATATGATATATTGGAAAGGACTACCATATATAAAAGATACATGGATCACAAAAGAGGAACTATAACACATCACACTGACTTATTTGCTGAGATTTAACAAGGGATGTAAGAACCATCTTCCACAAAGACACTCTGTTTGTTCGCCTTGCTTGTAAGCTAGGTGTCATAAAACTCGATGGAACATTTTGCTTTGTTATTAGGAGATGGAGAAAGATGCAATTTTTTAAAAAAGATTTTGTTATTGAAATGTCAAAAAAGTTGTTTAGATTTATTTGGGTGATTATTAGAATTTGGTTTGCATTTATTTGTGAATTTGTTAGTGTTTTTTAGGATAACCTAAGTCAAATTTTTACAAAGAATTAGTTCTAATACCGTTTTATAAAAAAGGTTAGGATCCCTTGTATGAATTCGTTGCTAATTCTATTTTTCCTCTTTCATGAAATTTGCATTGTTCTGCATCAGGTTGGCGATATGATGTTACAGTTTGAGATCTTCATACAAAAAACGTGAAATTTAAAATTGGCCACTTAAGTTTGATAAGAGACTATAGGTGAATGGACTCATTAGGAGAGACACTAAACACTTTCTATTCCTGCCTAGCTTACAAGCACCATAAATTGAGGTTCGTAGGCCCACTCAGGTGAAATAAAGGTATGTAGCATTTTCTTGGTAATTATATTAGAGGTTCATGGGAATAGGGATGAATGCTCAAAAATCCATTTTCAGCTGAAAATAAAACACTGCACCCTTTTTGCAATTTGTGTGTTAGTCAACTGATAGACCTAGTGAGTCAAACTCATCCCAATGTAGTTGACTCGTTCCAACCCAATTGATTGCCATAAGTGACACATAACTAGTGCAGTCTACTGAGGCCAAAAAATCATTTTAATCATAATTTTAAAAATCTTTAAAAGTTCATGAGACGTCACGAACACACTTGGTATATTATTGTCTATCTTTGAATACATTTTTATAAAAATAAACTAATTTTCAAAATTAGCACAAAGTTAAAAATTATGGAAAACTTTAATGTTTCGCTTCTAATTTTGTATTATCCAAGTGCTCTAGTTCAAAATTGGTTTCCTAGAGTTTTTAAAAAATATTTTGAAATTCATTTTGGAGTGAAATTTTCAATTATCATCGTTGGGTTCTATTTAAACGACTTGTACATAAGCTTTCCCACAATTAATTATTTTTATGATTAATGTGTGTTGATTACACTTAGCTTTTCTTGTTTAAACATACATACAAATCAACCTTAAGTTGTTGTGAGAAGGCTTCAAGTGTCCTCCCTAAGCTAAGGTGATCATATAAATATATACTACAATCAAAGTTTAAAATACCGAGCCGTGCTGAGGTTTTGGTTTTAGACCGGAACGATACAATTTTGGTATCATATCGTGTTAGTATAGTTTCAGTATTTTTAAAATATAAAATATATTAACTAAAAATAAACAATTAATCTAAATATTTAAAAATAAAAAAATAAAAAATAAAAAATAAAATATTTTTTAAAAAATAATAAGATAATTTATAAGGCTTTAATTAACTCTATTTAAATTATCCTAACTATAGTTGGGAGTTGATTAAAATTATTAATCTGTTATTATTAAAACTTAAGTTTAAAAGACATTGTTCTGCGCGATCGATGCATATGCGACTTGTGCGATGTTTCTAGAAGCGTCATCGAACCCGGGCGACGCCTTCGGTGGCATCGTTGGACTCGGGCGACGCCTCTGATGGCATCGCCAAGCCTGCGCGACGCCTTCGGAGGCGTCGTCGGACCTGGGTGATGCCTTCGGATAGCGGCCGGAATTGTTAGTGCTGGGTGTCGGTCCGCTGGCGGAATGAGAAATTTCGCCGGTATCAAGTGAAACGACTCGAGATTTCAATCCTTGACTACAATACCAATTAACACTCCTACCTAGGATTAATTGTTGCCATCATTTTTAGTCCTAATTACATGATATGAATTAATCATGACTTGATTAAAGCATACAATTCATCACATAGGGTAAGCATGAAACATGTGTCGATTTTATCATGATATAAATTAAACCAAATCAACTTAAATTAAGCATGCTTAATCCTATCATTATTAATTCCTGTCAATGTGCCCAAACTAATTTTGGCACGTTTAAGAATTCCTAGAGAATATATCAAACTCTCATCTTAGAAATCCTTTCTATGTAGTGTTGACATAAACCTCTAGCTAATTTTCCATCTTAATGCATAAACAAATCCTAAGTGTCCAAACACTCAAATTGACTTTTCTACTCATCCAAATTTATTTGACACACTCTAGAATCTTATAGTAGGATTACAACATTCATTTCCTAGGTATCCCAATTACACGAAAATTCCTTTGAGGAGTCAACTTTACCATGGTTGAGATAACTCCTCTCCCAAAATAGATGACACATCCTATACCATTTAGCATTGTGGAATCACACTCTTTGGTATCCAATACCTATTGGAACTCTTTGGGTTTTTCAACATACTCACAAGGGATAACCTCCCTTAATACCTTGCTAATAAGTTTCTTAGGCTTCTTAGAAGCCTTAACCTCGGTGGCCTTATTAAGTTATTTCTATGACGACCTCCTTTGATATCTTGGTAATAGATTTCTTTTACTTTGTTCCATAGTCAAAAGGAACCTTTAGATAGGTTGATAGGTTGACACACTATCCTTTGACTTTGGTTTGTATCCTAGACCTTTTTTTTGTTGGATGATCTTTGCCTTCATTTATCATTTTAATTAACCCTTGACCTCAACTTGATTTCTTACTTAACTCCCTAAATCTAGGTTCTTTTTGACTATCATGCCTTGATCTAGAATTAATCCTAAGAGCATCACTTTTTCTATTCTTATTATATAAAGGGTAGCCCAGTGCACGAATCCCTCACCAATGTGGGGTCTTGGGGAAGGATCAGACCACATTGGATTTATTATACACAACTTTACCTTACATTGCAAGGGGTTATTTTCGCGACTCGAACTCACGACAACAACATTACCATTATGCCAAGGCTTCCCTTCCTATTCTTATTATATGAAGTGCTAAAATGATAAAAATTAACTTTTGCATGCTTCCTATCATTGTTATAAGGTACATCCATTCAATAAAGCAAAATTGCAAGTGATCATACCTGAGGGGGTACCATAGGACCCCCCTTGTCTTGAGCTTCCTCTCCTATGTTTCTTAGGTTGCCTTCGATTGGACCTTGGTTGTGGTAATGCCTTTTTTGATACAAGAGAAGTATACCATGTGCTCCTTCCCTTTTCGTACTATAGGTGTGACTTCTTTGGGCTTCTCCTTATCCTCGGGAGCCACTCAGATCTTCTCCCTCACAAGGTAGGATATTATTCTTGCATCGCACCATTTTCCTACAGTTAAAAGCATATTATATGAGTTTTATTAATTGAATTCAATATACCTTTAAATGTTAGATCCTCAAGACTTAGAGAGGTAGAGCTGGAGCTCTCCTATTCCATACTCTCGGATGAAGAGGTCAATGGTTCCTCATCTTTTATCTCGGAGGTTGAGCTTCTCTCATCCTCCGACTTGTTCTAGAGCCAAAAAGGCTCTCCTCTAGGCCTCCCTTTGTCTGCATTTATAATGAATTCTTTTGAATTTTTGACTAATTTCGTCCACAATTCATGAGCATTCTTGTAGTCACCTATTCTGCATACTCTGCACAAAACATTGTTAGGCAAATTTTTAATTAACAAATTTATTATTCTATCATTTGCCTTAAATTGATTGATTTTCTCCTCGTTCCACTTTTCTCTCTTGAGAACTTTTCTCTTTTTGACCCTTAGAGTTTCGAACTCTTTCTCAATGCAATGAATGTTCGATGTTGATTTGCGTGAAAGTCTCCATTCTCAACCTCTATTGAGAAAATCCTCCTACTCTAGAATGTGGAGAAATTCAAATATCAAAGCTAAATCTGTCTCTAAAATCCATCTTAGTTTTGGTTGATCCTGCATCTTCTTCTAAGCCATGCTTTATCGGTGGTTAGTCTAACTAGAGCAACCTTGCTTTAATACTAATTGTTAGATCGTGAGATGCGACTAAAGGGGGAGGATGCGGTGAGTATATGACATTTGTGCTTGATCTTTTTTCCTCAATGTTAGTTTGCGTAGCGAAAACATACAAAACAATAGACGAACAGAATTACAAATTAATGCATAACACAAGAACACAAGAGTTTGATGTGCTCGTTGGCTCCTTTTCCACAACCTATTATACTTCAACTGGATCATCCCTTCGAAACACCACTAGTTTTCTCCTTCTTGGCCAACAACTGAAGGTGGATAAATCTCTTACAATATCTTTTTAGAATAATGGAGATGATGCACAAAAAGATTACAAAAAGAGAGCACTTAGAGAGAACAAGAGTTTTGAGCACTTTAAGCACAAGAATTTGAGTCTACATGTTCTCCCTTTCCATCCAAGCCTCCACAAGCTTCTATATATAGCCACAACCTTCATATTCAAATTTGTCTACAAATTAACCTTTCAATTGGTTGCTTGTGGTCATCAGCTAACGATACATTAGTCATTTTGGTTATCAGTTGAGTGATAAGTTCTTAGGTTTAGTTATCTTGACCATCGCTTTCTAGACTCATCAATTTAATGATCTTTACAGGTTTTACTATTTGTTGTTAGTTGATTGCTATGAGGAATGAGTTGACTATCCACCGAATAGAAATATTTTGATTGTTTCTATTTAGTCATGAGTCAACTCCATAGTTCACTAACTTACCAATTGACTGAAAGTCATCTCAGTCAACTATGCTCTTACTCTAACCACTTCTAAGGTTGTGCCTCAAATCTAATCTCATTCGTATACATATACACTTAAACTCTTTCTTATAGAGATTACCTTTGTGCCAAGAGGCTCCATGCTTCCGAGATTTCATCTTGTTGCTTGGCATCTTATCTTCCTGACGTGTTGAGACTTTATCTTACCTTTATCTTAGTTCCTGACTTACTAAGATTTCATCTTGCCTAGCATCTAGTCATCGTAGCACGCTGATACTTCATCTTGTCGCACCACATCAAACTTTACTGTATTTGCACACTTGGCACACATGTGATATCCAGAGGCACCCCTCCTAGTTCAATCCAGATTTCTCTTTCACACGCACATACACTTGTGTGCACCCATGTATATGTTCTTCTTCAAGTTTATTTTTCACCTTTCTTTGCACTTCTATCATATGCTTTATTCAAATTCTTTTTTCTCTTTTGTTCCACCTTACTCATTTCATCTACCACTCCACCTTGCTTCTGCCCTGATGTTACCACCTTCTCTCCTCCTGTTTTCCTTGCTACATTTGCGACTGGCTATTGCCTCTTTAGTGGCTGCTTCTTTAGTTTCTATCAGCTGTAATCTGGATAATCCTGCCACCTGGTTCCTAGGATCTGGGAGGTAATGAGTCAATTTTTTTCAACTATCTGACCACCTGATCATCTGACATAGGTTAAATTTTAGTTTTCTTGATTGAGTTTCCATTAATCAGTTCCATATTGTCTTTCGGGTAGTATATGTCCATATGACCATTTGCTGGACATAGCACAGGTTTTGTGAATTCATGAGATAATTACTAGTTCCGCACATAAGTAAATAGTTCTAATTGATGTTGATAAAGGATTTAGCTACTCAGTAATCAAAGTTCAGTCAAATTCTACTAGAGTTAGTGCATATCTAGATAGAACTATGACTATCAGATTAATATGCACTTAGGTATTATCTGAGCTTTGCTACAAAGAATGCTTTTTAGCTGACATTTGCTATTTTTTTTTAAATTCAACAGTGTAAAATAGAATTAGGTAATCTTTTATTATTTCTTTTTCTGCCTCTTGTATCTACTTGACTTGCTCCAAAAGAGAACAGTGGTGCTGCTATTGCATGTTGTTTTATGTTTCCTATTTTTTATTCCACAGTTGTGTTTCTGCTATGTCAGGAAATCTCTCTAAAGTTCAGTACATATGCATATTATTTTGATGATCCATTGGAATAGTTTTGCAAATATTTTATAGTTACTAATCCATGCACGATAACTTTAACAAAGCCTTTGATGTTTTGCCAGGTTGTAGCTGTCGTTTATGCTATCATGACAACTAGATATGCAGATCTGAGCTGGCAGATGAGGGCAATTCGAGTTCTACCTATGTTTGCTTTGCCTGTTTTATCTTCTGTTATCTATTCAACACTTGTAAGCTTCACGAGAATACGTAAATATCTCCGACTCTACACTTGAACATGACCTTCCTATTTCTTATATTTCTATTCAATATAAAATTTTTAGAGCTTCCTTTGATAATGTTTCTTGCAACACAGCTTTTGTTTGTTCTCTTACTGTTTTTGTGCTCATAGTTATAGACAAGAAATAGTTATAGACAAGATGAGGCTGTCTGCGACATTCGTGACTTGTGATGACTAAAACAACATCAGCATATGACCATAGATTCACTTGTAATTTTGCTGCAGAAGGGAACTTTTAACAGATTGTTACTGAAATTCCTCACATTCTAATTGGATATGTATACCATTCTGACAAGTTCTCGCTAGCTTTCAATTCTGTTTCTCCTCTACATTCGTATCATGGCTTTTTCAGAACATTTCACTTAAAACTATAACAAATTACCCAGCAATTTCTGATATAAATTATGAAGCTAGTTGAACAATTTAGAAAGTAACAAGGTTGACCTAAACATAGCTCTTAATTATTCAATCTTTCATCTTCTTAGGTAACAGGCCATGATTCTCCAAGATTTCAAGGTCCCTCTTATTTTCTGCAGTTTTTTTCCTGTTTCTTTTCTAAATCAGTTTATGATTTGGTAAATGTTGCCTGATGTTGGAAGTTCTGTGGTCTAGTATTTGCTTGATATCTACCTTCAATTTTTGGACCATAAGGGGATTTTTCTATTTGATGGCAATATTATCAAATTTGTACACTAATTTGACAGACTAAACAATTTGGAGAACAATTTTACCTAGAAAGATCTGTAAAATTGACTTTCATCCTCCATGCCAACATATAATTTATGGTTCTGCATTCTTACCAAAGCATGGGCAGTGCATAGTTTTATAGAAAATACAGTTGAATTAAGCAGCATACTCCTATGCTTGATTTCATAAAAAAATGAAGTGAGGCAAATCAAATAGAAACAATGTTAATTTGTGATGATTAATGAGAAAATGCTGTCTTTTCTGCCAGTTTATGTGTGGGCTAACTACTAGTTTGCAAAACTTTACTATCAGTGCATATTGAGAGCTAAGTATTTATCCATTTTGTAATATGATGGTAGAATTTGAAACTATTGGATGTAAACTTTTTTTTACCTTTAAAATATGCACTATGTGATTGACTTATCTCATTTTGTAATACTAGCAATTTGCATTTCCCTGAAAAGAAAACTACATTTCTCTTGTGGCTTTGTTGTGAATTGAGTCTCTCTTATGTTAAAAGCATTAGATGCCTCAAGAGTAGTTTAATTATCATGTTTTTAAGTGGATTGCTGCACTCACATGCAGTTGATCGCAAGGACCAGAAAACTCTGGAAAAGCTGCGAGCAGAGAGGAAAGCGAAGCTTGATGAACTCAAGGAAAGAACAAACTATTATGCGACACAACAACTTATTCAGGTAATTGGAATGATTTTAGGTCACAGCTTATTTTGTTGACACTGAGACATGATAGGAAACAATCAAGTTTGAGAATCACAGCTTAGAAAAAGCCTTCATTAATTAGATTAGATCCTGAAATTTTAGGTCACCTTTACTAGGGTGGAATGAAATAGAAATGTTTTTTGAGATGTTTAGATTCCAATGTTTAGATTGATAATTTGAGATGGAATAAGCTTTCCAAGGAATGACTCATTCCATTACACTCATTTTGAATTTGAGAGGAATGTTTCTTTTCCATCACCACTAAATATGACGCTACTTGCAATTTGAAATCTAAAATATAGATAAATGAGATCAATAGATTAGAATAACAAAACCTGTGATTGAACTGGTAGGATCGAGTGGTATGAGTCATAAGAGTGAGGCAGGTTGGATAGACGAGAAGAACTTGGCCAGCAGGATGAACCTGTGTTTTGAAAACCAAACCAGAGATGGGACTGGTAAAACTATTGGGTTGATAGTTTGACCAGAAAATAATGTCATAAATGTAATTTATATACTTTTTATATGTATTAAATATTTCAGAAATATATGAACATATTAAAAATACATAATGAATTATTTTAAATATACAAAGTTTTGATACTAAATCTTAATCAAAGCTTTTTACAATAAAAACTAAACATGCCTGCACATGCACACACTATAGAAGAAAGCTAATGAGAAAACTATGGATAAAGGCTGCTAATACTATAATAGCAATTAATTAGATTAAAATAAAAAAATAACTAGAATTCTAACAGAGACCTATCTAAGGAAGCCTAGGTGCAGCAGCCTTATCATCAAACCATTGATCTGGTTGACTGATTTCTGGTTTTGTAATCAGGTTTTTCCAATTTTGCTGGTTATGATATAGATCAACAATTGTGTAATTCCGAGCCAGATTTGTTCTCATTTTTGGTTGGACTGAGATGCCTGGTCCAGTTTTTAAAACATTGGGATGGTCCAGGTGGGTGGACAGATTGAGTGGATTAGACCAAGTGAATCAAATAAATCAGGTGGGTCAAGCAGATAGGGATTCTATGACTAGATGGAGCGAGCGAGCTGGATATGTTAGACTAATGAATTGAGCATGCAGAGTGAACTAGGCATGTAGATGGGACAAGCCTAGTGGATCAAGAACAAGGGAACAAAGTAGGCAAATTGGATGAGCTTGATAGACTAGGAGTGAGCATGTCAATTTGGCCAGACATGCCAGTATAGAATGAATCATTTGATTGCCCATTCCATTAATGCAACCAAACAAAAGAATGAACTAGAGCATTCCACTTATTATCTCAATCTATTTTCATTCTTTGTTTCCAGTCCCTTCCTTTCTGTTCTATCCTACCATACATAACCTTATGGAATGTCCAACGTGCTGAGTCCGCTCAGTTCCATCATATGTAAAATATGGCATGTTAATTGTAAGATCTACCATATGAAATATGGAGAAATGTTATCCCTATCTTCCTTTTCTGTGTTCTTTTGGTGCTTCGTACTGAAAATTGGCTGACTTTCAGAAATATGATCTTGATCCTGCTGCAAAGGCTGCCGCAGCAACAGTTCTAGCATCTAAGATGGGGGCTGACGTTGGTCTGAAAGTTTCTCTTGGAGACAAACTGAATACAAATCCTCTTGTAGAAAGCAATGATACAGAGCCTGTACATGCCTCAGGGCTCAGGAATCGGAAACAACCACATGCAAGAAGCAATACAACTGGAAGTATCGCTACTACTTCATGGGCGAGTGAATCTGATGAGGTTGGGACTGAACAGGAAATTGAAGCACAGACTCAGAAGGTTGTGGAGCACTACAAAGGCTCTGGCTCCAATGATGGTGGTTGGGCTGCTCGATTAGCTGCATTACTTGTGGGTGAGGATCCTTCACAAAGTTATGCACTAATATGTGGCAACTGCCATATGCATAATGGTAAGGAGAATGGATATTCATGTGCTTCAGCTACATGCTATAACCGCTTATTTTTGGTTCTAGCAAAGCTGAACTAGTTTGATGTTGCTATATATTTATTTTATTTTTGCAGGACTTGCTCGGAAAGAGGATTTCCCTCACATAACATACTACTGCCCTCATTGCCATGCTTTGAATACATCCGGACAATCAGCAGAGTTGACCAGGGGCATTCCATCCTCTACAGTTGATGAGAACTCTGGTGAAAATGCTGCAAAGAATGATTTTACAAGCAGCATAAAAAATGTTCCTGATGAGCCATTAGGTGACCACCAGAATGAGGACAGAGCAACTACCTCCCCTAAAGCTAGTTCATAAGTATGGTTTATACACACTCGTGCCTGCACTCTTTTCCTTCGTCTGTAGTTGATGATGATGTGTTTGAAAAACTGCCTCTTACAATGTACCATACAACCCAGTGTATATTTTACAGAAAGTGTCATTTCGACGTTAGGGGTAATCATTTTGAGATATCTGCAGAGATGTCAGTTCGAGTTTCCCCCAGTTAGATCAGATTTTATACCAAGGCAGTTAATTTCATGTGCTCTCTGAATTGAGTAAGTTCCATCCTTCTGTTTGATAGGCCATTAAGATTTCATACTAAATCTCCTACATACTTTCGAAAATTTTAAATACAATATTGTACTAAATCCCCATCTTTAATTTTATTTATCTGTGCAACAAATATAGGAGACAGAATTTACAACTTTTAATAAAAAATAATTATTAGCTTCAAATGTTTTACTATTTCTCATGTATTGCTGCATTATCTTATTTATAATGAAAAATATAATATCTTGCATTACGTTAAACTTATAACTACATGAATTGGTATGTTTCATTCTTCATGTTTATTGTGTGTCACATTGTAAATTTGTGCGCTTAAGATGATTAAAACATAAATCTAAAAACATGTATAATGCAAGAAATAATAATAATGTGAATTGGAGTGTAAACAAAAACAAAATCCCTCTCAAATTCCATTGATATTGGTTTTATGTTGATAACACGGATTTATTCTATTTGCCAATAATTTTTTTGTTGTTTTTTCACCTGTGTCTCATCTAACAATGATAAGTTGTGTAAGATTACTAAAGCAATAAAAAAGAAAAATTAGAAGCATTAAGAGTGATATATGTTGAATCGAAGGAGGAGCTGAAAGAGACTTTTATTACAGTAAATTTGTACAAAAGTATTCATGCATACTGATTACTCCAAAACTCTTATTACAATTTAAAAACTCTTGATACACTCAATGAATAAGATCCTAATTGCTTTTATAAATTGATAACATTAACTTTAATAGTTTTTTCTAAAAATACTAAACAACCTTCTAATTTATCTTATCAAATTTCTAATCGACCTTTTTAAAATTTATCCTAATAAAACTCAAATTATCCCTATTTATGTAAAAATTCTAATTGATCTTTTTAAAGATTTATCCTAATAAAACGCAAGTTATCCCAAAATTAAGGAGAGCGAAAGATGGTGATTCTTTAATACACTTTTCACTGATTACTCGCTCTTAGTGTATAGTTGTTTGTCATGTTAGATTGACTTTTGAAGTCTTCAATTTTTTTTAGGTAATCTAGATAGTTAACTTTTACGATCCAATTAATCCTATAGATGTTTTCTATCAACCACCAAAGTAAATTGGGAAGTACATGAAGCCTTCAAATTTTGCACCATTAAGTCCTTGTGAATACGTTTAAAACTTGGTCTTCAATCTCCATTCTTTGCGTGAGAATGTCTCTTCATGTATACAATTTCTTTTACTTTCTTCCTCAATGAGCGTAACATTTGCATACTTAGATTTCTCTGTCTTTCTGATCTTGTGTCTGTTTGGTTGGTTTGTCTTGGTTTGATTTTGGATTCTAATTGTTAGGTTCTGATTTTTTAT
Organism: Curcuma longa; assembly: GCF_044706935.1. Lineage (NCBI taxonomy): Eukaryota > Viridiplantae > Streptophyta > Magnoliopsida > Zingiberales > Zingiberaceae > Curcuma > Curcuma longa. Next base: position 4,955,120 of record NC_133879.1, read on the forward strand.
TTTTGGGTTTTAGTTTCTGGTATCTATTTGGGTTCTGGATTTTTAGGTGGGTCCTGGTTTCTAGTTTTGGTCTTTAGATTCTAGTTTTATTTTGGGTTTTAGTTCTCTTTTGGGTTCTGGTTCTATTCTTACTAGTGATTCTATTTTGGATTATGATTCTATTCTAGGTTCTAGTTCTATTATGGGTTGTGGTTTTGTTGTAGGTTCTAGTTCTAGTTTGGATTCTAGTTCTGTTCTGGGATCTAGTTCTCTTTTGGGTTCTAGTTTTATTCTGATTCTAGTTTTGTTCTAGTTTCTAGTTCCATTTCTTAAGTGATTTCTTCCATTACTTTACTAAGTCTCTCTTTAGTTTCTTTTCAATTTCCTTGGAATGAATCTAGTAAGACTTTGATGTGAGGAGACCACCACGATAAAGCTTCATCAACTATAACATTTCAAGACATAACATCTTCCTGTTGTAGGGTCAGAACGCTTTCAACCTTTTCTTTGATTATTGTATCTCACAAAAATGCATCTTATTTCTTTCTTATCAAATTTGTTGTGTAAATGATTAGGTACAAAACACAACTTCTCAAATGGTGAAATAGATCCTAATGATGATAAGATATATCCATACGTATCTTGAGAAGTCGTCAATAAAAGTTATCATATATCAGAAACCACTAATGGATGATTGCTTCACAACTAACTCGACAGGTTTCTTTGCTTTGTACTTAGAGTCTTCAAATGTCAATTGATGTGCTTTCCACATGCAACACATACTATATCCTTTCAAACATTGAGTTGAGAAAGACCCTGAGCATTGATTTCTTCATCATTACTTTTAGTTTATGATAACTCACACGGCCCAAGCACGCATGCCATAAATCATCCGTCTCATTTATTTTAGTCTTGTCTACATAAGCTGTTTGAGTTGACACCACATAAATAGATTTAGATTCTAACTTTCATCTCTTTAGGAGTGGTGTGCTTATTGGCTCTAAACTTTGATAAACTCATACGTTTTGGTCCAAACACAATATAGTTTCCTAAAGATGTTAGTTGTGATACTGATAACAGGTTTTTCTTATCCTAGGTACATGAAACACATTCTTCGACTCTACTTGCTTTGAATTGAATTCGGACACCATTGTCGTATCACCAACATGAGTTATAAGTACCTTTGAATTGTTTGCCATGATAATTATGTAGGATCGTACTCACACTAGGAGGGAGGTGAATAACATGTATAATTAATTTTAATGAGTTGATAGTAAATAAAAAGATAAATAAATCAATCAACAACATAAAAGTGATTAAATAATTTTATAATAAAATAAAAATTAACTTAAACTTGCAGCGGAATAAATATTAACTAAATTTGCAATGAACTAAACACTTAGTTAATTTATAATGAAACAAATACTAAATCAATTTACAATGGAATCAATATTAAATCAACTTGCAATGGAATCAATATTAAATGAACTTGTTGCAAGATAATTACTAAATAAATTAGATTATATAATATGGAATAATGAAAAGAACAAAAGTATGTAATACCACACAATTACTCAAGGGTCTAACGTAGTTCAGGGTTCCTATGTCCATGACGTATAATCCGTCAGGTGGATCAATCTTGAACTTCCTCTAAAAGACCTCCTTTCTAGAAAGCTTTTGGAGGTGGAGAAACCTCTTATAAGAATCAAGTATATCAAACACAATATGATGAAATGTAAGGCAATAATAATATAGAAATGAAATTAACGGTGTTGCCGATTTGAGCTTGGAGAGCACTTGTACCCAATGTATCAACAATATCATTAGGAAGCAGCGAGAATTGATTGTTTGTCTGTGCTAAAATAGACGCCTTGATCCTCCTTTTATAGAGTCTTGTCAATTGCTGACATGACACTTGTCCAATCACCTAGAAGCCTTTTCAGTTGCTCAGACCCTACTGACTTGGTTGTAAATTTGATCCACTTCGACTCTGGATCAGGATGACTTAGCGGATTGCCTAGACTCCCTTCGAGCGCCTAAAGCATGGCCAACTCCTACCCTAGACCGTCTCTTCTAGATCGCTGGATCTCGATTTTAGGTTGTTTGGAAGCTCCTCTAGTTGCTCGAATACTAAGGTAGCCCAAACTTTATTCCGGTCACCTGGAAGATCACGACTTGATATGTCTAAATTTATCTCCATCTAGTCACCCAGATACCTTCTAGTTGCCTAGAACACTCAATTTTCTTCTTGAAACACAAAATTAGTTTGCAAGACATAATAAAACATTTTCTATGTTTTGAACAACATCGGTTGTCCACCTTGACTTAGAAACACAAGTCGATTTCTTAGTCAAGTTTACACCTAGTAATTTGACTACCCTTGGACTCTAGAAAGAAAATGCAATCCTCAGCACTTTTTGTGTCTGAAAGACACTCAACTTACCTTCTCTGGGTACCTCTAGGATTTACCTTTGCCAAGTGTCTGGTCCAACTCCTGCTGACTCACGAGGGTTCCCATTGCCTAGTGTCTGGGCACCCCCACTAGATCTTTTCACTACTTGGCACCTATCATGTTTGCTACTACACTATTTGGTATCTATCAAGTCTTTCACTGTCTAGTGTTTAGTCACTTGACCCACTAGAACTTTTCCTATGCTTGATATCTAGTCACCTGACTAACTAAGACTTTGTACTCTTTGTCAAGTTATCTGCAATTGCATACTTGACACACATATCAGATCCACAAATAATCTAACTTTAAACTTATCATATATTAAAATATAGGTTTGATGTGGTGCTCCTTACACTAACAATTTCTTCCTTTTTGACGTGTAAAAATCAAGTTTAAAATTATTAAAATAAATATTTAAAGTTAGAAAATTAATATGCATTTAAACATGATAAAGTTAGAAAATAAATTCATCTATGCACTTGTTAATGTTGACCCTTAGAACCAATTATGAGATAATTGATAAAGAAACTTTTATATCATATTTCATTAATAAAAGATAACGTTTATGGTTATTATATTTACTTCAGATCTGTGCCGCATGAATAAGTATAATAATGTTCTAGGTAGTAGGTTTTTACAACATATCAATTAGTTGAATTGATAGTGGAAGATTGTAGATATATATAGAGCACTACTCTTAACTATTTCTAGTTAAAATTTAATATACAAGGGCAATATTAATGCATTGAGACTAGCATGTAGGTCAACTGATGACTTAATCTCACAAGTCATGGATATAAGATATCAAGTTGATACATGAGTATATATTAGAGAATATGTATTGAATTGACCCACCATGAGAATATTTCATGAATCGTTATATGAGTGTCATAATCATTCTCATAGTGACTATTAATATAAATAGTCCATAGACATAAAGTCATTACGGTTCCCTACATAAAGAGTTGTGTATTTTAGTATCGACAAACGTCATCTGTAATAAGGTGAACTATAAAGTTGATCAATGGGTATGCAATAAGTTATGCGGAGGGATGTGAATGATATAGATGTGATCTATCCCTTCCATATGATAGAAGTGATATCTGTGGGTCTCTTGATTAAGTAGGACTACTAAAATGCATGATTATGCTCAAATAAGTTAATATAAGATATTGAACATATTTGGTTACGTAAGCCTACTTGGAGATCAAGAAAAACAAAGATTGATAAGAGGATGATATAATTTATACATCATGGATCAATTTAGATATCAAGGATAGAAGGACCAAGTTATACAAAATAATAGACATAGAAAGGTTAGGTCAGATTTTAACATTCTCATCACTTGGGTAGCAATGATGCATTGCTAGATGCCGCTTATTGTTTATGTATGTAAAATGTTGTTTTAGATACATTGCCAACGGTACGAGGACCAATTAGGTCACACACAAAGAACATGTTGATTTGGAGATGAGTTTATTGTATTTTGATTAAAATATGATGCACCCTAAGATTATAGTGTTAAGTCTAATTCGAATTTGACTCATTGAGTTAGACTTAAATGAATCCAACTATTGAATTATTGGATTGAGTATAATCCGAATTAGACTCATTAGACTAGACTCAACCACTAAAGAGGATTAATGCCCATTAATAGAGATTAATGGAGCATTAATAAATTTGAGAGAAAATGGCAAAAACCTTTTGTATTCATTAGATGAGTATAAGTCATTTTGTAATGTATTTTTGTAGATATATCACTTCTAGTCTCCTCTTCTTCTTTTCTTGGCCGAACCATCCAAGATGGTGAAAGGAACGAGACATGTTTCATTATAGCTGGTGAAGGGTTTAAAAATTATTCTAGAATCAATCGTTGATTTTTTGATCAATTGAGGATCATGATGTACGACTAGGTGCCACTCATAATTGTTCCGTAATTAATGATTAATTATGGATGACCAACATAATCGAGAACATATATTAGGTCACATGCACTATAAATTTTTTGAAGGACTTAAAATGAGTTTGAGAATTATATTCTCAGATCGAAAGAAATAAAGTCTGGTTGGACCAGACAAAGGCTAAATAATGAACTTCATCTTACGAAGATGAAACGAACCAAATTGATTTGGTTTCTGATGGAAAAGATTTTGACATATCGAAAGTGATAATGGATTTCGTCTTATGAAGATGAAATAAATAAAACTAATTTAGTTCAATCAGAGGTGGTTTGATTATTGAATCAAATAATTCAGTTTTGAATTAAATTTAACCAACGTGGTTTGGTTCATGATGGAAGATATTTTTAAAAAATAGAAGAAATGAGGGGCTTCATCTTGTGAAGATGAAATGAACAAATTGATTTGAGTCAAATTGGAGATCGTTTGGTTATTGAACCAAATGATTTAGTTTTGAACCAAATTGAACTCAGTTGACTACAGTAAACTCTAAAAATTGGTTCATATTAGTTTTTCGGTCCGGTTTGCTTTGTTTCTTTTTTCCTTTGATTCACTCTCTTCTCCGTTCGGCGGCTGCTTGCCCGAACGCGCACGCCTTCCTTCGGTTTTCACCGCTCGCCCACATGCATGCCTGATTGCGAGAAACCTTCTCGCGATCCCGAGTTTGTCAACAATGAAATAGGGGAGCTCAGTATAAAGGATTGCTGACCGCGTGGGGGAAGGAGCCTAAACCTTATCGTGCCGCCACCTTCCTTCTTCCCTGAGCATGGGCATCGCCGACCGAGCATCTCCTTCACATGAAGAAGGAACACGAGCATCACTGTCCCTAGTCTCTCGATCGCACGAAGAGGCACCGTCCCTAGGTTCCCGATTGCGCATGCCACACGCCCCTCTTCACCCGAGCATAGCGGTTGTCGCTGCCGCTGCTGCCGCTCATTACTTCCTCCACTCCCAATCGCTAGCACCGATGACCTACAAACTCATCGCCGACCAGGAGAAGAGAGGCGAGGTGGCCCTTCTTCCCCAATTGCACGGCGCCACTCCTTCTCCATCGAGCCTAGCGGCCCTTTCTAAGCATGCGCCAGAACCCAAGTGTTGGTGCAATCTTGCCCCAAGTGATTTAGATTTTAATGTTTGACTAAAATGAGTTTAAGTTAGGCAATGATGGTGATCTAACTTGTGTGGTTTAAGTCCACAGGAAAATCTAGGAATGGAGTCTTGATGTTTGGTGAAGTCTCGGAGGCACGACCTCTTGGCAAATGATGAAGTCTCGGATGCGAGGCCTCTTGGCAAAGGATGAAGTCCTGGAGGCGCGACCTCTTGATAAAGAAAGACTTAGCATGACGAAGCTGAGGGAAACGTCTTAAGCTAGTGCAAGGAAGGGCACGAGGCTTGTGGAAGACGTTTGAAGGCTTGCGTCAAGGCTAAGGGTTGAAGAAGAAGCTGAAAGGGAAGTTTCAACTTGATCAGTTGACTGACACTGTTGCTGCAGTCGACTGGTGGTTGATTAGAAGCACACACATATGTTTTAGATGGATCAGTCGACTGGTACTGTTCATCAGTCGACTGGTGACCAAACAGAGAGATCAGTCGAGTCCATCAGTCGACTGGCAGTAGTCGACTGGTGATGGTGCAGTCGACTGGTAGACGACCGTTGGGGTAACAGTTGGCTAATTAAATACAGATTAAAGAATCGTTAAAGTCCATTAGTCGACTGACCCTTGGAGCAGTCGACTGATGTACGAAAATACATAAAAATAGAAGTCGATATCGAAGAAATCAACAGTTCATTTTTCTCATCTTTCTGGCATACCCTGATCTTGTAATAGCTTTCCTCTTCCTCCATACTTCACTACTCATTCTTGTGAAAGGAAGAGATCATTCTGTAAAGGTTTCTTCACCTTCAAAGTGTTCTTTGAAAAGGAGGATTTTCATAGTAGAGAAGTGTTGGCGATCTGGATCTCCATTCTGCGATCCGGATTCTATCCGCTCTGAAGAGCATAGAACCCCACAGAATANGTCAAGGCTCTGGTAAGGGCGGGCGTTACAATCAGTCCTCCAGACCTTCTTGGATTTCTATCATGCTTCCCGATCCTCTAGACCTGCCTGGACTTGCACCTGGTGCACTTGACCTTGCCACAATTCCTGCCTGATCCTCCAAACTAAGACTTTACCTTTACCTAGCCGCAACTAGGGCTTACTTTAGCTAGCCTCAACTAGGACTTTACTGTGCTCGCTACATACTAGATCAACTTGTTAGTCCACAACACACACTTAACTTGAATCTCGTGCCATCATTAAAACCAAGGTTTGATCATCTAGTGCTCCTCGCATCAACTGATGTAATGCTTGTTGAGTTGAATGAGCTTACATCCTATTAGGATGCTGTGATGAGCCCAGATTCTGAAAAATGGCTAGAGGCCATGAGGTCCGAAATAGAATTCATGTACACTAACCAAGTATGGAATTTGATTGATCCACCTGAGGGGATTAAACCCATTGGGTGTAAGTAGGTCTTTAAGAGAAAGACTGACATGGATGGTCTTATGCTTACCTATAAAAGGCGACTAGTAGCTAAAGACTTCAAGCAAATTTATGGTATTGACTATGATGAAACTATTTCATTAGTTGCGTTGTTTAAGTTTATTCAAATCATACTTGCTGTTGCAGCTTACCATGATTATGAGATCTGGTAGATGGATGTCAAAATCGTATTTCTAAATTGAAACCTACTCGAGAATATGTATATGACATAACCTAAGGGTTTTATAGATACAAAGAATGCTGGAACGGTATGTAAGTTACAAAGGTCTATTTATGGGCTAAAGCAAGCTTCTCGAAGCTGGAATCTTTGATTCGATGTTTCAATCAAAGAGTTTGGTTTCATCAAGAATCAAGATGAGCCTTGTGTCTATAAGAGCAGTTATCTTCTTGATCTTGTATGTAGATGACATACTCCTCATTGGAAATGATATCCCTTCACTACAGTCTATGAAGACATGGTTGGGGAATTATTTCTCAATGAAGGACTTAGGTGAAGCAGCCTATATTCTAGGCATCAAGATCTATAGAGATAGATCTCAAGAGATTGCTTGGCCTAAGTCAGAGTACATACATTGACAAGGTCTTACATCATTTTGCCATGCAGAATTCCAAAAAGGGATTTCTGTCAATGTCACATGGTGTGAGTCTTTCGAAGACTCAATGTCCCTCTTCTAAGGAGGAGAGAGACCACATGGATCAGATCCCTTATGCATCTGCTATAGGGTCTATCATGTACGTCATGCTATGTACTCGCCCCGATGTCTCGTATGCGTTGAGCATGATGAGCAGATACCAGTCAGATCTAGGTGAAAGTCACTAGACAACTGTCAAGAATATTCTTAAGTACTTGCGAAGGATAAAAGAATATTTCTTGATATTTGGAGGCGATGAGGAGCTAACTATAAAGGGTTACAGTGATGCAAGCTTCCAAACTGATAAGGATGATTTCAGATCGCAGTCAGGGTATGTATTTTGCTTGAATGGTGGCGCTGTGAGCTGGAAGAGTTTGAAGCAAGACACAGTTGCAGATTCTACAATAGAAGCCGAGTATATTGCTGCGTCTGATGCAGCAAAGGAGGTTGTTTGGATTCGAAAGTTCGTTGTAGAGCTTGGGGTGGTTCCTAGCATAGCAGACCCAATAGACCTCTATTGTGACAACAATGGGGCTATTGCACAGGCTAAGGAACCTCGCTCTCATCAGCGTTCCAAACACATACTACAGCGCTTCCATCTCATTCGAGAGATCATCGATAGAGGAGATGTGAGGATATGCAGAGTACCGACTGATGCTAACATCGCAGATCCTTTGACCAAGGCTTTGGCACAGAGGAAGCATGATGGTCACACTAGGTCACTGGGTATTAGATACTATAGTGATTGACACTAGTGCTAGTGGGAGATTGTTAGTAGTAGCCCTAGAGCCAATTATGTGATGATTGACTAGGGACTTTTGTATCATATTCTATTGTTAATAAAGGTAAAGTTTGGTTATTATATTTACTTCATGTTTGTGTCAAATGACTAAATATAATAATGTCCTTGAGTAGTAGGTTCTAATCTACATCATATCAATTAGTTGAATTGATAGTGAGATGATGTAGAGAACACTACTCTTAACTATTCCTAGTCAAGTATTAATATTCAAGGATAATATTAATGCATGAGACTAGCATGTAGGTCAATTGATGACTTGATCTCACAAGTCATGGATATGTGATATCACGTTGACACATGGGTATATATTAGAGAATATATACTGAATTGACCCACCATGAGAAAGTTTCATGGATCGTTATATGAGTGTCATAAACTTTCTCATGTGACTATTGGTATGAATAGTCCTTAGACCTGAAGTCACTACGGTTCCCTACATAAGGAGTTGTGTACTTTGGTATCGTCAAACGTCACCCGTAATAGGGTGGACTATAAAGGCGATCACTGGGTATGCAATGAATTATGCGGAGGGATGTGAGTGATGTAGATGAGATCTATCCCTCCCATATGATGGGAGTGATATCTGTGGGCCCCTTGATCGAGTAGGACTACTAAATGCATGGTCATGCTCAAATGAGTCAATATGAGATATTGAGCTCATTTGCTTGAGTGAGTCTACTCGGGGATCAAGAAACACAAAGATTGATATCGAGGATGACACGGTCTATGCCTCATTGATCAATCTAGATATCGAGGATAGAAGGACATCATCATACATTATAGTAGTCACGGAAAGGTTAGGTCGGATCTCGACTTTCTCATCACTTGGGTAGCAATGATGCATTGCTAGATGTCGCTCATTGCTTATGTGTCTAAAGCGGTTTAGACACATTACCAATGTTACGAGAACCTATTGGGTCACACACAAAGGACACGATGCTTCAGAGATTGATTGATTTTAGTTTGACTAAAATATGATCCGAATTGGATTAATTGAGTTAGACTCAAGTGAATCCAATTAGATTATGGGATTGAGTCTAATTTGAGTTAGACTCATTTAGATTAGACTCAACCAAATTTGAATGAGATATTAATTCTATTAAAATATTTAATGAATTAATAATAGAGGAAGACCAAGAGTTTTTCTCTTCATTGGATGAAGAGAAGATGAAGAGCCAACATGAGAAATATGTGCTCTATTTGGGTTTTAATTAGCTTTAATGTGGGGAAGCTAAAGAGGCAAAAACCCTTCATATTCATGAGATGAATATAAAAGAGTTTTTCTTTTATTTTTCAAAGAAAAACAAGTTATTTTTGAGCTCTCTTCTCCCTCTTGGCCAAACACCCCTTTTCTTCCTCCTCCTTGTTTTGGCCGAATCTCCTTGTGTGGCTAGCACCACAAAAAGGCGATTCTTCTCCAAAGCTTGAGATCATGTTAATGTGGATAGACATAGAGGCACGGACGCTTGAACGTGCAAGAGATCCGACGAACCGAGGACGAGTGGGATAAGCGAAGGGCACACTTCAAAGGTATAGATCTATTAGATAGATAAATCAAACTTTGTACGAGTTTTCTTTCGCATGGATCGCTCGTTGGGATCCTATTTCCGCTGCAAATTTTATTGTTTATCGCATAGGATTCCCTACAAAAATATGACTTAGCAACGGAATTTAAAAATCCGTCGCTAATTAGCGACGAAATTTAAAATCGATCGCTAATTTAGAGATGGAATTAAAATCTATCGCCAATCTGTCGCTAATTTCAACCCTATTTTAGTGAAGATTTTCCGACGGAATTAAAATGTCATCACCAAATTAGCGATGAAAGTTTTTATTTCTGTCGTTAAATTAGCGACAAAAGTTTTATTTTCGTCGTTAAATTAGCGATGGAAGTTTTTATTTCTGTCGCTAATATCACGATTTTTAAGGTTCCTGACCCTTTTTCTTCTCTACCTGCATGACCCTTTCCCTCCCGGCGAACTGACCTCCCTCCCGGTGATCTCCTCGCATGTGACGTGCTCTCCTCCTCGTGACCTCTCCTTCGGCGAAGTCCTCCGGCTAACTGACCTCCCGCGGCGTTCTCTCCACCGACCACCCGGTGGTCTTTCTCCTCTTGGCGACCTCTCCTCCCGACGATCTGTCCACCGAACTCTCCTTGTCACGACCCGGGAGATAGCCGTCTGAAAAATTTCGACAACACCTCCCCAGTATCCCTGACAATTCCTTGTATACACACATATATAAAGGCCAACACGGCCTATCCATACTACAAAATATGGATTTATATACTAAACAGAAGTAAAAGGTGACCCACACGACCACATACACATCCTACACAATTACTAGTGAGAAAACTCGTCAAATATGCAAAACTCAGAATCATAGGAGCAGAAACATAAATCCAATAAAGTCCAATGCAATGGATATGAGTCCAAGAAATACTACATGTGAAAATCCACTATAATCATCAAGACAAAGTCGGAAATCCGAAACTATGAATCGTAAACAACAACACGACAAGTATCACAAGTATACCACAATACATCACACACACATAAAATCCCGTAGTCGTGAGATGGCGTAGCGGGCAGATCCCAGCCATCCTCTATAAGCTTCTACCTGATATCTGGGAAGACAGAAAAAAATCTCAGGGTCCAAAGATGTGAGTACAAATACTCAATGGGTAATATAGAAAGACAGTGCATGAATAAAAGAAATAGCAAAAGGGTAGATACATACCAAAGGTCAACAAGGTATCAAGAATATCTCTGCAAATAATAATAACTAACATGGATCTCATGTAATGCACCATATGAATGACATGTCAAACATAGTGCAACAATCAAGAATCAAACAAGTAGATAATCAAAATGCAGTATCAGTGCGGTCCAATATATATATATCATGCACATGATGCGCATATGCATGATACAACTGCCCCACTCACTACAACACTCGTGCAAGCATCTGAGGCTGAGATGGCCGGCATCGGGGGATCAGTACTCCGCGCCCTACAACCAAGTAGTCAAGTGATCCAAATCGGGGATCAGTGCTCTGCGTCCGGTGATCCCGTAGCTATGATAAGCTACATATTCTATGGCCGATATCTGTCCTCTAATATTCATCACCGACGTACCAACCATGTACTCTCCGAGTACCACCCCTATCCGGTGTCGAGGTCAAATCATCGACTCGACTGCGTGTTAGTGCAGGAAGCACTAGCAGATCGAACCTGAGTTTTGATTATGGAACTAGGATCAAGTTAAGTATGTGGTTTGGCTAACCAGGTTGAATTAAGCTTGCAGAAAATAGGTTAAGTCCTAGTGCTGCTAGGCATGAAGTCTTGGCAGAGTCAAAGTGCACCAGGCAGAAGTCTGGACTTGGTCAAGAGGACCAAGTTGTAGAAGGCTGGACTTGGTCAGGAGGACCAAGTTGCAGTAGAAGAATGGACTGATCAGGAGGATCAGTTGCATTACAAGTCCTGGGGGGCAACAACAGAGCCGAGCACAAGTCCAACGGGTCAGGAGGACTCGGTTGGCATCAGGTAAATTCTCCCGTGGGGAGTGGGTGAGGACGCGTTCCTACGAGGAACAGTAGGTGTCGGTCTAACCCAGGATCTCACCGGAGATCCGAAGTTAAGACTCGGAGGTGTTAGGATCGGTTGAATAGCTAGAGGGGGGGTGAATAGCGTTTCTCGATTTTTCTTGATCTTTCTCTGCACAGAGATTAGCGGAAGCAAAAATATAAAAGAGAAAGACAGAGATCAACGCTAACCCGGTTTATTTTACTTGGTATCCACCTCCGCAGAGGTGACTAATCCAAGGATCCACACGCACGCACACACCCGATGCACTATGAATCTTCTCCTTCTCGAAAACTCGAAGGCGGAGAAACCTTTACACCTTTTTAGATCTCCTCAAAATGATATGAAATATTGTCTAGGAGGAGAGGAATAAAGCAGAGAACAGAGCACAAAAACGCTCACAAAAGAAGCACGAAAGAATGAAAGAATGGCGAAGAAGATGAGTTGTTCTCGTGCAGGCTTCTTTTATAATCTCTGCAACATCAGTCGACTGCTGGCAGGGCCAGTCGACTGATGCCTTCAATCGGCAACAAAATCTTGCATTAAATGCCATTAAATGCTTGCCAATTTTCTGCAACGTTCAAATCACAGTCGACTGTTCAAGACCAGTCGACTGGCAACAGTCGACTATCCATAATCCCAGTCGACTGTCCAGTCGACTCCTGTCTTCCTCTGGCTCGACTGATCTTTCTGTGTGCGTCTGATTTATGAGCAGTCGACTGCTGGCAGGGCCAGTCGACTGGTGAAGCTGAAAAATCACATTTCAGCTTCTCTTGACCTAGACCTCGGCCTTCAAACACCTCCCATAGCCTCATGCCTCCCTGCACTAGCCTGAGATGCTTCCATCAGCCAAACATTGAAACTCAATGCACTTGGGGCAACTATTGCACCAACAATCTCCCCCTTTTTGATGTTTGGCAAAACTTTGTTTAAGTTAGGTCTTTAAATCATTAAAGCAAAGCATGTGATTAGAATATGATAAGTAAGGCATAAATCACATGATATCAGAGTGTTGAATAGTATCATAGAATATGATAACTTGCATAGCATGAATAAGCATTAACAGAATAAACAACTTTCCTTAAACATTCATCTTTCTCTAATTAACTTAAACATTCTCTTTCTCCCCCTTTTTGTCAAAGATCAAAAAGATAGACAAAGTAGGATAAATTTCTACTCAAAAATATGTTTGTCCCTCTTAATATTGCACCAACAATCATTTCGGAGGGAAAAATTTAGGTAAGGGTTCAAAATATGTTGAAAACAGTAGTATCAGTCGACTTATAGCACATCAGTCGACTCAGCAGTCGACTGCACTCTGACACAGTCGACTGATAAGCTGTATTTCAGTTATCAGAGACGAATTTGAAAAATGCATAAGTAATTGTACGAGTTTCAAAAATTCGTGAAATTTCACACGTACATTACTTAGAACTAACTCTCTTTGAGAAAAATAATTTTGAAAAATTTTGGTCTCAAATATGGTGGTTTGATACAAAATTCAAAAGTTATTGAAAACAATCAATATATGTCCAAGTTTGTATCAACCTTCCTAATGAATTTGATTTCTTTTTCGTTGAATATATCCATAGATTCCTGAGGGATATTAAAATGTGTTTGATTGAATAAGTTTAGGTTTAACCCTCTAGGCTCCCCCTAAACGTCATGTTCCTATTTTCAAACACTTTTAAATCATACACTCCCCCTTAATCATAATTCCATAAAAATTTTAAATTCACACACAAAAGCTCTTCCTTAAGAATCAAATCATAACTCCTTGAGCAAACACAATTTAAATTTCTTTTAAAACATGTCAATCCTTTTTCTCCCTTAAGATATAATTTCTTAAAAAAATTTCAAACTCCCCCTTAAGTTTTCAGAATTATAGATTCTTCCAAATCTATTTTCTTATCTAGCTCTCCCTTAAGGTTTGAAATAAAGCATCAACACATATCAAACATATCAACCATCATGATTTTAAAGTTAAGCAACAATAACTTTATCAATTAATTGTAAACATAAAAGTACCAAATAGAATAAGAAAATACTAAGCATGTTCAAAAGACCAATCAAAACATCCAGAGAGAAACAAAACTGTCACATAATCACGTTTCACCACTCATCATCATCACTAGTATGCCATTTCCGGAGTATGAAACGTTTTGTGCAGTAGATTCATCATCTTTAACACTTCTTGTTGTTGTTCATAAAGTTCACTTTGTTTCTTCGCTATGCTTTTGATTTCTTCACGTAGAGCCCCAATCTCTACTAAGACTTTCTTCTCTTGATCTTCAAATTTATCAAGCCTCTCAACATTACCTATGGTTGTGTCATCCCACTCATTTTTCTCTGGTTCAGAATAAGCTCCTCTTTGATTGTCTGCCTTCATCCATCGTAGTCCACCATCTGTGTAGACGATTCCAGCACGATTTAGGTGATGTGGTCCTAACTGATCATCGTCTTTTGATAGGCATTTGACAGTCCCAACTGTCGTATCAATATCCTGTGATGCTAGAAATGATGTGATGACATGACAGAATGGCATGTAGATCTTGCCATTTATAGGTTCAGAATGATAGAGGATAGAGTGGTATATGTTGAGTGCGATATCGATGTCAAGAGGTACCTCTAGAGCAAACATCATAGTCATATGGGAGATGCTCATCATCGATCTACTCTTAGACATTATTGGAAGAATGCAATCAATGACAATACGATACCAAACATATTGGTCAGCAGAAAGTTTGGTAATGTCAAATCTGGTAGAATCTTGGCGAGAACAATGAAAGTAATAGTCATGGATGTTATCAATGGTTTCATGTGCAAAGCTTCCTGTGATTTCAGTTATATCAGGAAAGCACACAAAAGGATTTGAAGAAGGGCATAGACCAAGAAAAGTTCGAATCGAATCAGGTGTAAATTCAATATTTCTACCGGCAACAGTGGATACGAAATGAGTTTTGGTAAGGTTGGTAGGTCTTAAATTCACATAAAATTCCTTACACAGATCGATATTAATGTTGCTTGCACAGTTTACAAGGTTTTCCAGATGATAGTAAGCAAGACGATCATAAATATGAGGAACGGCAAACTGAAAGAATTGACGATTTATATATCGACAATTTCAAAGATGTGTTGATAGATCATTGAGGGAAACCTTGGAAAGGGGGTTCGTTGAAAATATTCAGGCTCCGGGTATTTTGGTAACTCTTTGGTTTCTTTAGCATTAGTCCTTCTATGGGATTTGTAGACCATGAGTTTTTGTCTAAAGATGTGGATATGCAAAGAAGGATGATAATGCGTGATAAGACAAAGTGTTTGTGATGAGTTCAGTCGACTATGATCAGTCGACTGTTTGGTCTAGCAGTCGACTGCCCTTGAATTTCAAAACTCACAGAAAGTTCAGTCGAGTGAATTGAGTTGATGAGTCGACTGATCAGTCGACTGATGGATGTCAGCAGTCGACTGATATTCTGATAATGTTCTTTTCAGATATTTCAGTCGGATTTCAGTAATTCACCAGAAATTCCACAAAATTCAGAAAAATCTGAAATTTTGCGAGAACATTTCTTTCACTGATATCTATCAGAGAAAAATTATTTCCCATGAAAATTTATCATAGTTTTGTAGATTGACACAAACTCCAAAATAGTCTTATTTGAGCAATGTTGAGTATCAATATCATGCATTGTTTTAATTCCACTGGTTTTGTTACTGTCTAGCATTGTGATAGCATTTGTTATTTGTTTTCCAATCATTTTAAATATTCAATTACCTCATAATTGATCTATTATTAATGTTTTGATACTCTTCATGCTATAACAATGTGCCATGAGTGCGACTCGGTCAGCCAACCAGCCCAGACTTCTGTTGCGACTTGGTCACCTAGACCAGCCCAGACTTCTGCTGCGACTCGGTCACCTAGACCAGCCCAGACTTCTGCTGCGACTTGGTCCTCCAGACCAGCCCAGACTTCACCTAGTGCTTCGACTCTGCCAAGACTTCCGCCTGATCCTCCAAACCATGACTTCCTTTTGCCTAGTCTACAACTAGGACTTTCCCTTGTCCATCTTCACTCACCAGGACTTCCCTTGCCTGATCATCCAGATCAGGACTTCCACTGCCTAGTCTAACCTACTAGGACTTCTCGCTAGTCGTCTGACTAGACTTTACTCACTTCCACACATCCAAACATCAAATCCTGTTTGGGTCAACCCTTGGTCAAACTGACCAGACTTAGGTGTATTGTCAAATATCAAAACTTTAGGCAAGATCTTAGTGCATCTTACACCAATAGTGATGTCCATCACATGTTGTTAGCCCATCAAATTATATATGTTCGATCTTATTTAACATGTATTGGCTTAAAGTGAATCTATTTAGTTAGTCAATAACCTACTAACCTTCACTTGTAAGAAAATTAACAAGAGGGATGAAGTTATCAAAGATGAACTTAAAATCTTTAGAAGACTTATTTCCCATCAACTAAATTAATTATTCTTTTTTGCCACCGAATAATATGTCAGTTTGAGAAATATGAATCTAAAAGGACTCTCTCATACAATCCATCATTAGTAGATTTGTACAAATCTATGTAAGTCAATTATCTACCTCAATAACTACGATAGATAAGTTAATGATGCCACATACTATAAAATGCATACTCTATTTGTGTACTTTATTCACAATTTAAAAATGCCTCAACCTTTATGCTTAAGTTTGTGTTTTATGAAAATTTAGAGTAATAAATATTATTATTAAAATACATTTTGAACAATTTATGATTTTTTTATGTTAATTTCTTATGTCACATGCATTGCGTCTTGTGAAACAAATTATGCAATTTTTTTTAAAACTTACTCTTCTTTATTCTTCTTTTAATAATTTTAGGTGCTAAATTGTCTATTGAAAGAAATTCTCCTTCTAATCAACTATTGTGTCTTGTGAAATAGATTCTTTCTCCACTTCAAGTATGTTTTACTAGTTATTCCCTTTTGAATGGATTAGGGTAAATAAAGTAAAGACATGTTCCTTATTTAATATTTTGCATTTATTCTTATATTGAGAATGATATGATTTATAATCCTCAAAGATTTCAAAAATTCTTATTGTTATCTTAATAATACCAATGACAATTGTAAAACTACGTAATAAACGATTCATCTTAACTTCTTAATTTGACACTAATAAATTCCTTCTATGCAACCAATTTAGTATTAGAAATATTGTTGTTTTGAACTTGATTATATAATAACTTGCATGTACACTAGTGAAATATTTACATGCTTTCTTACATACAAATAGATGGATTCAACATCACATTAAACAAGTAACAATCAAACTAAATGTTAGTACATGTTTACATTCTCTAATCTTTTTTCTTAGTTTTTATTTCTTTCCTAATGCTTCCTTGTCCTTCATTCTTTACCTACTTTGTTTCTATTTTTATGATTATTTATCTTTTTTGCCTTCATTTTCTTTGAAGGAGAGTCCTGATGCAACAATAAAGTTGCTGTCATGTGACCTTGAGATCAAAGCATTCGAGGGATACAATTTGGCGATAGAAGACGTCATGACAAGTACCTCAATGTCAGATAAGTGAGTGAATTACATACTTATGTCAAAATGTTAAAATTTGATATATAACATTTTGAATTTATAATTTTGCAAATATTTGTTAAAGGGAAGTTTAACACATTTTCAAATGAATTTTTAAAGTAATTTTACGAAAAAAATCAAAGTAGTTTTTCAAAGATTTTTTAAATTATTTTCTTAAAAAATGTTTTTCAATTTTTACAAAACTTGATTTTCATTCGAAAAGTCCTTTTTAAATATGATCTTTTAATAAAGACTTTCTTCTTAAAATGACATTCCCTTAAGACATTATTGTTAACCACAAAGACTATCTGCCCATGTATTTTAGAGGTCTAGAAGTTAAGTGTTGACTTAAGGTATTTGTGTTTATGTGTTGATCAATAAATATGATTTTTTAAGCATGAATTTTAATTAAATATTAAGTTTTCAAAAATATTTTTTTTAAAAAAATATTAATTTATAGTTTTTGAAACATTTTCTATTTAATGGTCCTTATCATCTCCTCCATTCTAAATGTTTCAATACATAGAATATACGGTTGCCTTATGAGTTTTATGAGATGATTTGTTAGTTTTTAGTTATTTAAAATTTGAGTTTGAGATGGAATATTGTTTGACCTTATATTAGATTCAAGTTTAATTGTTAGTTAGTTAGTTAAGTGCACATTTCAAAAATTGACTTCCAAATCAAGGTGAGACAAGGACCTTCTTAGTTATTGGAGCAACCACTACTTCCTTAGACAAAACCATTTAAAGAAATTATACACTTAACCTACTTCTTGAAAACTCCTAGTTTAACTAATCTAAGATGTGGTGAGGTAGTTTCAGTTAATTTCTCTTAGCAAAATGAACCAAGCTAGATACTTCTTATTCAACTTGGACATTTAGATTAAGTTTCCCTAATGTATTATTATCTCACCCTGTCTTGATACTATCACTACAAAAATACAAACCTTTTGCGATGAATTTAGGATAAAAATATAAAAAAAATTTATCGTAAAATATTTTTACGATGAAAATGTATTAGTTACAAATAGCTCGTCGCAAACTTCTGCGATAAAAAACTACTAATTCGTTGCAAATTTGGTGACGAAAATATTTTTCATCACAAAATTCATCGTTAAAATTGGTGGCGAAATTCAATTTCGTCAACAAAATTGGCGATGAAATTGAGTTTTCATCGCCAAAATTAGCGACAAAACCACTATTTTTGTCGACAAATTTGGCGATGAAATTGTGTTTTTGTCGCCAAGGCAGACGGGTAAAATAAAATTTCTTTGCCAAATTCGACGACGAAATCATAACTTCGTCACCACAATTTACGACGAATTCTTGATTTTGTCACCAAATTGGCGATGAAAATCTGTTCGTCGCCAATTTGGTGACAAAAGTGCATTTTCGTCGCCAATTTGCGACGAAATGAGTTTTCATCGCCAATTTGGCGATGAAAATGTGTTTTCGTCACAAAATTGGCGATGAAAACACAGTGCTGTCACCAATATTACGATAGAATAGTAAAATTTCGATGCATTTGTAATGAATCTGTAAAATACCGAACCTTTAGGGGTAATTTGTAAAATTTACCCTAATTAAAATTTAAACCGGTTAAATGAAACTAAATTAAGCTAATTAAATAAAGTTAAATTAGAACCCAATTTAGAAGCCCAATAGCCCAAGTTAACCAGCCCAATTAGCTAATCATGGGTTAATGGGTTAAAGGATTAATAAAAGGTTAATTGGTTAATGGGTTGGATCCAAACCGTTAAGCCGAAACCCGTTTAGCCAAAATCCTATAAGGAGCAACAGTGTTCGCGATTCTTCCTTGAAACCGCGATCCATTCCTATGCTTCTCCGCGCTCGTCCTCTATTCTCCTCTCTTGTTCTCGATCGCGCGACCATCGGCGATCTTTGGGCGGTGCTGGCAACGCGGAAGCTGCCGGAGTCAAGAGCGGCAACCCTAGGCTGGCTGTTCAGCAGGAGGTGGCACGCAATCTTTGTTAGGACGGTGATGATCGGCGCGGCAACAGAAGCAAGGAAGGCCGGATTCGGGGGAAGGGTTGATACGGTAAGTTGATAGGCTTGATCTTATGGATTTTCTTGGATCTTTAGTTTACTAAGGAACGAATTGTTAAGATTTCCCTTTTGATTTCTTTGATTCCAGCCGAAAGAATCTTGGATCTAGTTTGTTTGACCGGTGGCTTGTCTTGGCGGAGTTAGGGTTTCTAAGGTTGAGGTATAATCCTTGGAAACGATCCTTGTAGGACTGTTTGTGCTATTCTGGATTCGTAGCTTCTTGGATTTCTATAAGCGTTGCTCGGCAGCAAGGTGGACTGAGGGTCAGCGGCTTGATTGAATGGATCTAGGGCAAGAGGTTCTAGGGCCTGGTTTGGAGCAGCATAGAGGTAAAATCTTGATTCAACTAGTTGTGATGGTGAATGCTTGTAGCCGATTAGTAATGAAGCTTGCTGTGATTGTTGATTTCTTTAGGTCAGCTGTGAAGAAGGAAGAAAAGGTGATCTAGGGCATTGAGTCCACTCTGAGGAGAGTCTTCGGTATTGATTCCGATTTGATCTACTTGCGCTGTTCATGTGATTATTCTGATCGGTTTGAGGATAAGATGGGATTGTTGGTTTTGGTGTGTAAACTGGAATCAGTGATCTGAGCTTCCATTAATCCGATGATTTGAGGTGTTTTAAGGCAAGGAAATCTAAGGTAAGCCTTGAAACTTATGCTTGTAGGATTCTTGCTCTATTATGTTGGTTAAGATTGGATTGATTAAGTTGGTTGGTTAGCTTAGGTTTAATTAAACCTGAAATCATTTAGGTTAATGAGTTAATACAAGTAATTTATTAATTGGTTAATATAATTAATCAATTAATTAGTTACATTGTGTTAATGGAAACCTAATTGGTTCCTAGCATGGATTCGAATTATAATCCTACTAGGTTAGAATGGGTTTATGAACCTATTATGAGTTATCCTGGATTTGAGTGAATATGAAATTAGTTGTATTAAATTATTAATACAACTAATTGATGGTTTGATTAAATCTTGATAATCACAATCCAACGGTTAGATTGGTCTAACCATAAATGGAATTAACCTAACTCTAAATTGATTAGAGTTTCTTGATGTTATGACTTCGCATTTAGGGATGTATTATTCTTCTTGCAGGACCCTGAGCGATTATAGGAGTTCTTTTGATACGAGGATCTATTTTTGGGGGTTCTAGGATTTTACCTGCGATTTATCAGGTGGGTAATTTACTGTATTTGGTCAATACAGTTTCTTTCCATTTCCAGTGCATGATTCTTTGACAGTTTTTGTAGTTTGATACCTTGACGTTATTCTTGCCTGTTATTTGTATACTGCTTATGTTATTCATGCTCATATCATGCTTGACCTTCTGTCTGTTGATCTTGGATTATTAATCTTGACTGTTGTTTCTATCATTGATATGACATCTGTGATCCTTATTGATATAGTTCTTTCCTTATGAGATCTGAGATCATCATGATTTATTATACCTACGCTTATTGATTAGTATGGTAGGTGCTGATTGCTATGATTTGAGCATCTCATCATGATGCATGATAACGATTGTAAATCCCAATGTTGTGGGTCTATCGTGATAATAGATGACTTTAGTTGTATATCTACATAGGTGGTTATCATACCCTATTTCCATCGCGGTGATGGCGACTGTATGACAGTATATGCAGTCGACGGCTGTATGGCAGTGTACGTAGCCGAGTCGATGATTTGACCTCGACACCGGATAGGGGTGGTACTCGGAGAGTACATGGTTGGTACGTCAGTGATGAGTATTAGAGGACAGATATCGGCCATAGGATATGTAGCTTATCATAGCTACGGGATCATCGGACGCGGAGCACTGATCCCCGATTTGGATCACCGGACTACTTTGTTGTAGGGCGCGGAGTACTGATCCCTTGATGCCGGACATTCCCAGACTTAGATGCTTGCACGAGTTCTGTAGTGAGTGTGGCAGTTGCATCATGCATATGCACATCATGTGCATGATATATATGTATTGGACCGCACTGATATTGCATTTTGATTGTCTACTTGTTTGACTCTTGACTGTTGCACTATGTTTGACATGTTATTCATATGGTGCATTACATGAGATCTATGTTAGTTGTTTATTATCTGCAGAGATTTTATTGATACCTTGTTGACCTTTGGTATGTACCTATCCTCTTGCTATTACTTTATTCATGCACTTTCTTTCTGTATTACTCACTGAGTATTTGTACTCACATCTTTGGACCCTGGGATTTTTCTATCTTCCCAGATATCAGGTAGGAGCTTACAGAGGATGTCAGGGATCTACTAGTTATGCCATCTCACGACGATGAGATTTTATGTGTGTGTGATGTATTGTGGTATACTTGTGGTACTTGGTGTGTTGTTGTTTACGATTCATAGTTTCGGATTTCTGACTTCGTCTTGATGATTATGGTGGATTTTTACATGTATTATTTCTTGGACTCATATCCATTGCATTGGACTTTATTGGATTTATGTTTCCGCTCCTATGATTCTGAGTTTACATATTTGACGAGTTTTCTCGCTAATAATTGTGTAGGATGTGTATGTGGTCGTGTGGGTCACCTTTTACTTCTGTTTAGTATATAAATCCATATTTTGTAGTATGGATAGGCCGTGTTGGCCTTTATATATGTGTGTATACAGGGAATTGTCAGGGATACTGGGGAGGTATTGTCGAAATTTTTTAGATGGCTATCTCCCGGGTCGTGACTGAATCTATTTTCATCGTAAATTTCATCGCAAACCCCAAAAAATTTTCACAACTTCATTTCATTCGTTCCAAATCTGAATCCTGTTTACATACAATTCCTCCAATTCATTCTATAAGAAATCAAACATCACAATCAATCATAATATCACATACTATATCACAAACACTCACATATTAACAATTAAACACATCCTAATTAGCAAACAATACAACAAACACATCCTAATATTAACATTCATAATTATACATACAATATCATCTCCAAAGATACAATAAAGTATCAAACTATTCAATACATCCTCCAAACATACAATAAAGTGTCACAACATCATATCCATCAATAATAAAAAATATATCAATAATAAAGTCTCTGAACGACAAGAAACAAAAAGTATCAACATCCACAGAATCGACCTCGGATAATACTTTCTGCTTCACTCTCTTCTCCATCGAAGCTTCTTTTTCTTTTCCTACATCAGAAAATAAAAAAAATATAATATTATTTTATATAAATAAAGTATAATATATAAAAACTTACCTCTTAGCCATTCTTGGTTTCATCAACCCTGTTCGAAATAAAATAATAATATTAATCAATAAAAAATAAAAGATTTATAAATAAAAAAAATTAAAGTAATACTAATTGTGAAAAAATTATATTGATACACAACTAGGCTATGAAGAATCATCATTTTCACTGTCATTGCCGTCGTCACCGTCATCACCGAAAACAGGAGGAAGCTGACTTGAAGTGGAGCCTAACTGAAGATGGTGTGTAATAAAATTCTGTTGTATGTGTATTTCTCTCATTTCTTTATCTCTTTGTAAAATTATGCCTTTTAAATGAGAGACTTCTTCAGTTAGGTTGCCTATTTGTGCCTTCATTGCTGGTGGGGTGGAAGAAGATGTGCTAGGAACTCGATGAGTTATGCTCAGAGAATCCATTCCCAATATCCTCCCCCCTTGGATCCTCTACTTGCCTCCAACCAAATACTCAGGTCATTTCCAACGGAGGGCTCAGATCCATCAGCATTATCACTAGCACTTGATGATGTGGACCAAGGAGGGGATACAAGCTTACAAGACAAAGCCAAGGAGGAAGAGGCATTGAAGGGAATTGGAGGACCCATGACAAGATCCAAGACTAAGAGAATGAAGCAAGTTTTGGAAGGCTTAATAATGGAGCTCAAGGAAAAGGAGGATCAATGCACAATGGAGACAACAACTAAATGGATCACATTCCTTCAACTTGAAAGTGAAATTGGGCCAACATAAAGACAAAACTTGAAGGCCCAAATCTATATGATCCAAGATGCATTCAAGGGCTACAAGTGTCCAATTTTCGTAGGTATTTTTGGGGGAATTTTCTAAAATGACTTTTGATGTCTTTTGGTGGGTTTTTAATGCTTTTTGGGAGTTCCTAAGCAAGTATTAGGGAATTGTGGGAAATAAATGTCATGCATGCATGCATGATAATGGTCCATAATTAGTGCCTAGTGGGTCTTAGTGAATATTAAAAGCTTACTGAGAAGTGTGGTAGAGGTTAATGTTTCAACCTCCACTAAGTCTATATATAGGAGAACTCTTGTATGGCTAAGATATGTTAAGTTTGAATGAAATTAGAATTTTCTCTATTGTGAGAGTTTCCTTTGATTCTTAGGTAAAGAACTAATCTTGATCTTATCAAGACAACTTGTGGCGATCAAAACCCCCATGACTTATCACTCACCTTCTCATCTTTCTTGAGTGTGGCGTCAATATCCTTCTCTTCATCTGAATATCAAGGCGATCCGTTCCAAGGTGCTTATCATTTGGTATCAGAGCCTTGGCTCCTTGATTTTTAGGTTTGCGTTTTGTTCTTGTTCATTTTTTTGTTCTTGTTCATCTTTGTTGATCTCTCATCCTTAGTATTCTGTTGGTGTTTTCATTCTCCATCTCTATTTATCGCTTCTCTATTTGGGTCCTAAACTCAAAAAAAAAAAGAGCAGAAAAAATTTTTAAAAAAAGGGTGTTACTAGAGTCATTATGTTTTGACTGAAAAAAGGAAAATTAAAAAAAAAAGGAAAATTCAGAAAAAAATTTTTTGGGCAGAATCAAAAACAAAAAAAAAAGAAAAAGGATTTGTGAAGTAAAAGGACCCAATATTGCTCTCATTGCTCTTGATCGTTGCTGAATTTCTTGTTCTATCCATTTATTTCTCTTGTTATACTCATAGTTTCTTGTTGGTCTTGCTCATTTGATCGTCTACTTATTGTCTTGAAAAAAATCATTGATAAGGTTCTTTTCTTAAGAGCGTATAAAGGAAGCTGAGTGGATAAATTTGAGTGCAACCACGTGAGGTGAGTGGTGAGGTCTTTCTAACATTTCTTTTGTAATTTTCCTTGTCATCTTTTTTGTTGCAAGCATGAGTGGGGAAAATTCTCCTAGGCAAGATCCTAATAGGCTTCAAATGGAGGCACTTACTCAACACTTTGAGAGAATGCTTCAAAGACAACTTGAAGGCTTACATGAAAGGATGGACCGACTTGAAGGAGGAAGAGTTTCTAACCATGGGGGCAATTCTAATCATGAAGAATCTCATTAATAAAGTGACCTATTCTATGGTTCTCCAAGAGAAAGGAGGCGTGAAGAAAGTGACCTATTCTATGGTTCTCCCTAGAATCCAACTAAGCTTCGATTGTCACGTCTCGAGAGGCGACCGTCCAAAAAATTTCGGCAGCATCTCCCCTGTAACAATTCAACTTTTCCTGAATACATTAAGTACAAGCTCACACGACCATCTACAATCCAACATAAGTAAATACAAGATTGAACTACATAAATAAGGGTCCACACGACCACAATTACATATACACACATTCACCATATCAACCATCACCACAAATCCATATATAATAATGGAAATGCCAAAACACATCGATAATGCAATAAAATCCAACAACCAACTCCACAAAATCACACATTGAAGACAATCCGAACGATACAAACAAATACCAGTCGAAAATCACAAAAGAAACGAACGACTCCTATTGTTGTGAGATGGGGGCAGTCCGATAGAACTCCAAGCTTCAAACAACATTCTTATCTATTATCTGAGGAGACAAAAAACCTCAGGATCTGGATGGTGAGTATAAAAATACCCAGTGGATACTAGAATGAAAGTGCACAATATGATAAGGTATCAAAGAAATATAAGCATGGATATCAAAAGGTATACAATTTCAACATGATACTACAGGAGCAAGATCAACATACAATAAGATAATCTTGTATGTCATGTCATACAAATGCAGCAGTCATATAACAACAAGTGCATAATCATATAACAATAAATGCATCAGCTATAAATGTAGTAAACAACAAATGCATGCATGGTTACTGTCTGCATTCACCACCCCCAGTCACCCAACATGTGTAGTGAACTGGGGCACTAAACAGAACAACTGCACACCCTCTAACAATAGACCACTACACGTGAGTGGGGAGCAGAAAAAATATCACCGTTTGCCGTCAACATTCCCAGACACCCAACTTGTGTGGTGAACTGGGATGCACAACAAAAATCACCCACTCCAACAACAGACCACTACATGCGAGGGGGAGGGACAGTCTTCAAGAGAGCCAATTGAACTGAACTGGACTAGTTCAGTGGTGCAGTTCACTAGCGATTCAGTTCAAGGGTTTAAAAGTGAAATTTGGATCAAAATTCTCAAGTTTCTATACCAATCCAAGAAATTAACTCCATTAAACTTGTCCTTATGAATGATAAATTGTAGAGAGAGAGTATTATACATTTAATAACATGGTGGTCTATAATAAGAAATGCAGAAATAAGTATCATATTTAAATTATTTAATTAGATTTTTAATTAAATGATTCTTCCACTGAACTGTAAAACTTGATAGGAGCAAGTCATGGATGTGGGCAACCGGAGTTTACCTACACTACTAGCTCTAAACCCAATAGCAATGACATTTAAGTGGGAGTGGATCCATATTGTACTTCATTTTGAGTTAACTTTGGCTAATTGCCCAAGACTCATATAATTTAGATAGACAACGTGTACCAATTACATCGTATGTAACTCTTGTATAGTTAGGTGAACAAGATTATTTGTTTGTTTGCCCAATGCATGAGATATGCCTCTAAGTTCTTAATCCAATTGAGGTAACTTAGTTAAGTCTCACCTAAAGTTTAATATTTGGACATCACAATTGTCCTATTGCACTCTACCAAGATAAATTGAGTTACTTTGCTTTGGCAAATATGTCTACAATTGATCAAGGTAAAAGTAAGTATCAAACTTTGATAGACATATAAGATTGACCTAATTATCATAATATTACTAATTAAATATGCATCTCATGTAAACATGACATACATCAACATATATGCATAATTAGAAATATAACATGATTATGGCTCATCTACTACGATCTTCTCAAGCCAATGAGAAGATCGAAAGATCAACCAAGGAAATTGTATCTTCTCCAAGTGCTTCCTTGGTTGGCGTGTGTTGTTGTCCTCCTCCCTTTTCATTGTCGTCTAGTAGACTAGTACTATTTTTAATTGTACATTACAAATTTAAAGAACCCTCAAGTAATGTTCGAGGGGAGTCTAATTTTACAACTGGAAGTATGATGGTAAAAGGTATGACATACAAGTCATATTATGAATTATAATATACACACACACACATAATCCAATTACATCGGATAAAAAGGGGTTATAACCATGCACCATGGCATACATTATTCGTAATAGATCTTAACCATGCACTATAGCATACTTTTATAATAATTCTAAATAATGATTTATGAGCCACAACATTATGGCAAGCTGTAACATCCGTATTTTTCCCACTTAAGATTATTGGTTAGATTTAGAATATTTCATAAATATGTATGTATAAATAAAATTTTAGGGATTTATTTGTAAATAATCCTAATGAATTAGTAAAGATTAAGGAGGAATTAATTAAATTTAATAATTAATCATAAAAGACTACATAGTTAATTGGATTGAGATCATTTGGGTATGATGATTAAACCCATTAAGCCAATCCAATCCCTTAAGAACTCATGTAAGTCAATTAAATCAGCCTTAAAGCCCACTTAAGGAGCCCAATAAGAGCTCGATTAAACAAACCCACTAAACCTAATTAACAGATTATTAGGTTATGGGGAAAAAAAACTGAAATCTGAAATCTGAATCATTAAGGAATAGCACTGTTCCCGTTCCGTTTTTTTCCCCTTCCGCGAGACCCGCGCCTCACGCCGACTTCGTCTTCTCGCGTGCTCAACGGAGACAAAGCTCCGCCTTCTTCGCGTCGGCCGTGGGTATAAGAAGGGGCGGAGGGCTGAGGCACGAGGGAGCAAGCAAATCGAAGCCCTAGCAGCCTTCTTCTTCTCCTCTCTATTTCACCGACGCCAGTCGGACTCAGCTCGCCGCCAATCACAGTGAGAAAGAGAGCAACAAGGAAACCCTAGCAACGCTGCCGCCCTTCCTCGCCTTGCCGCAGCCAGTCGCGACTCTCCCCTGTTCAGCTCTGCTCAACGCCCGCCGCCTGCAGCACCGCGACGCCTCTGCTCTGCACCGTACCCTTTTCACAGAGAACGCCGTCGTCCAGCCGACGCTCGACGCCTTCCGTCGGTGCCCAGCTCCGCGACTGCTGCACCCCCAGCCGCCGTCTTCGTCGGCTGCCGCAAACCCCTGTTTTGCCCTGTCCGTGCGGAGAAGACGAAGCAGAGTAGATTTTAATTAACTATTTAATTAATTAAGGTAAGTGATTAATTGAAGGTTTATGTGGTAATTAATCTAAGTTAATATCTAAGTTAATTAGATTATTAATCTATGTTATTCAGTTTAATAATTAGTTAAATAGTTAATAGTTAGTAACTAATTGTCTTAATAAGTTTAGCAATCAATTAGTATACATCTAAGGGTTAAGTTAGATGGATTTATAGTTGATTAAGTAAGTATTGAAATTTAAATAATTAATGGATAATTAATTGAAGGATTAGATTAGGTTAATGAATTCGGTTAAGTTGTAGTTATGATTTTTGCTAGGTCGTGCGAAGAAGGCGCTGGAGCACCTCGGAGAAGGTCTCCGATTTCACAAATATTAGCAGTAAAACTTAGTAAGCGGACAAGGTAAGTACATTTCTCACCTGCAGTATAAGTTGTTTCCGTGTGGTTCATTCAATGATTATATTAAGTTTGCCATGACATGACTTCTGTTAAGCATGAATGTAGTTATATGTATGCTCTTTCCATGACATGATGTGTGTTAGACATGAATGTATTTATGTGTTCTTCCCTTGATTCATGTTAAAGTAGGAATATATGTATGTTCTTTTCATAATATGATTTAGGATCTAATCATGAATATGAATATGTAAATTATTCTTCCTACTTAGGTGGGAAGTAAAGCATGATAAAGAAATGATGAAAGGGCAAAGATATAGTAAGTAAAAGTATAAGAACTTTATGATATGTAAAGAAATGTATTTTACTTTTAAGAGGCGGGTATCGGGCCAAAGGTTCGCCCAAAATGAATTCCGGGCCAAAGGTTCGCCCATAAGGAAAAGGAATTCCAGGCCAAAGGTCGCCTGATAAGATAAGTCCTCTGATAGCATTCGGTGGCTAGCTACCCCGGGTTCTATCAGAGATGCGCGCATTGATACTCCGCCAGGGCCCATAAGTATGTTTAAGTATGTTTACTATTTTCAAAAGTATGGACTTTCAGATATAAAGAAGCTAAGAAAATTTTCCTAGGCACTACAAGTATTTCCATGTTCAGATAGTTTTTGCTTAAGTACATGTCTTTGTAATTACAAGTCTTTTCATGTTGCCTGCAATGATTTCCGTGATTTTGTGAGACTAGGTATGTACTTACTAAGCTTTGCTTATAGTTGCATTTCCTTATACTGCAGATAGAGGATAAGAAAAGGTTTAAGTGACGGGAGGCAGCAGGAGCAGTGTTTGGTGTGTGTGGCGGCGGAACAGGGGATTAGAATAAATAAATGAATAAACACCTTATATCAATTATGTCTTTTATATCAATGGCTTCCGCATCTTAAATTGAACAGTCGTTTTATTCCGTTATAAGAATATTCCTTTTGATAGAATTTATCTATTGGATTTTCTACCAATAATTTAATAATGATAAGGTATACGTAACATCCCCCCTATTAGAAAGGAGGAGGGTCGTTACACGAACTCACTAGACGATTAGCGGGCGGGGTTCAAGGGGGCAACACCCCTTGTCAGGGAGTGGGGGATGGTGCCCCTAAAGCAAAATTATTTTTATCAACTCATTGAATGAGTTGCTGCCCACAGATCATGAAGAGTAACCTGAGACCTCCCTCATAACAGATTGAAGCATACTTGTGACACATACTGTACAATCTGTTCATAATAGTTCTTGAGTAATTTCACAATCTATTCTCAACAGATTGACACAACCACATCAACTATAATAAAAACTATAGGTCATGAAAGATTTGTCGAACAAAATTGGACTATAGCACACATTCATATTATATATGAAGATGTTACAATCCTTTAGTTTGATCAATATAAACTAGCTCTTTGTTCGATAAAACCACTCATACAATCATGCAAATCATAATAAACACATGTTCATTATCTATATCACATATGAAATAGAACTAAAACGATGTATGTGCATTCACAAGCAACTTTGATACCACTATAGGGATCTTATGCAAAAAATCAAAAAATAAATATAGAAAAAAAATTTATCTCTCCAGAGATCCATGCGAATACAGTATATATGTTTGTTATCTAGTTGTCAACTTTATTGCATGAACGTAACAATTCTAGTAGCAACTTTAATTCAACAGATTTCAGCACGATCAGAATGGTTGCATCTCTTCGATATCCACACGAATACATCCTTCATTCGTCACACGAACTTAGCCTTCAAAGAACAACCACCTTTGTTATGCTAGCAACTTGGATGGTTTAGCCAAGAGGAGACTAGAAAAATGATCATCCATGAAAATTTTTGGATACAATAAAGTCTCATATTGAAAATATATGAAAAAGATTATAGATTTATAAGATGGAAGATATCTCCATTGGTGTGAAGACTTTTGGGTTGAGCTCAAAAATAAAATCATGAGGGCTTAGACCTAAAATGGCCAATATCATTCCATTGTAGAGATATGTGAACTCCATCGGTACTAACAAATTGAATATTCTTGAAATTATTTTTTATCAATGTGTTAGACAAAAATGAAAAGTTTCTGAGATCAATACCTTCTACTCTTCCTCTAATGACTATAAGTTTTTCTCTGAGGACCTTAAGCTGAAATATGAAACACATACCTACATGCATCCTTAGCCTTCTAAAAATTTCAATAGACAATTCTTCCTTAATCATTGTGCAGATACTCTTGAAATCATAACTCACTATGGCCTGTCTAAATGTTTACTATGATCAAATAATAAATCTTGACCTATGCGATGAATTCTACAATAACCTAACTAAAATAGATGGCCTTACTTATACATCTAGAGTCATAGGTACTAACATCATCTTTTTCTCCTAATCTGATTAGGGACAAACTCAAGTTGCATCCTTCATCTTTAGAATTCTCATGTTTTCCACTCACTAATCTACCTTTTTCTAATCCTTTCTCCCATATCATTTTAGACTATATCTACACATATCCCATTAGTAAGAAACAAACTCTATTGCTTTTAACCTTTGATCTATTAAACTCAGAGTGGCAAATTATATCTTAAATAAGGTTATAATTTCATGCATCCTACCGTGCCTTACTAAAGATCAAGATGTTTTCAACCTTTGCATGCCTTTCTACTATATGCTCTAAAACATAACTTGGATATCAATCTTAGCCTACATATCTTCAAACCCATCATCTATCATGCCTACACCATTAATAATTATCAAGTCATTTGCCCTATTGTCATATTTGGACTCTCATCCAGGAAACATTCAATATTGATGTTTCCGAGGTAATATCCAACCACTATTAATCCTAATAAAATAGGACTTCAAAACTTCACGGTAGTTAAAATGGTACTTAGAGAAAATACCTTAATGTGGAAGAGGGAAGTTTATCAATCTTCAACAATTCAGATTCTAGTTGAGACCGAAGAGGTCATTTCACCACCACCATCACTATTGACTTTAGAAGCTAGAGTAACTAGACTCTATTTGGACTCTCATCCAGGAAACATTCAATATTGATGTTTCCGAGGTAATATCCAACCACTATTAATCCTAATAAAATAGGACTTCAAAACTTCACGGTAGTTAAAATGGTACTTAGAGAAAATACCTTAATGTGGAAGAGGGAAGTTTATCAATCTTCAACAATTCAGATTCTAGTTGAGATCGAAGAGGTCATTTCACCACCACCATCACTATTGACTTTAGAAGCTAGAGTAACTAGACTCATGATGCAGTTCACTCGTAGAGTTCAGCATATGGGCTCTCAGCTACATGAGTTGATGGATATGATCTGAACTCAGCACATGAGTCATCCACCTTCTTCTGACTAGATCTACAAATGTATTTGCTTCTCGACTTGTTGACTTCAAGTGTTGCCTTAATTTGACTTTTATTATGGTTGACTTGCTTGATATTTTGATCATTTTTACTTGATGTTGATTTATGCATGTTTGACTATCATATATAATTTTCTTTAGTCCATTACACATGCTTATTATAAATACTAGATCTCCATATCATTTTTGATATATGAAAAAGGGGGTGAGAAGGGAAAGTGAAAGTTATTTAGAAGGAAAAGTTAAAATTTAAGAAAAATAAAAGTTAAAATTTATTTTCTCCTTTTAATCATTTAATTGAAAGTTATGATTAATGACAAGATTTTAAATTTTAACATATCATTTATGTATGACTGAATTTAGTATTATCTTTTATCAACATTAAATATCATGTTTGTTATATAAATTATTTGTTTAACTAATTTTAATTTAATTTTCATATGATAAAAAGGGATAGATTGTTGGTGCTGGGAGCACCACAATGAACCCAATATTTTAATGTATGACTAAGTATAAAGTTCAATTATTATAAACTGATGATTTTATATCAAATAAGTAGATTACTTGATAGATGGGAAATCTTGGTTGGGAATCAGGCAAGTGACCAAGTCCTAGGGAAGCTAGGCAAGTGCGAAGTCTTGATTGGGAATCAGACAGTTGGAAGTCTTAGTTGGGAACCATGCAAAAAAGTCCTAGTTGGGAATTAGGAAGACAACTCCAAGTAGAAGCAGCTAGGAGATGTGGTTTGATAGACTAGTGTAAGTGAAGGTAGCTGAGAGTTGTGGCTTGACAGAGCAAGTCCAAGTGAAGGTAGCTCGGAGTTGTGACTTGGCAGAGCAAGTCCAAGTGGATGCAGTTAGGACTTGTAGCTTGGGAAACAAGTCCAAGTGGAAGCAGTTCGAAATTGTGGCTTAGCAATCAAGTCTAAGTGGAGGCAGCTGAGAGTTGTGGCTTGGTTGACAAGTCCAAATGGAGGTAATCGGAAGTTGTTGCTTGACAAATCACACAAGATGAGTTAGTTGAGAGTTGAACATCTAGCCAAGGTACATGCGAGTAAAGTTAAAATTGATATCATAGTAATTATGCATATCAAGTGCAGAGAAGTAAATTTTAATGGTTCTAGGCAACCGGGAGAGAGTCCGGGCGACTGGCTGGAGATAACCTTCTACAGTTGAAGTCGAGGTCTCATAGACGACTAGAGTGAGGGGTGGGTGACCATAACATTTAGGTGATTATAGATGCTTCGAGGGAACCGATATAAATGAAATCCTGCATATGGGAAAGTCAGGTCAAAGCAAAAAAGTTGACCTAGTTATAGGCAACCAGGGAGAGTCTGATTGATAGGAATTGCAGAATTCATTTATTAATGGATAAGAATTACAGACCATATCAGAAGACTCTCAAGTGACCGGGGGTGGCCAGTCGACCGGGAGGTGCCTCTTTAACATCCAAAGAAGACTTATAAAAGGAGTCACGAGGGAGACCTTTTCAACAATCTCATTCTCAACGTGCTCGTGCTCATATTCATTGCTCTTCGGATGTTACTTCGGCCATATGCTACAACATCACACTTCATCTTTCAAATATGACAACTCGAGCATAACCCTATCATTATATTATTGTATTCTTGTGTGCCTTATTTTTATATTCTTTTTAAGGTTTTCCATCTCTAGAATCTTTCTATAAATGAGATAATCATAATAAGAATCAATTAGTTTATGTCATGCGTGCTTACAATTTATCTTGCATGCTTCATGGAGATAGCTATATACCTGCTTTAATTTCTTTGTTTTGTTGTATTACTCTGTCCAATTATTTAGAATTATTTGTTTTTTAAAGCTTGTAAATTTCATAATACTATTCACCCCCTCTAGCATTGAGTTTGATCGTACAATCAACTTTGGTCGCCTAGAAGCCTTCTCTGATCTCCCAGACACTAAGATCACCTTGCTCCACACTCTAGTCACCTGGAACCTCCTGACTTCGTCAATTGAGGTTTATCACCAGTCATCAATTTCCCGGATTCCCTTCTAGTGGCCTAGGACCATTGAAAAATGCTTCCCTACAAAGTTAACACGTAATGAAGATATAGAGATATTTAAATTAAGTTCGCATACTTTAGATAGATGTTCAGCTCATATCTGATCAATCTAGACTTAGTTGTCAAGACTCAGCTCCTAGTTGACTTTCTTAGACTTGCTACCAAAACCTCAACCCCAAGTTGGTTCCTCTACATAGCAATTTCTCTATTCAAATTGATTCATCTAATTCCAACTAGGGCTTTCTTGTCTACTTTCCAATTAGGTCTTCCATCAACTAGCCCCGTTAGGGCTTCCACCGATTGATTCTCAATCAGGACTTCCTGGTATGGTCCCATTAGGACGTTGTTATTGCTTGGTTCCCAATCAGGACTTCCATTACCTAGTCCCATTAGGACTTAGTCTTTGCTTGGTTCTCAACCAGGACTTAGTCTCTTGTCAAGTAACCTACACCTACACACTTGACAAAATCCATGAATATATACATAGACTAACATTAAACTTAGCCATACAATAAAATATAGGTTCGATATGGTGCTCCTAGTACCAACAATCTCTGCCATTTTTAGAAACTAGTTTAAAGTTAGTTAAAAATAACAATATTGATATATGATATATGCATTTAATGTATGATTAAACATCAGAAATAATATGATCATACATAAATACATGAAATGAGTTTTCAAAATTCTCACCCTTAATTAAAACTCTTTCTAAATATATGATATTTCAACTTTGGAAAATTTTAACTTTTATGAAAATTAACTTAACATCTCTTGTTTCTCTCCTAAAAATAGGAAAGAAAAGAGGTTTTAAAACTATTAACTTACTTGCAAAAAAATATTTAGTCAAAACTTAATAGCAAGTCAAAAATAAGTTCATTTAAACTTTGAACAAGTAAACATTGTAAGATGGGAAAAAGTGCCAGAGGGGTGAGGGTGAATAACGCTTATCGCTTTTTCACACGTATTCAAAAATTTATTTTAAAAGGTTTTGAGTATGCAACGGAAGATAAAAATAAAACTTAGAGATGCGTTTATTTTTACTTGGTTCACAACCTCTGGATGCTACTCAAAGGCCTATAGACCTTTACTACTTCTGATGCATTTACTAATAGACTATTTCTCACAACGATAAAGAGTCTCACCTTTTACAATGAAAGGGATGGTAACAAGTTTACCGTTCTTATGAAATGAAGTACAAAGGACTAAAAAGAATGCACTACTTATCACCGACAATGATGTAGAAGTTGTGTGTAGTTGTCGGTGCAGCATCTTGGCATCGTAGCAGCATCTCGAGAGCGTAGATCTGTGAACCAATGTCGTAGAATGATTGTTCAAACTGTTGTGAAGGCTCTGGTCATGGCTGCTTATATGGACCAATCCAAGTGTCTAAATCTCCTTCTAGGCACCCCCACGTCAATTAGTCGATCCGTTATCGTAGTTGACTTAGAATTTCCAAG
This sequence comes from Curcuma longa, assembly GCF_044706935.1. Taxonomy (NCBI): domain Eukaryota; kingdom Viridiplantae; phylum Streptophyta; class Magnoliopsida; order Zingiberales; family Zingiberaceae; genus Curcuma; species Curcuma longa. The sequence continues at coordinate 4,990,515 of NC_133879.1, forward strand.
TGCTTGGATCCCTTTCAGGCGCCTAGAATGTTGATGTGGTAATTACCAAATCAGCTTTCCTTCTTCAAACACCTAGAACTCTTCCAGGCGCCTAGAAGCTGAGGTGTTCCCAGCCAATCGAGACTCACCACCTCATCCGTCTCGCTGGCCTAAAGAATCGACATCCGAGCGCCTGGACGTTTCGGGCACCCGGATCAAATAGGAGTGCACGAAACTTGAAGTTCTAGTTTCTTAATTTCCTGCATCACAGAGTTAGCTCAATATACATATATAGAAAATTTAGTTAGGATAGTTTTATAGCTATCTTGTCTTGACTTCTAGGTTTTTAATAAAATTCTACATCAAATCAATGCCTACTATTTCCTTAAGGGAACACACCCTCACCTACTCCTCTCAGGAGAGTTACCTTTTTGTCAACCATCCGATCCTCCAGACCTAGTTGGACTTTTGCTTAGTATTCAATTCTTTGACCCTTAGAACTTCCTTCCAATGTCTGATCCTCATTGACCCATCGATCTGCTAGACGTCCGGTCCACTGACCTGCTTAGACTTCCTGCCTAGTGCATGCCCTTGATCTACCAAGACTTTTTGCTTGGTCCACTTGACTAAGACTTCTTATCCGGTCTATCTAACTAGGACTTCTTATCCAGTCCACCTGACTAGGACTTCTTACCTAATCTCTAACTAGGGCTTTCCTTGCCTAGTCTCCAACTAGGACTTTCCTATATTACTTGCACACTTAGATCATCTCGTTAGCACACAACAAAATCTTAACTTAACCCCTTTGCCAAGATTAAAACACAGATTTGATTATCTAGTGCTCCATGCACTAACAATCTCCCCCTTTTAAATTATAATAATTTAGTTCAAAGTTAAATAAAAAATTACATAAAACTCAAAACCATTTAAAACGCCATTCCAAAGATAGAAAAAATATAAACAAACTCCCCCTTAATTCAGTCTCCCCCTGAATTTAAAGTAGTATTTTGAAACTTTTTCTCTCCCCCTGAATTTGACATAGTCTTTTTTTCTTTTTAACTTTTAAATTTTGAAGACCACTGAAGAAAAACTTAGTTTTGAAAATAAACTTATTTTTGTACTTTAGAAAATATCTACTTAGATAAGTATTTTTCTTTAAAGAATACTTTTAAAAAAAATTTTGTAAAATGTTTGCTTTGAAAAACCCTTTAGAAAAACTTTAAAGTTATTTAAAACCACTTATCCTTAACTTTGAGGTTACTCTCCCCCATTGACATTTAATAGGGGGTTTGAAAGTGTTTGGGGAGAAAGTTTACAAAATGTTTTAAGGTTTTTAAAAATTTTGAAAAATACTTTAGACAAAATAGAATTTTATGATGCACTTATAAGGACAACAACACTATAATGAATTATTTTGATAAAAAAATTTAAAGAGCCTGGAGTCCAAGCATGATAACTAATTTTAAAGTATATAAAAATATAATATCTATCAAATTATCTTTATTTATATGTTTAACTTGTGTTACTAGCTGACTATCAAAAGATAATAATTTTTACTAAGTTAGTTAGGTTACGTGTAATTTTTCAACTAGTCAATTACTATGAAGGAATACTTAATTTAATTTATGTTCATTTATATATTTAGTCTAGATTTATGGTAATGCACTTACATAAACATTTGAAATTCAGGCTTAACCCTAAGCATCTCACATCATTCTAAATAGCTCAGTACACAAGCAAGTTAATCCTAAGGTGCTTATGAGATGATAGTTGCCTAAGTCTTTAGATTCATGCTTTCTACTGCGAAGGCCTAGGCTATATCTAGATTTTAATTAATTAATTTTAAAAATCATGAGTTTTAAATATAAGTTTGTAAATATAGATTTTGAAAAATAAGTTTGAAATCATAAGTTTTGAAAAATTAGTTATAGCAGAAATAATAGTTTGAAAATGAATTCTATTCTACTAGGCACATTCATATTTGTCTTTTGAGTGTGCTAAACTCAAATTCAGGGAGAGATTTAGTGAATATGTCTGCTAGGTTTAACTTGAGTTCACCATAATTAAGTACAATGCCTCCCTTAGCAACATAGTCTATGACAAAGTGGTGTTTAATTTCTATGTATTTGGTTCTAGAATGATATATTAGATTTTTTAGTAAATTGATTAAACTTATATTATCAATTAATACTTTGGTGTTATGGTAATTTAAGTTAAAATCTTTTAGTATATGCATTATCTAGAGTAATTGAGCTACACATTTCTCCATTGCTATATACTCTGCTTCGTCTGTCTTAGGCATACAAATTTGTCATGATCGTTCAAGATGCACACTTTGACTTTCATAAAAAGTCTATATTGAAAAACTGTTCATTTGGTATGACATGCAAAATTATACTCCCTATGACACACATGTATCAAAGGATGATAGATTCAACTTGTAGTAATATCCATGCCATGAATTTCAAATAAAGGAAATGCAACAATTCCCTTATGCATCAACAATAGGGAGTTTGATGTATGCTCAAATATATATGCCTCCGAATCTTGCATACATAGTGGGGGTATTAGATAGATATTTAAGTAACCCTAGACTAGAGCATTAGAAAGCTATAAAGAGTTATATGGGATTTACAAAGAACTAAGGATTGCATTCTCATTTATCAAAGATCAAATCATTTGGAGATCATTAGATATTCAGATTCTGATTTTGCTAGATGCTTAGATAACAGAAAATCTATATCAGGTTATGTCTTCATGCTGTAGGAGAAGATATATCATGGAAAAATGTCAAATAGATATTAATAGTCACTTATAGGATGGAGGCAAAATTTATAGTCTACTATGAAGCATCCAACCACGAGATATGAATGTGGAATCTTATCATAGAATTACAGATCATTGGAGATATTGGCAAATCATTGAAAATCAACTGTGATAATAAACCTGTAGAATTATATTCTAAAAATAACGGTAGTTTGTTAAAGTCTAAATACATTGACATAAAATTTTTAGTAATTAAAAAAAGAGTTCAAAGTGGTCAGGTGATAATATATCATATAATGATAGATTTTATTTTAGCAGATCCATTCATCAAGGGCTTGCTTCCCAAGGTGTTTCATCATCATGTGTTGAATATAGGGTTTTGATGAAGTACTCATTTAATGGGAGTCTTAATATGGTGTAACACTCTATATTAATGAACACATGTATTTTTTGAACTATTGTATGTACTAAAGTTTATATTGTTGGGTTGCAAGGGTGCAAACATAGTCTCACATCTAAAGCACATGGAAAAGATCATAAGTTTAAAAGGATGGAAGATATCTCCATTGGTATGAGGTCTTTTGGGGAGAGCCCAAGAACAAAGTCATGAGGGTTTAAGCCTAAAGTGGACAACATCATACCATTGTGGAGATGCGGACATCCTTGGGGACCTACAAGTGGTATCAGAGCGAGACCGCTCTTCACCGGACTAACCACCGGAAGAGCCATGATCCAGATCTAACCATGTGGGTTGAACTTTAAACAAAAGAAGTAGGTGCTCCCGTGTCTGAATCAAGAGGACCAGACACCAGGCAAGAAGTCCTAGTTGCGACTAGGCAGGAAGTCCTAGTAAGTCGGGTGGACCGAGGGGTAGGAAGTCCTAGTTGCGGCTAGGCAGGAAGTCCTAGTAGGTCGGGTGGACCGAGGGGTAGGAAATCCTAGTTGCGGCTAGACAGAAAGTCCTAGTAGGTCGGGTGGACCGAGGGGCAAGAAGTCCTAGTTGCGGCTAGGCAGGAAGTCCTAGTAGGTCGGATGGACCGAGGGGCAGGAAGTCTTGGTGGGTCAAGGATTCGGACATCAAACAGAGGCTTTCTGTTTGAGGGGGGGCCTATGGTCCTTTGTTTGAGAAGGGGATTGTTGGGTTGCAAAGGTGTAAATATAGTCTCACATCTAAAGCACATGGAAAAGATCATATGTTTAAAAGGATGGAAGATATCTCCATTGGTATGAGGCCTTTTGGGGAGAGCCCAAGAACAAAGTCATGAGGGTTTAGGTTCAAAGTGGACAATATCATACTATTGTGGAGACGCGGACATCCTTGGGGACTTACATATACATGTGTATAAAGTTTTAACTTCTGACATAAAGACATCATGATTTACTATTGTAGTTTTGCATAGAGTGCTTGTAAATATAATGTAAGACCTATTTTGAGTCATAAGGTTGAATCATGGTCTATTACTGTAATTTAACATAAAGTATCAGTAAACATGATTTGGATCATGTTTTGGGTCATAAAGTATTAGGAGGACTTGTTGAGAATAGATATATATAGATCATATTTGTGTCATTCGCATACAATACATTCATATTGGATCTATATCATTAATGAAATTGGTACTATAATTACTTTTGAATTATATTACAATTTAGATAACTTTGACTTCTTTTGTCTGTACTGATGAAATTAATGGACTAGATTATTTAAGGAGGTATTTAACCCATAAAGTTTTAACATTGTTACACTCAACTATGGTGTCGTGTAGTGAATACAGTATCACATATATCTCAAGTAGGAAATTGAATGATTAAGTCTCCATCTAGGCTAATATGTGAATTAACACCACACACAATACATGGTGTATTAAGAGGAATTTAAGATATTGAATGTGGATTGTATGTGTAGATTTAATAACCTAATTCATTAACATTGATGGGTTGTTAATATGTTATTGGTTTTATGATGGTGGTCCCTACATGAATGAACTATAGGATCAAAGAGAGCGCTAGAGGGGATGAATAACGCTATCTGTAGCATTTTCTTAGTTTTCATAGAATCATCATTTACGTTCATGAATTCGATTAAGTGTAGATAAAACTTGCAACGGAAATAATAAGTGTGAAAACCCAAACACGAAGAGGCACAATTTTTTACTTGCACTACAAGAAAATCGGTAATTAACAACACTCAAAAGACATCGGTTTTATGCCAAAATTGATGTCTTTTACTTTTTTACAACGGTTTTAACAAAAATCGATGTCTTTGAGAGGTTGATTGGAGCCTACGACAACGAGTTTTGGAGGCTACAACAACGTTTTTAAAACCGTTGTCTATGTCCGCTATTTTTGGACTACAACAATGATTTTTGAAGACTACGACAACGGTTTGAAAATCGTTGTCTATGTGCGCTTTTTTGTAACGACAACAATGATTTTGGAAGCTATAACAACGATTTAAAACCGTGTATATTTTCTCTTTTTTCTTTCCCTCTCTCTCCCCAAATATTTTTACATCCCGCTGATCTTCCACTACGTGCTTCCAAAACCCCTAAACCCGACTTCCACTGCGCGCTTCCAAAACCCCTACACCCGACTTCCAATGCGTGCTTCCCAAAACCCCTAAATCCGACGTTGCGCTTCCCACTCCTGCTCCATCGGCGACGAAGCCCGTCTTCTCCCGGCCTCTTTCTTCCGCCCTTGGTTGATGAGGCAGTGGTTTCTATATCTGACAATCGTGGTGATATTCCAGCTCCATTATTTCCGTGCTCTGCCTTTACCTTCTTCGATACATAGTTGACGTTCCATGTGAAAGCTGAGGGATCATCTTTGATAGGACACAAACAATTAACATAGCTTCCATTTTTATAAGCCCGAGCCGAGCGGAGCCAAGTGGTCCGCGGTGTAGCGCTGTTGCTTGCCTTAACGCCGCCTCTGTTCTCCGAGGAGGAGGAGAAATATGCGAAAGGCGGAAAGGAGAGATTTTGAGCTTCCTGTCACCATTTTTGGGTGAGTGCACTTTTCTAGGTTTTCTTCTGTTTCGGTTCCTCGGCCGGAGGAGGTGCTTCTGAGGTGGGAAATGATGCGTACGTTTCCTCTTTCGTCCGTTGACAAAGACGCGGAGGAGAGGCGAAGGAACGCGGAGTAGTAGTTGATGTTGTATTTTTTTTTTATTTTTTAATATTTTTTGAAGCATTTTAGCATCTGAGCAACTGCATCTCCCTGGCAACTCCCTTTGTCTAGAGATCGATCGAGTTTTGTGGCGATTTACAATTATAAACAAGTAGTTGAATCGATTTGAGGCTGTGTGTTCTGACCCGAAAAGAGTAAATCGCTGACAGAAGCTTGCGTCTTTGCTAGATATCTCGTCACCTTCGGAGAGAAATCTTTGGCATCGAAGTGTCGTTTCAGCGTTTTGCGGTCTGGGTGGATGCCACTGCAGTAAGGGAACTCTCTTCTCGTGATTTCTGTGTTTGAAACGTGGGATAGCTTGGGTCATGTACTTTCTTTCTTCAAGCTTTCGAAATAGTTGTATCTTTCGTGGTTACCTTGCGGTTTTTGAGATGTCCACGAAAAATGTGTTTTTTTGTTGGAAAATTCCTCTTTATTTTAATTTCACAGCGAATATTACGGTTTTGGCTTTTGGTGTCACTTGGGATTTAAATGCAAACAGTGCCATTTTCGCTTCGAATTCTGCAATGGCACCAAGACCAATAGTTGTCTCTTTGAATTTCCATCAGATTTGGGGAAACTGTATCCACTTGTTGCCTGAATCATCTTGCAGGGGAAGTGAAATTCTAGCTCGAAGACATCTGCCATAGTATCTGTACCCATTTGTTTGCATGTTAGCCTGGTGATTTGCTGATGTCCGTGGCGGAGACAGTCGAGTCTTTGACCTCCTCTTCATCATCAATAGAGGTGGATCCACTTCTCAAGGATCTAACAAAGAAAAAGTTGATATTTAAGAAGAACGTAGTTACATTGGCGACGGAGCTGAAAGATGCGTGACGCCGCTTGGTGTTGCAGGAGCAGTCTTTTGCAAAAGAGGCACACACGAGAAAGGTAGGTTTTGATTCTGGTTTTGTAGAGTGGGATTGGTGGATGCCAAGGTAGTGTAGTTGGTATGTGAAAGAGAATGAAGTGGTGAAGTCTTTGACAGGTAGCAGAGACGAAGGCAAGGAGCATGGAGGAAGAGATAGGTCGGTTGCAGATGTACCTTCAAGAGAAGGATGAAAAGCTCAATGCAACCTTGAGTACAACTCAGCAGGTACAAATGCTAGAGTTTCCTTTTTCCATTTGCCATTGTTTTATATTTTATATTTTCTTTCTTGTACATTGGACGTCGATTCTGTCTAATTAAGTGTATTATGTACATACACAAAGTTCCATTTATAAGTAAGCAAGTTTTTTGTGCAGTTCCATGTTAAGATTCTACATTTTAGTAGGAAAGTGTTAGTGAGAGCCCTAGACCCAATCATTTGATGATTGTTGTATGGACTCGTTGTATCATATTTCTACATTTTTATAAAGGCATTTTATTGTGGTTATTATACTTACTTGATATTCGTGTCATATAACTAAGTATAATAATGTCTTTGAGTAGATCGTTCATATCTATATCAATCGATTGGTTGAATCGATAGTGATATGATATAGAGAACACTACTCTAAATTATTCCTAGTCAAGTATTAACATTCAAGGACAATGTTAATGCGACGAGACTAGCATGTAGGTCAACATGATGACTTGATCTCACAAGTCATGGATATGAAATATCAAGTTAACACATGGGTATGCATTTGAGAATGTATTGTTGGGATGTATACTAGAATCCTAGCTATGTAAAAAAAACATTCTGAAATAAGAATCACATTTGGTCAATATTTGCATTTAATTTTTATGCAAGTGTCCGATTAATCTATATTGTAGATAAACATGGTGTGCGGAGCTTTAGCAATTTGTGAGCCTTTTGCCTTAATTTATTTACTAACCACAGAGAATGACTCTGAAACATGAGGCGATTACCTAATCAGCTTCATAATGCATGCTGTGTTCTTCAAAACTCGACGATAAAAAGACATGAAATAGAATGTACTATCGACGTAATACTTTCTTAACTTGAACTGCGACCATTTATATATTGTTGCATGATCTATTTATGAAAATAGGCAGAATGAATACACAACTCGAGCACATAACACCCAATCTAGGAAATTCGAATGCCACCCAGACAACCATAATCCTTAATGGAGAAGAGGATACTGAATGAGACTTTTAGAATCCAAACGTCAAGTCCCACAAGTTAAGGATCATACCCATAAAAGAAACACCAAGAATGCATGATAGTCGATTGCCCAAGGGCACAGTTTGTCATGGGATAGAGAACATTAGAGCATGGATTAGATTATTTGATCGAGACCAAACCATTATCCTTGTCCACGTTTAAAGTTCTCAAATATTGTCGGAAAATGAGCTTTCATGATTACACTCACAATTCTTTTTTTGCTTTGTTTTCTTAGGATGCGTTATAAATATACATTCCAAACAAGGAATTCAAAACAAATTCCTTATTAAGTTTTAATAAGTTTTACATGTATATATAGTCCAAACAATAAAGCTGCTCATGTGAATCAATAGTTAAGGCTTCCCATTAATTGAAGGGGTTGTGCCTCTTGTCATCTCCACGTAGGTGGCATAGTCACTGTAATGCATCGTGTAAAGGGTGCTCTGGTAGCGAGTAACATGAAGTCTCATGCGAAGGGATTCATTTATTGTACCATCATAGCCTGCCTTCCTCATAAGTGAATCAATGGTTTCTCTCTTTGTCCAACCTGATTCCAACGATACAGTGGAAAAGAAAGCACAAGGTCTATCATGCTATTGTCATCAGGTAAAGCAGTGATTTATAACAAATAAATGAAGGTGATTTTGGATGCTCTGGGTTGGGCCTAAGGTTTTAAAAGGCAGATGGAATAAAAACATCCTAAGCTTCGAAGAGAATTTTAAGGTAAAATGTCATTTCTAGCACCTCTACTTGCCTATTCAATATAGGGATCACTTCTCAATTCTGTGGTTACACAATGCCACAAAGGAGACATGAGAAGTTTATGCAACATTTAACTCCAACTTCAGATACAGGAATGCTTGTACTGATTTAAAAAGCATTTCAAAAAAAGTAGCTGAGAAAACCATATAAGATGAAAAACTATACCTTCCTGAGCAGGAACCTCAGGCAAGTATGTTGCACTGCACTCCATATTGCAATCAGGATCAACAAATTCAATTATCAATCCATGCTTACCAATCTGGAGGATGGGGATGGGACAATTATTGCATTACTGCTAGTTCATGGCCTTAGTAGTCACATATTCAGTCTTGAATGAAATGAAAGCTACAGCATGAATAAATACTGCAATGAAAACTAATGTAGAAGAAGCATACCTCCCAATCAAGGTAGTGGAGAGCAGATTCATAGTTAGTTAGTATAGATACGGTGCATTCCAAATATGGTAACTCCTTAGGCTGTATAGGAGGAAACCGATGGTCCCTCAGAGCACTGCAAGAAGACAATTATCCATCATTTACAGTTTCCAACAAAAATACAATTACGGTAATAACACATTATCTATAGAAGAAAAATGATATATCCTTGTGGATGCACTATTTTATCTGAATTTTATTAATTTGACCACAGAAAAGCAATAGGTTTCAAGGTGGAACTAGTTCAAGATGAAGATTTTTTTTGGAGAAAAAACATATTTAAAAAACAGGAAAGGTTCATTTTACTAGTTGCATCAGCTGGTTTTTCTATACGATACAGATAACACCTATTTCACCGATATGCAATAGCAAACTTTATATAACAGTAAAATTAGATTTTCTAAATTCTGGATTCATAAGCCTTCAACCTTATGAGTTATGACCAGAAAATTCACACCATACCACTGGTAGTGTTCCAGGCCAGATATTTAATCAAAATCTCTTAGCCTGGTGAGTAATATCATCAGTTTCATACAGCAAAGTGGAATCGGTAATTGGATAACAACGAAAAAAGTATTAGGGTATTATGAGAAACTAAACTATTCAGGTAAAGATTCTGAGATCAAAAGCAGACATAGCACCTTAGATAGTTGCATAGATAAATCATTGTTTAATGGTACGGAATGTAGTAGATAGCAAAATCCCAGTGCACGTGCTTATAAAATTGTCATATTTTGAAGTGATTAATTGGGCAAGAGATATAGCATATTGGAGAATACCTAGTTAACGCATAGTCACGGAAACCATCAACTATGCAGTGGGCTTCCAAAGTCCCAATACAACCACGGAGACGTGGTTCTGCTCCATTCACTGCTTTCTTCCTAGTCACAAACAATGGGCTGAAACAAAAACAATAGGTTCATTGGATATACTAATCAAATTGCAGTGTCCTCTACTCTATGCACATACATATTGACCCAAATAAAGTTGATGTCAGTAGTTCTGCAATTAGGATCATACATCATTTAGTTATTTAAGGTCTAAGGCACTAATTTTATTAATTCATCTAGTTTGTCAAAATGTGCTTCAGTGAGAGCATATTAACAAAAAGCAATAAACGAAGAATGTCTATATCAAATTAGCCATAGGAGTATCGTGATTGTAAAATATATGATCAGTTAATTTGTTTACAACTACCGCAGAAATTAGACAAGGTCAGCATATCCCAACAAATGATTAAGGAATATTACAATTATCAAGAGCTTAAAGTCCACAATTTATTTTCAATTAATCAACAAACTGGAAACTAAATCACACTTCCAGATAAACAATGTTGGCCAAAGCAGAATCAAATTCAAAGATTTCAGAATAAAAGGGCAAATATTTTTCCTGAAACACAACAGTGATCGTAGGAGAAAATAATATATTATTTTAGCTAGTTAGTCTGAAGGTCTATGAAAAAGAATGTGATCCCTGTACAACATCTAGGAGATCAAAATTGTTTAGAAGATTATTGTTGGTGCAATATATCCAATTTGGTGTTGTTAGTCCACGGTTTATGTTTTGATATTTCTACAATATGTTACGAACAATATGTTGGTGCGATCACATTGTGGGGAACATCATTGAGGTGATTTAAGTTAGGTCAATGTGTGAATTAGGTAAATCTTGATTGGATATGACATTGAATGAAGTTTAGGTAGATCAAGATCGATCAGATATTTGGCAACTAAAAAATCTAACACGAAATTAGCAAGTGGAAGTCAGGTGTAGGTTAGGTGTTGATAAGTGGAAAGTTCATTAAAAAATTGGTGAGAAGAAAGCCCAATAGATGTTAGCAATAGAAATTTCAAGAGATGTTGGCAGTGGAAGACCAAGTCAAAGTTAACAAATTAACTGAATGCTTTGCAAGTGATGAAAGTTGAAGAAGTCAAAGTTAATTGGATGTTTGGCAAATGAAGGACAACTAGGCCAAGATTGACTAGATGCCAAACAAGTAGAAATCTTACAGGAGTTGCTTCTAAGTGCATGGAAGTCTAGGTCAAGGTGGACCATAGGTTAGATAAATGACAGTCATGGAAGGTCAAGGTAAACATAAGACTAGACAAGTGAAAGTCCTGACACATCAAAATGGACATAAAGCGAGGCAAGTGAATGTCTTGGTGAGTCAACATTAGCTCACACTAGGAAAATGAATAAGCCCTAACGGTGTCGCCTAGGCCTCTAGATAATCCAAGCTCTAGCAGGTCAAGGTCGATCGATATAAGGCAAACGAGGAAATCTTGGAGACATGATCTCTATGCACAGGAATCTTAATGCTGGAAGCACCACATCGAAACCTATGTTTTGATGCATGACTAAGTTTAAAGTTAGGTTTGTTTGTGATGCTTTGTCAAGTTTGCAAGCACAGGTAACTTGACATGAGGCAAAGTCCTAATTGGACATCAGGCAATAAAAAGACTTAGTGGGACTAGGCAAACGGAAGACCTAGTTGGGAACCAAATAGCGGAAAGACGTAGTGGGACTAAGCAAAGACAGACCTGATTGAGAACCAAGCAAGGCAGACCTAGTTGGGAATCAGATGAAAGAAATCTAAGGAAGTCAACTGGGAGCTGAAGACTTAATAGTAAAAGTCTAGATGAATCAGTTGGGAACTGAACATCTAACAAAGTCGTGGAGGTACTAGGCAAAGATAAGTGAGGTTTCGAGCAACGGATGTTGTCCGAAACCTACTTAGAGTATTACTACTTTTTCTTATTAACTTTATGTTACAGGGAGCTACTTGACAGTTCATCAGATGGAAATAAGATTCAACTGATGGAGTCAAGAACTTCCAAGCGGCCTCAGCATCTGGGTGACCAAAGCAGCTTTCAAGCGACCAGAGTAGCTTTAAGGTGACTGACGAAAGTGTGATCCAGCAATCTGGAGGAGACAGACAAGATAGGCATTTGACCATGCTTCAGGCACCCAAAATAAGTCCAGGCGATCGGAGTCCACTAAAACATTTTCGACGAATATAAAGTTTATAGCCACGTCAGTACACTCTAAGCAACCGGAGGAACTTCCAATCGACCAGAAGAGTGTCAGGTCAACTTCGATGGAGCTCTATAAAAGGTGGCTAAAACAGTATTTTAGGATCAATCTAATCAATCAATCTAACATTCTGTTCGTTCGTTATGTTGTTGCTTCCTTATGCTGGCGTGTTTGTGTTTGTGCTTTATAAAGATCAATGGCAACTAGGGCTTGTAAATTCTTTCTTTAAGTTGTTACATTTCCTTTTATTGTGCTTCAATTTCTTGATTCTTGTTAAGAAAAGATTTCTCCGTCTCCGAAATTTTTTTAAAAAGGAGAGTTTTTAATAAAAATCTTTTTTTATTTTAATCTTACTCTTGCTATATTTTACTCTTAAGTATTACATGTTATTAGTCTTGTCATATTAGATCTTAAGTGTTACATTATTTCTGTTGTGCATGCTTATTCTACTTAGTTAATTTAGAAAACTTGATAAACTTTATTTTCCGCTATTTTGTTTGGTTATTTCCACTGCATACTTTGGTTACCGATTTAGAATCTTTATAATATCAACTCAAAAAATTGTTATATGCTATTCACCCCCCGCCCTCCCCGCTAGTGTAATAACGATCCTGCAGATTAATATCAAAGCAATTTGAGCTAATAGTACGCTACAAAAACTTAATTAAGTGCATGTCTAGGTTGAATAAGACGTATCCTACATGGTGTAACTAACTAAATGGAACTAGCTAAAGTTAACTCATCCCATTCTAAACCAGTTAGACAAAGGGGTTCTATTAAATATGTTTAAGTTTATTGGTTCGTCTATTAACTTTGTCTTAAGAAGTGGCAATCAAAGTAATGTCTCTATGCCTCACCATGACCTGTAAACTAGTTTAAAAAACACTTACTTGACTTACCCAAAGCAAAACCTGAATCTAACTTAAGATCAAATTTACGTCTTTGAGTCGGGTCAAACCATAATTATAAATTTACAATAGTTCTAATTTGAGCCTAACCCGAGCCAAATCCTAATCCTAATTTCAACCTAGCCTAACCTAAACCAAACCCCTACCCTGACCTAGACCAAATCAACTTAAACACTTGTTTGTTATTGTTTGTGCTACTTATCCAAAATTTATGAAGAAATTTATGGCTTTACAGGACGGTTTCAGCATAACCCATCCTTCTTTTTTCGATAATAACAATTTTGCCTATTGGAAGGGAATGATGGAATATTACCTTATGAATGACATCAACAATTGGATAATTATCAAAGTAGGTTTCAACCTACCGAGAGACTCCAATGGCGAGCTAGCTAATTTTGGTCACTAGACAAGTGATATCAAAAAGAAATCTCAAGCCAATGCTAGGGCAACAACATTGCAATGTGGTCTAACTCAGGAACAACTGAATAAGGTTGAGCCATTTAGTAGTGCTAAGAGCTTTGGGAAAAGCTCATTGAACTTCACGAAGGTTCAGCAGATTCAAAAACCACTAAAAGGACCACTACTGAGTCAACTTCAAATTATTCAGATGAAGGAAGGTGAACTCCACAGTAAGTTCAAGGAAATTCTTAACAGAATTCATGCAATCGGAGAACAAGTTAATAATCAAGACTTGATTAGATTACTCTTAAGGTTTTTTTCCTATGACAACTTTATGAGCATCTATGATTGATGCTTATAAAGTATCTAAGGACGTTTCCTTAATTAAATTAGATGAGTTCTTTTGTGATTTTGAATTACATGAGTTGATTAGAAGGAGAAAGATATAGCTTTGATTGTAGGTAAAGCTGATGGAGTCAAAGCAAGGTCCAAATTCAAGTCAAAACCCAAACTTAAAGAGAGACCGAATCGGAGTCCAAATTTTCAACCGACCAACATGATCTATCTTCGGAAGTTGCTAATATAGTCAAAAGGATAATCCGACAAAAGAGATTTTCTAAGACATTCGTGAAGAAGGAGATCCAAAAGGACCAAACCAACTCCCGATGCTTTCAATGCAACAAGAAAGGACATTTCAAGTCGAACTGTCCACTCTTAAAATATAAAGAACCAGACAAGTTCAAGAAGAAGAAGACACTTAAAAACAACTTGGGATGAGTCTTCATCAAAATCGAAGTCTGACTCAAATCAAGTCAACCTGTTGGCATTGGTAGCAACAGAAGAAGGTCCAGAATCAAATTAGAATCAAAGTTCAAATCAGCATCAAATTAAAATCAAATCAATGACTCAGATAAGTCCACTGATGAAGTAACAAACCCTATCACTGATGAACCTTAAGTTAGTTCTTTATCCGTTTAAGGGTTTTAAATAGACTTAATCTTTTGTTAGAACAAAATTTTGACTTTCCAATCGCCCGGAACATCACCCGAAATAGTTCAGGCATCTAGACCCTAAACCCCCAAACAAAAATTTGGATTTTGGTCGTTCGAAACCATCCGATTGCCCGCATCTGAAGCGGTCAAAATTCATTACCATTAATACGGCGATAAAAATCACGTATTCGGTTGCCCAAATTCTTGTCTCCGATCGCCCGAAGTATTAGTCACGGGCGCCTCAGATTAGACATCTCCAATCAACCAGAGCCTACTTCGGTCGCCGAAAATGGTTTATAAAGGCAACCCAAGGTAGCAACTGACATACACTCCTTCAATTAAATCCTTTCTTCCCTAAATCAAGTCCTAGCCCCTTTTAAGTTTATTTCCGACCAAAAGTTCGAAGTCTAGCCATTTTTTCGATACCATGCCTAGGTAACGAAGTCCTAACTTAATCTTTTCAAGTTTTTTTTTAATATTCATTTATTTAAGTTAATATTGTTAGACCTAAACATTGAGCTACTGAGGCCAGCTCCTCCCAATTTCCTAGCTTAGACCCTAGATTTTCCTCTAAGGAACCTAGAATTAGATATACTGAGCATACATTTACACTCATGCATACTAGGTACCTCAATAGGAAATTTTTTTTACTGATCACTATAGAGATATCATAGAGATCATAGATCACAATAGTAGACTGGTTTACTATACTCAAGCAGTAAATGTCAACTTATGTGCTGAGTTTTATAACAACTTGGCTAAGATAGACAACTTCACTTATACTTCTAAAGCTAGAGGTCATAACATTATTTTCACACCTGACCTACCTAGGGACCATCTTGAGTTGAGTCCATTGACCTCCATGTTCTACTGCTTTCCCCTTCCTACACTACCTTTCCCACCCTTTCTCCCACATAACCCTCGATCTAATACACTCACTTTTTCAGTGGTGAACGGGTTCCTACCATCACCAACTTCAACTCTATCCAGCTTAAGGCTAAAGATTGTCTTAGATATGATTTTAGTTATATGTATTCTACCTATTAACACTAGAGAAATAACTGTTATTAGGTCATTTCACTCATTTCTACTTTATTCACTTAGACTTAGACTAGACATTAACATTAGTTTGCATCTTTTTCACTCTATTATTTTTCATTCATGTACTACCACTAATTGTAGAGTGCAAATGTCCTACTATCACATTTTAACCTCCATCTTTGCATCTTTAGAGATTGATGTTACTAGAGGTAACATTAAACCTCTATCAGATTTTGATAAGATAGAACTTAGACAATTTTCTTTAGCGAAATTAGAATTAAGTAATAGAGGTCTAGTTTAGAAGCAAGGAACGCAGCCACCTCAACCTCAGGAGGATGAGGAGCTACCTGAGTTTGATTATGACCTACCTCAACTGCCACCACCTCCACCTCATCTTACACTGGAGGACCGAATGATTCGCCTCGAGAAGATAGTCACTAATGGATTCTAACGTATAGAGATGCAACAGCAAGAGATGATGGATCTTCTTCGCTCCTGGCACATGAGCTAGCATCCTCCTTCCGACTAGATTCTTTGTTTTATTAGTTTGACTTGTCTTAGTTTATTTTGACTTGTATGAACTCATAGTTTGACTAGTAGCAATTTTTAATTTAAGTTTGCTTTAGCTATTTAATCTTGCTTCAAGTCTTAATTATTTCAAATCTTACTTGCCTTACTTCAGTTGCTTGTTTTACTTGTTTCAAGTTAAAGTTATTTTTTAAGCTTACTTTAATATTTACATATTCACTATAGATGTTTCCTTGCTTATCTTGACTTGTTTACTTACTAAGGTTAAGCTATGCTTAATTTATTAAGCTTAAAATTTTACAAGAAATTTTTCTCAAGTACTTGTCATACATTTAGACATTAATAAATCTTACTTGTCTTACAATGACTTTATTTTTAGCAAATAGCTTAAATTTCAATTTATTTTTAAACTCCTTTCCTATTTTTGATGTATGAAAAAAGAGAGAGACAAATTTATAAAAATTATTCTTTTCTGGTTATATAAATTCTTCTTGATAAGGTTGCTTAAATTTAGGAGGAGTTTGTATTAAGAGGGTGAGAATCTATTTAAAATACCACTTGATACTTTAATGCATGAATGCATATATTCTTCTACATTTTTATCATGCATACGTGCATCAATTCTTTCTTTAAAATACTATTTTAACTAACTTTAAACTAAGTTTTCACATATTAAAAAGGGGAGATTGTTAGTGCTAGAAGCACCACATAGAAACCTATGTTTTGATATATGGCTAAGTTTAAAGTTAGGTTTGTTTATGATCTGACAAGTTTGTCAAGTTTGTAAGCGCAGGTAATTTGACATAAGGCAAAATCCTAGTTGGAAATCATGCAACAGAAATACCTAATGGGACTAGACAAACAGAAGATCTAGTTGGAAACTAGACAGCGGCGAAAAGAGGTCTAGACATTTGAAGACCTTGTTGGGGCAGACCTTGTTGGGAACTAGATGAAAGAAATCCAAGAAAGTCAACTGGAAGTTGAAGACTTAGCAGTAAAAGGCTGGATGGGTCAATTGGGAATTGAACATGTAACAAAGTCCTGGAGGTACTAAGCAAAGGTAAGTAAGGTTTCGAGCAACGGGTGTTGTTCGAAACCTACTTAGAGTATTACTACTTTTTCTCATTAATTTTATGTTGCAGGGTGCTACTTGACGGTTCAAGACAACCGGATGGGATCCGGGCGACCGACTGGAGATAAGATTCAACTAACATAGTTAAAATCTTCCAGGCGACCAAAGTGAGAAGCGAGGTGACCTTGGCTTCCGGAGCAGCTTCTAGGCTATCGACAAAAGCGTGATCCGGCAATTCGAAGGAGACGGTCAAGATAGGCGTTTGACCATGCCCTAAGCGCTCGAAGGGAGTCAGCGACCGAAGTCCACTTAAATGTTTTCGACAAAGATAAAGTTTGTAACCACGTCAGCATACTCCAGGCAACCGAAGGGACTTCATTCGACCAAAAGAGTACCAGATCAACTTTAACGGGGCTCTATAAAAATAGGCTCGAAGTAGTGTTTTAGAATCAATCTAATTAATCAATCATTCCGACATTCTATTCATTATGCTTTTGCTTCCTTGTGCTGACATGTTTGTACTTGTGCTTCACAAAAATCAACAACAACTAGGGCTTGTAAATTCTCTTTCTTTAAGTTATCATACATTTCTTTTTATTGTGCTTCAATTTCTTGATTCTTGTTAAAAAGGTTTCTCCGCCTCCAAAAGCATTCTAAAATGGAGATTTTTAATTAAAAAACTATTTTTATTTTAATCTTAATCTTGCTATATTTTACTCATAAGTATTGCACATTATTAGTCTTGTCATATTAGATCTTAAGTGTTTCATTATTTTTGTTGTGCGTGCTTATTCTGCTTAGTTAATTTAGAAAACTTGATAAACTTTATTTTCCACTATTTTGTTTGGTTACTTTAGTTGCATACTTTGGTTACCGGTTGAGAATCTTTATACTATCAATTCAAAATCTTGTTATATGCTATTCACCACTTTCGCATAGGCACGATCCTACAAGGAAGTCCCGAAGGCGACGCCTTCTGGCAAAATGAGGAAGTCCTAGAGATATGGACTTTTTAGCAAGGAAATGTTAGTAAGGAGAAAGTCTAAGAGTAACTTAGAGTCTGGGATTTCGATAGACTTATTTAGGCGAGAACTCAGCATTAGAGTTGGTTGAAGTCAAGGTTTCAACCAACTGAAATATGATTTCCATTGACTTATGGTTTCATCAACGAGTTACCAACAAACAAAATCTTTTTGTTAGGGGGTTAGTCGACTCAGGCAACTCATAGATAAGATGAGTCAACTAATGCAACAACAAAAATAGTAGAAGAGAGTTGTTGATCTAACAAATTCGGCTAAGGCCAATGAAATAACTCAAATGCTACAGTATATTAGTCAACTATGTAGAGAATTAGTTGACTCAAATAGCAGTTGGAAGCCAGCAATCAATTGCATGTAAGTTCAGTGGACTAATGGTGAATTTCGATAATAGTTGTTGGCAACAAGAGTTCTATAAAGAGCGGATTAATTAGAGAATTTGATAGCATTCTTGACCATTTAAAGAAATAGAAAGCAGGCAACAACAAATGAAAGTTAGCCAAAAAGAATCTCCAACCTTATAACCTTTTCTTATTCTTGTAATTCATTATTTTTATCTTGCTCTTAAATGAATTTTTCGACCTCCGAAAGATATCCGAAAAGGAGAAAGTATAAAAAGATTCCGAGAGTAATCCACCAAAGGATTATAAACCATGAAATAGGAATAGAAGATTTTGAACCACGTAAATAGCCATGTTTGATTTGTATTCATGCTTTGTGCTTATGTTTATGCTATTTCGTTGCATCCTAACACAATTATAGAATCAAACGTCGATCATCAATTCACCCCACCATCCTCTAGTTAGCTTAATCGATCTAACAAATGATATCAAAGTTGGGAAGCTATGAAAGCCTTAACAACTAATCAAGCAAGTTGCTAGAGGAGTTACTCTTCAAGGACTAATTGCCAAGAGTGGATAAGGCAATAGAAGTAAAGAATCCACAAGAATCAAAATGGAATTTAAAGATAGTGATCTGACTACGACACTAAGTTTCCACCACCGTTTGTAATAGGAAGCTTCTCCTATTGAAAGATAAGAATGGTGATATTCATGCAAATGAACATCGAGAATTTGTTTGCCTTGAGGAAATGATTCAAAGCTCAGATGGACAATAAGGGAAGAGACCTCAAGAGAGAAAAATGAGCCGAGGAGCAAGTCCAAAAATTCAAGGCAAACAATAAGATAATCAATCAGTTGATTAATGTTTTACCTAACAATATCTTGTGTAAGATAGGTGCTAATGAATTCTCATCAGCACAAGAAGTAGAAGAGTATGTGGAAAGGAACTCAGGCTCAAGAACAAGAAGAGTCAGAAGATGAGAGGTGTTTAGATAAGAGAAGCTCAACCTCTGAAATGGAAGTCGAACAAGCATCTTCATCATCATTTGAGAGAGAGGAGAGGCCATTAACATCAACGTCACAAGAAGTCTCAATTTCAACCTCCAAAGTCAAAGTTAATGAGTCGTCCACCTATTAGATTGTGTGGAAGAAAAATGCACTACCCATCCAAGAAATGAGAACCCAACACTAAAGGCTATATCAAATACAATTAATAAAAATCATATATTATATGCTTTAAGTATAGGGAAAGATAACACTATAGAATAGGTGTCCTAGCTTCATAAAGGGAAAAATCCAAGTGGCAACTAAGAGTAAAATCAAGGAGAAATCCAAAAAAGCCACACCCTCAATAAGATAAGGGAGATATAAAAAGGGAAGGACCATTTCATGTGTTTCGCCTGCAACAAGGGGTACTACCATAGTAAATGTCTGAATGGAAGATAACCAAGGTGTAAGATCGAGAAAGATGCCAAAAGGAGGTGAATAACGTAATCAAAAACTATTTCAAAATTTTATTAGTGTTATCTAAATAAAATGTAGTGGAAATGCAAAGATGAAGCAGAAATTAAATATTTTAAAGCTTTAGAACAATGCGGCGAAACTTAAATATTTTTAGGTTCTTAAAAGCAATGTTGCAGAAATAGTTAATATGATTTTTAAAAAGCTTTCACAATGGAAATATTTAGTTATC
Source organism: Curcuma longa (assembly GCF_044706935.1). Lineage (NCBI taxonomy): Eukaryota > Viridiplantae > Streptophyta > Magnoliopsida > Zingiberales > Zingiberaceae > Curcuma > Curcuma longa. Next base: position 5,010,782 of record NC_133879.1, read on the forward strand.
TGAGCAAGAAAAACATAACGTAATCAAAAAGGAAATATTTAGTTATCTGACCAAGGTGTAAGATCGAGAAAGATGCAAAAGGAGGTGAATAACGTAATCAAAAACTATTTCAAAATTTTAGTGTTATCTAAATAAAATGTAGTGGAAATGCAAAGATAAAGCAGAAATTAAATATTTTAAAGCTTTAGAACAATGCGGTGAAACTTAAATATTTTTATAAAAGCAATGTTGCAGAAATAGTTAATATGATTTTTAAAAAGCTTTCACAATGGAAATATTTAGTTATCTGAGCAAGAAAAACATAGTGCCAAAAAGAAAAGAAAGATAACCACAAATATTGACATGGTTTGAAATCCTAGTTCCTGCTCCATGGCCTATAGTCTCATAAGGTGAATCGTCTCTCAAAAATCCACTATGTTTTCTCCTTGAAAAGGTTGAGAAAATGTTTACAAAACAACTTCAACAAAATATAAATACCAATATGATGAAAATATGAAGTTTGAAGGTAGAAATGTTAAGCTTTAAAAACCAAAACGAGAAAAACAACTTAAACAATAAAGGAAAAATTGTGAGAACTAAAAGAACTACAATGAAGAACTATAGGCCACATCTTGTTGTAGATGAAGCACTTGTCGTTGTTTCTTGAATGTAGTAGAATGTATTTGGAATGTTAGATGTTCTAGCTGAGTTGCCTTCACTCAATATTTATAGAGAAAAATCAATCATCACCAATCGACTGTTTCGTCTTCATCAATCAATTGATCCACTATTTCCAAAACTCTATCTGCAACCATCATTGTCAATCATTAGTGCATCTAGTCGACTGTTTTAACTTTAATCAACTCAATTTACCTATCAGTTGATTAAAGTTGATTAAACCAAACTAGATTTCGACATGTCCTTTTGATCACATTCGATTCACCTAGATGTAGAAGACCTAGCAGATCAAGGTGAACCTAAAACTAGGCAAGTGGAACTCCTAGCATATTAAGATAATCCTGAGACTAGGTAAGTGAAAGTCCTCACAAGTCAAGATAGACTTGAGGTTGGGCAAATAAAAATTCCAATGAATCAAGGTTGACTAACACTAGGAAAAAATGATGAAGTCCTAGAAGTTTAGGAAAGTCCTCGTAGGTCGAATTTGACCGATGTTAGATAGCTAAAGAAGTCCCAGAGACATGGTCTCTAAGCACATGAAGTCCCAGAAGCAAAGCCTCTTAGCAAGATGAGCTTGGAGGTATGGACGTCTTGGTAGGGAAACTAATGTAAGATGAGAGTCTCCAAGTGACTTGGAGTTTAGGATTTAGATAGACTTAACTTAGACAAGGACTCAACTTTAAAGTTGGCTAGAATCAAAGTTTCAATCAATTAATGGTGAAATCGACTCAAGCTCGATTTTTAACAAATAAAATGTTTCTATTTGGGGTCATTCAACTAACCAATCGACAGAGGTATGATTAGTCAATTAATAGGTAAGATTAGTTAACTGACAGAACTGTACAAAAATCCAAAGTCATTGATACGACATGTTAAGGACATCATATGATTCAAATGCTACAGTGATCAATTATTGAATAAGGGAGCAATAAGTCAAATAATCAACTACATGCAGGAACTAATGCAAATAGTCAATTGAGGTAACTTAACCATCGATTTATCACATGAATTCCAATAAGTAATTGTTAAAGCAAGAGCTCTACAAAGAAAGGATCAATTGGAGAATTTGGTAGTCTTCTTGATCATTCAAAAGAGATAAAATTTGAGCAAAAATAAGTGAAAGCTAGCCAAAGAGAGACTCCAATCTTGTAACCTTTTCTTATTATTGTAATTCATTATTTTTATCTTATTTTGTTCCTCTTGATTGTAAGTAAAGTTGCAAGAGATTTCTCCACCTCTAAAAAATATCTAAGCAAGAGAAAGTATAGAAAGATTCTAGGAGTGATCCGTTGGAGGATTATAGGTCATGAAAGAAATTAGGGATACAAACCACATAAATTGTCGTGCTCATTTATATTTGTGCTTATGTTTATCATGTTGTTTTGCTTAGTAACACAATTGTAGAATACAAACATCAAAAATGAGCAATCGGCCATTCACCCTCCCCCCTAAGTCGGCTTCATCAATCCAACAATTACCATTGTGATTTCAAACATATGAATAATCCAAATGCAACATTCAGAATAGTATGGTAGTGCACTACCTAGAAATAACTTTAATATATAAGAATCTCTATTAACGAATAAGTAAAAATGACTTATTTGCAACTTTATTCTCATACCTTCTTGCTTAGGCAGAAAACTATCTCATATGCCAAACTAACTAGCTCCAGAAAGTCCCTATAAAAACTCAATCCATTTGAAAATTGTTAATAATTTTAAATGTTTGTAATTTTCCATATGAAATGAGCTGGTTCTCTTTGCTCATTTTTTTAATTTTTATTTTTGATTAATTTTTAAATTTACTCACTACAGCCTATGCTTGCACCTCGTAAGTGTTATAGAACGAAACCATAATTTTGGCCGTGTTTTCAGATTATTTATTGCATAACAAGAAAAATTTAGGCTGAACAACTTGAAATCCTAAACCCAGAAAGAGAAATATCTCACGCAACAATCCAACCTAAAAGGGTTAGGTAATCATAGGAAAACCCAAAAATATAAATGATTCTAACAAGCGAATCTAAGCCTCTTGGGGGCATGAAAATCCTGAACATATAGAATTTTGGAACCCATAGCCACGGATACCATGCAAAACATCTGCACAAAAAAAGTTTAAATCATCAATTTCCACCAAAGACTGAAGTGATAGTACTTGTCAGGACATACAGAGCCGAAGCCATGATGCCACTGAAACACAAACTGAGGCTCATAGAGAACCCACAGGACATTTTTCTTTCTTCTTTCTCCTATGAGCATAGCGAATATGCATAGGGAAATCTTGAAATCAAGTGCAACCAATGAAAATAAACGCATTGGGGTTACAATCGGTTGCACAGTAAAGAAAAACAATGAACACACTGCAACAAATGAGAAGATCTATGGCCACGACAAATGTTTCTAGAATTGGCATAAACTCGCAACATGAGTCTCAGATGTCCTTTGAAAACCTAGCAAATCTGTTGTGCCCTACGTCTCAAGTTCGACGAGCACAAAATCACAGGATCATAAAAATAATAATAAAAAAGTTGCCCTGAATCCCATGATTGATGGTGCAGCAGCAAGGGAAGAAATCCAAGAGAAAAGGGAAGGAATCGTACTGGTGGCCTTCCTCGAACACCGGGGACGGCACCTGCTCGCTGTTGTAGTGAGCGACAAGGGTGTCAAAGCAGTAGACCGCCATTTCCCGATTAGCCGTCACCATCCTACAGCTCGATTCGAGGGGAGACGGACAACCCACGGCTCAGCGCCGCCGGTTTCCGATAGTCGGATCAGTAAATGGCCGCAGCAATCTTGCCCTTGTTCCACTCGCAGTCCCAACGCGAATGTAGGCTTCTCTTCACCTCACCTGTGGAACCTTTTGTTATCGAGAAAGGAGAAAGGAGAAAGGAGAAAGGACAAAAATAAATAAATAAGGAGATTAGATTACCACACAAATTATAATTGTGCCCCTCTGGTTTATCATTTTGCCTCCTCGACGTATTTCCAGTAATTTTTTAATCAAATACCCCTTGTGAGATATTTCAACTCGGTAAAAGCAAGTTTGGGAGATGAATTTAGTGATTTTAAAGGTCTCGTGGCATTAAAAAAAATTTAACTATGGGGACTCAAATAAAATAAACTCTCAGTAAATAATTAAGAAAACATGATTTTACGAAAATTTAATTTTTTTTCCCCACTCCATGGAAAATAAAAAATTTTAACAGAAAATTTAAGATTATAAAACCTATAAGATTTTAAGAGTTCAATAGGTGATATTTGAGTAAAACTTTTTAGAGTATATTTGGTTCAAGTTAAATTATATGAGGTATAAAATATAATTTAATATTATTTAATTCAACTTATTTATTTAGAGAGAATAAAATATAATTAATTTAATATTTATTATATTACTCTTAATTTAATTTATTTTTAGAATAAATTAAATTAATAATATTATTGATGATAATAAATTAATAATATATAAAAAATAAATTTATATAATAGTACATTTCAATTCACTCAGTTTTAAAATAGAAAGATAATCATATAAAAAAACTCCGTTAACCTCCGAAATCACAGAAAATCTTAGACTGCTAATCGCATTCCAGATTTATAACTCATTTATTAACATTTTATTGATATGATGGTGATGTTACATTAGTTGGGAATTGATCATAATCTAAACAAATAAGATTATTATCGATAAACTTGAACAAATAATTAAAGTTATCAATGATAACCAAATGCGCTATTAAGGTGAAATGAAGAACTTAAATAATGTTAAGAGAACTTCCAAAAATTGTAAGTTTTTATAAGCTGATAGGGACTATATAAAAAAAATCAAAAGATGAGTAGAGGAACCTATGCAATATTTCATGTGTTCCGGCTAATACACCATGGATGGTTAGAATGCTGGTTCAAGGCTTTGTCGATGTGCACGCTTCTGTGATGAGGCTGCGAAAGAAGAAAAACCTATAAGACACTCCAAAAAGAGAATTAGAACGGCACCGGGAATGGGGATTCCCGGCAAGCCATTCCGACGCTCAAGTTAGGATTCGGTGTGAGGAAGGAGTTTGAAGGGCTTAGGGAAGTTAGGATTTATATGTGCGTCTCTGTGCCCATGGGCATGGGCTTCCTTTTTATAGCAGTTTGAAGGGCTTAGGGAAGTTAGGGTTTACTTGAATTCCTTCTGAACGACTTTTCTGTATCTCTTGCTTAGGGTATTTATAGGGAGTATGTTTTGATAAGAGAGACAAAGCTCTATTTCCCTGCTGCTTCTCCTTTATTACTCTTTCCATTTCTTGTGCTAACTACTCCTTCGAGGGGCTTTGATGAGGTGTCTCTTCTGGGGTAGGAAAAGAAGAGATGGCATGTACAGTAAGCTTTTCTTTCCGAGAGGGTATATAAAGTCTGTATGGCACTCCTTTGTGATGTATAGGTGGAGAAGTCTTCCTCTCTGATTTATAGCAGGTAGAGCTATCTCTATGCCGAACAAGTTGAGTTTCTTCCAGATGTATATACTTTTCAGCTCTTTCTAACAACTTGAAATAATTGGCAGGTGGTTTCTTTACTAATGATCAGAAAAATTCTCCATCTATCAATCCCTGAGAATGTCTTTCTTTACCAATGAACGTCTTCGATGAGAAGAAAAGTCTTCTTACAAAGGTGTCGGAATTCTTAAAAGAGGTAATAACAAGTGCTGTTGTAATACCTTTATCATAGTTTGTGAGACTAATTCGTTAATCTTTTCGGGGGTGACCATCATCTTGTCACCGCAACTCTTTTCAGCAGAATCATGCTCGCCAACTATTCCTCTAGTGTTAACCATCGTAGTGTCTTGGCTTAGTTTTTCCATAGACGACACCAATTTGTTCCGGCCAATACACCATGGATGGTTAGAACGCTGGTTCAAGGCTTTGCCAACATGCACGTTTTTGTGATGAGGCTGTAGAAGAAGAAAAACCTACAAGACACTCCAAAAAGAGAGTTCGAACGACATCGAAAAGAGGGGTCCCGGCAAGCCACTTCGACGCTCAAGTTAGGATTCAGCGTAAGTAAGGAGTTTGAAGGGTTTGGAGAAGTTAGGGTTTATGTGTGCGTACCTGTGCCCATGAGCATGAGCTTCCTTTTTATAGCAGTTGATCTTTGAAATATCAGCAACCGTTTGAGAAATATTCGGGCAGATCGATTCGAAAGATTCAGTCTGTTGATATATATTCGTTCCTGTTTCCGCGGAAGAATTGGTTTTGTTTATCTGATTTAAGCGGAACGACTTCGTCTTTAAATAAGTGTCATGTGTTGAAAATCGATCCTGAATGTAAGAGATATGTTGAGACCGAGTCATGAGGTCGGCATGTGAAGTAGGAGGCGTGCCGGGTCCAAGTCATGAGGTCGGCCCATGAAGCAGGAAGCGTGCCGGGACCAAGTCATGAGGTCGACACGTGAAGCGGGAGGCATGCCGAGATCAAGTCATGAGGTCGGCACGTGAAGCGGAAGGCGTGCCGAGACCAAGTCATGAGGTCGGCACCTGAAGCGGGAGGCATGCCGAGACCGAGTCATGAGGTCGGCGCGTGATGTAGCAGACGTGCTGAGACCGAGTCATGAGATTAACCCACAAGCTAGGAAGCGGGTTGAGATCGAAGTAGGAGGTTGGCACATGTTTTAGGAAGCATACCGAGATCGGAATGGGAGGTCGGCAATGCTTAAGGAAGTATACCGAGACCCAGATAGGAGGTCGGCACATGCTTAAGGAAGCAAGCCAAGTCCGAAATGAGAGGTCGAAGTTTCCTGAATTAACAAATACTTATTTTTACTTTTTTTTCTTATATCTCATTGTATCCGACATCCACGTAATCGCCAAATATCTCTGCCAGATCATCATGGATGAATTGAAAATTGAAAATTTAGTTTTCACGATGAGTTTTTTAAAACATAGAAGCTAAAATATAATTTTAAAATATTAGATGGTTAATATGTAATGTTATGGAAATGATTTTACAAGAAAGATTAAACTATAAATGGCATTTTACCAAAGGTCGTATTTAGGTTTTTAAATTTCTAAAAAGATGCACTATATTTTGATTTTAATTAAAGAGCGCATGTAATTTTTAAAATACTCTTCCCACTTTTCTACCGTAAATAAAAGTAAAAAAATTAATTTTTTATTTAAATCAAACTAAAATGAATCGAACCAAATTAAAAATAATAATAATAATAAATTAATTATTTAATAAAAGAGTTTCAGACAAAAGTTGATGACTTTAAAAAACTTAATTTTTTTTAAAAAAATACATAATTAAATTCATGATGATATCCTAAATTTATCCATATTTTTTTAATTTTGAAGATTTAATTACAAAATTTTAAAATACAAAATAAAATTAATTAAAAAATATAAAATTAAAAGAATGTTACTAAAAATAATAAAATAGAAATTATTTTTAATAGCTAATTACAAGAAAAGAAAAAAGTGAAACAAAATTAAAAATTAAAAATTAAAAATTAAAAAATATTTTAGTGCTGTTTTGGTGAAAGTATCACCATTTTGGTGATGTTTAAGTTAAAATATCACTATCTTGATTGTTCAAAGTATCATCATCTTAGTATTGATTTTTTCAAAACATCATCATCATGGTACTGATTTTGTCGGAGCATTACTACATTAGTGCTGATTTCATCAAAGTATTACTATTTTGGTGTTGTTTTCATTAAAGAATCATCACCTTAATGTTGATTTCTTATAGCATCACCACCTCGGTGCTAATTTCATCAAAGCATCACCACCTTGATATTATTTTCATCAAAGCATCAACACCTTGGTGATCCAAAGATGAAATAGCAAGATTTGATTAAATAGGTTTATTTCACTCTCCTAAATCTCATTATGCTTAAAAACTCCTGATTTATAACATCCATCAATTTAAAAAAATTATTTAAAAAATTTAACCTTCTTTATTTTTGGCTCAGTGTCATATTTAGATTTAAACACCTTTGATTTACTCTAGGACAGCACTAATAGCTTCCTTACACTCTCCTGATCTTATCTATGCTATAATTTCAAAATTTTAGAAACATTTAAGTCATCAATGAGTTTTGACCAAAACTTATTGATGAACCTAGATAAGTTTTAGTCCAAATTTTATCCAATAAGTTCCTTTCACTCTCCTAAGTGTCACCATGTTCAAAAATTCTTGATTAATGACCTCTATCAATTTAGAGAAATTATTTTAAAAAATCAATCTTTTTTTAGCACAATGTCATATTTAAACTTAAACACCTTTGATTTACTCTAGGATAACATTAATGGCTTCCTTGCACTCTCTTGATCTTGTTCATGTTAAAATTTCAAAAGCATTTAAGCTATCCAAAACTCATTCATGGATCTAGCTAAATAAGTGAGTTTCAATCCAAACTTTATCCAATATGTTTCTTTCACTATCTTTAGTTTCACCATGGTAAAAAAAAACTATTTATTCATAACCTATATCAATTTAGAGAAATTATTTAAAAAAGTCAGCCTTCTATATTTTTGGCTCAATATCATATTTAGACTTAAACACTTCTCTATAGGACAGTACCAATACCTTTTTTGCTCTCCTAATATTGTCCATGCTAAAATATCAAAATTTTAAAAGCATTTAAGTCATCAATGAATTTTGACTAAATTCATCGATAGACTTAGATAAGTCAATTTCAATCCGAACTTTATCTAATAGTTTCCTTTCACTCTCCTTAATCTCACCATGCTAAAATAAACTCTTAATTCATAACCTCTATCAATTTAGAGAAATTATTTTAAAAAGTCAGTCTTCTTTATTTTTAGTCCAATATCATATTTAGACTTAAACACCTCCCAGTAAGACAACACCAATAACTTTCTTGCACTCTCTTGATATTGTCCATACTAAAATTTTAGAAGCATTTAAGTCATCAATGAGTTTTGACTAAATTTATTGATAGACCTAGATAAGTCAATTTTAGTACAAACTTTATCCAATAGTTTGCTTTCACTCTCTTGAGTCTCGCCATGCTAAAAAAACCTCTTAATTCATGACCTCTATTAGTTTAGAGAAATTATTTTAAAAATTCAACCTTCTTTATTTTTGGTATAGTATCATATTTAAACTTAAACACCTCTCTCATTTACTCTAGGACAATACTAATGACTTCCTTACACTCTCCTGATCTTATTGATGTTTAAATTCTAAATTTTCAAAAGCATTTAAGTCATTGATAACTTTTGATCAAAACTCATTTATGGATTTAGATAAGCTAGTTTCAGTTCAAACTTTATCCAATAGATTTCTTTCACTCGTCTGAGTCTCACCATGCTAAAAAGTACTTGATTCATAACCTCTATCAATTAAAAGAAATTATTTAAAAAAATCCGTTGTTCTTTATTTTTGGCACAATGTCATATTTGAACTTAAATACCTTTGATTTACTCTAGGACGACACTAATAATTTTCTTACACTCTCTTAATTTTGTCCATACTAAAATTTTAAAATTTCAGAAGCATTTAAGTCATCAATGAATTTTGATTAAAACTTATTGATGAACCTAGATAAGTATATTTCAGTCCAAACTCTATCCAATATGTTTCTTTCACTCTTTGAGTCTCACCATTCTTAAAAACACTTAATTCATGACCTCTATAATTTAAAAATAATCAACATTCTCTATTTTTAACACAATATCATATTTGAACTTAAGTATATCTTATTTACTTAAAAAAAATACAAATAGTTTTCTTATACTCTCTTGATCTTGTCCGTGCTAAAACTTTAAATTTTCAAAAGCATTTAAGTCTTCAATGAGTTTTGACTCAAATAAGTCAATTTCAGTCCAAACTTTATCAAATAAGTTCCTTTCACTCGCGTGAGTCTCACCATATTCAAAAACTCTTGATTCATGATCTCTATCAATTTAGAAAAATTATTTTAAAAATTAGTCTTCTTTACTTTTGGTACAGTATCATGTCTGGACCTATACATCAATGATTTACTCTAGAACATCACTAATAGCTTCCTTGCACTCTCCTGATCTTGTCCATACTAAAGTTTTAAGATTTTAAAGACATTTAAGTCATCAATGAGATTGGATCAAAACTCATTGCTCGAGGTCAAAAGTAAAGAAGGTTAAATTTTTAAAATAATTTTTCTAAATCAATAAAGTTTGTGAGTTAAGAGTTTTGGAATATAGTGAAACTCAAGGGAATGGAAGGAATCTATTAGACTAGGTTTGTACTAAATCCGACTGATTTAAGTTCATCAATGAGTTTTAGTCAAAACTCATTAATAGCTTAAATGCATCTAAAATTCTAACATTTTAGCATTGATAAGATCAGAAGAGTACAAAAAAGCTATTAGTATTGTTCTAGAATAAATCAGAGATGTATAGGTCCAGATATACTACAATACCAAAAATAAAGAAAGTTAAATATTTTAAATAATTTCTCTAAACTGATAGAGATCGTCAATTAAGAGTTTTTAAGCATGGTGAGACTCAAAAGAGTGAAAAAACCTATTGGATAAAGCTTGGATTGAAATTGATTTATTTAGGTTCATCAATGAGTTTTAGTCCTTAGATGCTTTTGAAAATTTGAAACTTTAATGTAAACAAGATTAAGAGAATGCAAGGAAGCTATTGGTGTTGTCATAAAGTAAATCAGAGGTGTCTATGTCCAAATATAACATTGTGCTAAAAGTAAAAAAAGTTAAATTTTTAAAACAATTTCTATCAATTGATAGGGGTCATGAATTAAGACTTTTGAACATGATGAGACTTAGGAGAGTGAAAGGAACATATTGGATAAAGTTTAAATTGAAAGTGACTTATATACCTCCATCAATGAATTTTGGTTAAAACTCATTAATGATTTAGATGGTTTAAAAATTTTAAAATTTTAACATGAACAAAATCAGGAGAGTGCAAGGAAATTATTTATGTTGTCATAGAGTATATCAGAGATGTCTAGCTTCATATATGATATTATGTTAAAAGTAAAGAAGATTAAATTTTTTAAATAATTTTCCTAAACTGATGGGGTCATGAATCAAAAGTTTTTGAGCTGATGAATTTCAAAAAGTAAAAGGAATCTATTGGATCAAATCTCTTGATATTCCATCTTTGGATCACCAAGATGGTGATATTTTTACGAAATCAATATCAAGGTGGTAATGTTTTGAAGAAATCAATATTAAAGTGGTGATGTGTTGATAAAATAGCACCCAAATAGTGATACTTTGACGAAATCAACACCAATATAATGATATTTTAACAAAAATAGACTCAATGTGATGATAATTTGATGAAATCAAAACCAAAGTAGTGATGCTTTGAAGACATCAATACCAAAGTGGTAATATTTTGACAAAATTAATATCAAGGTGGTGATCTTTGACCAATACAATACAAAGGTGATGATGCTTTCATTAAAGCAGTATCCAAGTATTTATTTTATTTTTTAGCTATTAAAAATTTAAAAATTATTTTTTTATACTTTTATTAACATTTCTTTAATTTTATAATTTTTATCAATATTCTTTTTTATTTTTTACATTTTTAAATTTTTTTACTAAAGTTCTAAAATTTTTTAAAAAATATGGATAAATTTAGGCATCATGAGTTTTATAAAATAATATAAATTTTGAAAGAAAATAATTTGTTTAGATCATCAATGATTTTTATATTAAACTCCTTGATCAAATAATTAGTTCGATTTAAATTAAAATTAAAATTTTTTACTTTCATTTATGGTTGAAAAGTGAGAACGGTATTTTAGGAAATAACTACACCCTTTTATAAAAACAAAAAGTATGATATGTCTTTTGGAAAATTTTAGAAAATTGAGTGGGCCCTTTACGTTGTTGTTATATATTTAGAAGAAATATTTAATGAAAAATTAATTTCATAGATGTATTTAAGAAAAAAAAATTATGTTCCAGGCTCTACTTTTTCGAGATAAAATAAAAACAAAAAAGAAGAAAATTATTAAAATTTATCAATATTAATAATGCAAACAGTAAAGTTATGTTAATATGACGATTAAAATTGAATTTTAATTGTAAAATTAAAATTTAAAGAACTTAAAGGGAAAAGTATCATTTCGGTAAAAATTTTAAAGGTGAAATGAAAATTTTAAATATTTCATTGGGAATTTGAAATATATAAAATTTGTGATTTCTTATGAAATATTATGAGTTAAATAAAGCTTCAAAATATTAGAGGATCAATATGTAATATTCTAGGGATAAACTTTTAAAATTTAGAAAATATAAGGAACAAATAAATTCATCAATAATAATGAAAATTATAATTTTTTAATAAAATGTTAGGAATTGAATGGAAATTTTAAAAGATTATGTTTCAAAAGTGAGATCATATTATAAAATTAGTGTTGACACATCACTTGTGGTGGTAAGATGTCTAAGTGGCAACTGGAAGAAAAATCGATAGAAAAATCTTAACACAAAACCCTAAATATTCAATTCTTAAGAAATCACAAGCACTATAATTAGAATTACGGAAACATATCAGAACTCATGGTTTGCAGTCGATCTAGAGTAATGATCTTCAATTTATAGATTTTCCTAAGAATCTAGAGAGTTTTGTTGACAGGGAACAAAACTGAAGCGTCGTTCTGTAAACTGGGACCTTAACCCCTTTTATAATTATCCAAATTTACTTATTTTTAATTTGGCCCCTCAACAAATTAGAAATTATACATGTGATATCCACACTATTATATTCATGACAATTAAACTCTTAAGTCCAATTTTTTAATCATAATTTTGACCACATTAATTTTTGACTTATTTAATTGATGATATGATATTTATAATTACAATTATGATCCCAAAATTCTAATAATCTCCCACTGGATCATATATGTAAATTTATAAATGTGTTAATTTTAGTGAGCTCAAAATTTTATCATCATAGTCATAAGACTTCCTTAACAATCTCGTCCATTAATTATATAGACATAGGATCAATGTAGTCTTTGTTGTATCTATCACAACTAAACCAACAGTGGTCACATACATCAATCCAATCAAATGACATAGATAAATCATGAATGTGTGGCATGAAAATTACATGCAAGGTTATCTATTCATGTCAATTTTCCATTAGTCCTCCTTAACCAAAGTGAGATCAAAATATAACTTAAGTTATACAAAGTGTAATAAAGTAAATATTAAACTTTATATCTAATCAGAAAAATCTTAGTATATAACCAAACATATATAGAAAATATATATAGTACAAACTCCCATGAGATCTATCACCAAATTGAATAACACTCATATGAATGATATGCTCATAGGAGACATTCGGTGATAAACCCTTTGTAAAAGGATCTGCTATCATGGAGTTTGTGTCTATGTGTTCTATCGAAATTTGTGCATTTTACACTCTTTCTTTCACAATAAGGAACTTAATATCGATGTGCTTCGATTTTGTCGAGCTCCTATTATTGTTAGAATATAATACAGCTGATCTATTATTACAAATAACTTCAATGGCCTCTCAATCATTCCCAAAATACGCAGCCCAGAGATAAAATTTTTCAGCCATATTCTATGATTTGATGCCTCATAACATGCTATAAATTCTGCTGTCATGGTGGAAGAAGTTGTCAGTGCTTGTTTAGCACTTCTCCAAGAGATAGCTTTGCTAGCCAATATAAAACATAGCCTGAAGTGGATCTCATGCTATCTTGGCATCCCGCAAAATTAGAGTCAGAATATCCCATGATCTCAAGAGTATCTGACCTTTTATATGTGAGCATGTATTCACTAGTTCTTTTTAAATATCTCATTACCCTCTTTGCTGCTTTCCAATGATCCATTCCTGGGTTGCTTAAATATCTGTCCAACACTCCAACAATGTACGCAATATCCGGACGCGTACAAACCTGAGCATACATAAGACTTTCTACTGCCGAAGCATAGGGAATCTTTTGCATTTCTTGAGTCTTGAGGCTTCCTTTAGGACACTGTTTAAGACTAAACTTATCTCCTTTAGTGATCGGGGTATTACCTGATTTGCAATCTTTCATGCCAAATCTTTCAAGCACCTTATTGATATAGCTCTTTTGCAATAATCCAAGAATACCTCGAGAATGATCTCGGTGTATTTGGATTCCTAGTACAAAAGATGTGTTACCAAGATCTTTCAATTCAAAACTTTTAGAGGGAATCTAGTATTGTTTAACATAACTATATCATTTGTGGCAAGTAAAATATCGTCAACATATAGAACCAAAAAAATATGCTTACTCCCACAGAACTTATGATATACATAATCATCTACCACATTCACCTCAAAATCAAATGAGATGATAATTTGATGAAATTTATGATACCATTGACGAGAAGCCTGCTTTAATCCATAGATGAATTTCTTAAGTTTGCAAACCATACTCTTTGGATCTTTCGATACAAAGTGTTCTGATTACACCATATAGATTGTTTCCTTAATGTCTCTATTGAAAAAAGCTGTCTTGACATCCATCTGATGGAGGTCCATATCAAAGTGTGTGACAAGTGTCATGATCGTCCTTAAAGAGTCCTTCATTGAAACTGGAGAAAAGGTCTCCTTAAAGTCAATCCCATATTTTTGAGTATAACCTTTAGCTACAAGACGTGTTTTATACCTTTCTACATTACCATTCGAATCCCATTTGGTTTTAAAAATCCACTTACAACCAATGAGTTTCACACCTTCTGGTAATAAGATAAGTTCCCAAACTTTGCTGTCTTGCATTGACTTATACTCCTCATTCATTGCCTCGATCCACTTTTCAAATTTGAATCTTGTATGACTTGATGAAAGTTGATTGGATCATCCTTCGTCATGCCATTATTTTTCTCATGTTCTTGGAGTAGTATTATATAATCATCTGGAATATCACTCCTTTTTTCTCTAGTAGATCTACGTAAATGCACTTGTGTATACACTAGTTCTTGAGACTGTAGAGTTTGTTCTTCTGAGGGTTGATTAATAATGTCTTGCTATTCTTGTATTGCATTATGATCACTGATAGGAATACAATCCTGATTATTATCAGAAGCAATCATAGGAAGATATATCATTTCCTCTTGAAGAGTAGTGGGAATACATTTCTCTTCAAAGATAATATTTGCTACTTTATTCTTCCCCCAAACTCAATATCCTCAAAGAACGTTGCAGTTTCCGTCTCAAAGATTGTCTTTACCTTGGGATCATAAAACTTATAGCCTCGTGATCGCTCAGAATATCCAATAAAGTAACTACCTATTATTTTGGAGTCTAATTTCTTTTCATGAGGCCTATATGGTCTAGCCTCAGCTGGACATCCCCAAATATGAAAATATTTTAGACTTGGCTTTCGCCTTGTCCAAAGCTAAAAAGGTGTTTTGGTAGCTGCTTTAGTGGGTACTCAATTTAGAATGTAAGTTGCAGTCTTTAATGCTTCTCCCCAGAGTGACTCTGGTAAAGTTGAATGACTAACCATACTCCTTACCATATCCTTAAGAGTTTGATTTCATCGTTCAGCCACACCATTCATGCTTGGTGAGCCTGGCATGGTGTGCTGTGGGATGATTCCACACTCCTCTAGGTATTGAACAAAAGGTCTTGGATGTTGTTCACCTAAACAGTCATATCTACCATAGTATTCGCCACCACGATTAGATCTGACTTTCTTAATTCTTTTGTTGAGTTGATTTTCAACTTCAACCTTAAATGATTTGAAAACATCCAATGTATAACTAGAATAATCATCAATAAATGATACAAAATATTGTTTACCATTCCAAGAAGGTGTTGGAAATGGTCCACAAACATCTATTTGTATCAATTCCAATACTTCTGTAGCTCTATATGCACCCTCTTTTTTTTCTTTTGATCTGTTTGCCCTTAATGCATTCAACACAAATATTTAGGTCTGTAAAATCAATCGAATGTAAAATATCATCCGATACAAGTCGTTCAACTCTATTTCTAAAGATGTATCCTAAACGTCTGTGTCATAATGCACCTGAGTTTTCAGTATTAAATTTACGCTTAGTACCACGTGATTCAACAGTAAGGATCTCAATATAAGAAGCATTTATATCAAGCATATATAGATTGTCATAAAGTATAAGTGAACCGGTTCCAATAATATTAGAATTAATAGATAAACTGAACTGATTGTTTCCAAACGAACAACAATAACTAATTTATCCAAATTAGAAACAGAAATCGAATTCCGTCTAAATGACGGTACAACAAAAGTATCTATTAAATCTAAATAATAACCAGTGCTTAACAACAATCTAAAATGCCCTATTGCTTTCACTTCTACTGAATTACCATCACCTATATAAATGTATCTTTCAGCATCGTTTGGCTTGCAGTAGCTCAGGCAATCCTACATAGAAACACTTATGTTAGTAGTAGCACCGGAGTTTAACCACCAAGTATTTCTAGGTACTGAAGCTAAATTGACTTCAGAATAGACCAAATTTAAAAACGCACCCTTTTTCGCATGCCATGCGTGGTACTTAGGACATTCTTTCTTGACATGATCAAGCTTATTACAGAAGAAACATTCTTTTTTGTCATTATCCTACTTTTGTTTCTTCACATAAGGACCTTTAATAGCCTCATTCCTTCTTTTCTTGCCCTTATCTTTAGTGGTGCTTACCAAATGGGCACTTTCAATCTTATCTTGCTTCAACCTCTCTTCCTTTTGAACACAGTACGAAATGAGCTTATTAAGAGTCCATTTCTCCAGAGTCCATTTCTCCTTTTGACAATTATAACTGATCTCGAACTGGCTGAACTGATTTGGAAGAGAAATAAGCACTAAATGCACAAGCATGTCGTCCGACAATTTAAGGTTAAGTGCCTTCAACCTTGATGCAAGGTGGGGCATTTCCATGATATATTCCCGAACATTGTCCTTGCCTTTATACTTCATGGAAATCAAACTCTTCAGAATTGTGCTTGTTTCCGCTTTATCACTTTTGACAAAGCGCTTCTCAATCTCATCGACATATTCCTTAGCTTTGGTGACACTATCTGACACCGCGCCTCAAGTATGTCGCGCTTGATGATCATAAGACTCATGCAGTTAGAGCAATCCCACTTCTCATAATGAACCCTCTATTCAGAGGTATTAGAATTTGTTACAATAGTAGGTTGCTCTGTCATCGCAAGATCTAAATCCATGCAGCCAAGAACAATAAGGATGTTCTCTTTCCAATCTTTAAAATTTATTCCATTAAGGATCGACACTAAACTTAAGTTAGCAGAAATAGTAGAAACATTTGCTGTAAAAAGAACATAAGAATATAACATAAATAACATGCTCATGTCGAATAAATTAATACAAATGATAAATCCCATCAAAAGATGCCTAGTGCAACAATACTATCAAATCTTTAGACAGTAATATTATTTGCAAGGGGTACTCATGTTGTAATAATCAAACACTAACAATAATGTATAACAAATAATAAACCTATCTTTGGATCGATTTATTAGATTCATGAAAAACCCTTATAAATATTACATGCTTATTATCACAAGTAAATATATAATTTTATAAATATAAATCTTCCTTTGGGCCGACTGATACTTATATAAATATATATACATTTACACTTTATTTAATACCTTAATAATTTCTTAATATGTCAAATAAAATTAAATTTAAATATCAGAGATCACTTTGATGACATATACTTTAAATTTAATTCAATTTAAAATAATAGATAAAACTCATACAATCCAATTAAAATTTAAATCATATTATAAAATAATTTATTATTATTATTTAACTATAATTATTTTAATCTAAATAATTAAATTGGATTGTAAAATTTAATGGGCCCATGCCACATGCAGTTCGAATTTGGAATTTTCAAATGCATGTTTTTTTTTTAAATCAACAAAATGCAAAAATTGAACCACGTCGTTCACCACGCCCCTCTTCATCTTCAGAACTGACGCAACTGTCCAAAATAAATAAAAATAATAAAAGTAAAACACTGAATCGTCATCATTGTTTCTTCTGACCGAACCACCTCCAACAGACAACATTCCATAAGGAAATGATCAACACCAGGCCATCTGGAGAAGGCAGTTTCTAACGATGGTGATTTTCAACAATTTCTTGTCCCATCATGGTCGCCCATTGTAGGACATTTATGCCGTCGGAAATCGATTTGGATTTGGTTGATTTATTCTATATTTTGACAGCCAAATCCCAAAATCAAAGTTCTCCATGTCTGACAATGAATAAGCGGATGAAAAATAAAATAGAACAATAGGTGTATGAACAGCCAAAATAGAATAATTTCTTGAAAATTTGAAAAAACCTCGCTCTGATACTATTGTAAAAAAAATCGATACAGAAATCTTAACACAAAGCCCTAAATACTCAATTCTCAAGAAATCACAAGCACTATAATTAGAATTGCAGAAGCATACCAGAACTCAAAGTTTGCAGTCGCATCATTGTTCCTTCTGACCGAACCGCCGCCAATCGACGACATTCCATAAGGAAATGATCAACACCAGGCCGTCTTGAGAAGACAGTTTCCAACGACGGTGATTTTCGATAATTTCTTGTCCCATCATGGTCGCCCATCATAGGGCATTTATGCCGTCGGAAATTGACTTGGATTTGGTTGATTTATTCCATATTCCAACGGTCAAATCCCAAAATCAAATTTCTCTATGTTCGACGATGAACAAGCCGATGAAAAACAGAATAGAACAGTAGGCGTATGAACAACCAAAATAGAATAATTTTTTTAGAATTTGGAAAAACCTTGCTCTGATACCATTGTAAGAAAAAGTGATAGGGAAATCTTAACACAAAACCCTAAATACTTAATTCTCAAGAAATCACAAGCATTGTAATTAGAATTGCAGAAGCATACCAGAACTCATGGTTTTCCGTCGATCTCGAGCAATGATCTTCAATTTGCATATTTTTCTAAGAATCTAGAGAGTTTTGTCAATGGGGAACAAAACTGAACCTTCGTTCTACAAACTGGGACCATAACCCCTTTAATATTATTTCTAATTTGGCCCCTCAACAAATTAGAAATTACACATGTGGTATGCACACTATTGTATTCATGACAATTAAGCCCTTAAGTCAAATTCTTTAATCATAATTTTAACTACATTAATTTTTAACTTATTTAATTGATGACATGACATTTATAATTACAATTATGATCCTAAAATTCTAATAGAAGGGTAGCCGCCGGAGACATGAAAACACAAGGAAAGAAAAGAGAGTATATATAGGGGGACGGCAACCCTATCAGGAAATATTCAAACTTCCACAAGAAACATTCCGCCAATATAAGTTTATCGCCAATACAGGAGAACCTCGCCCAAAACATCGGCGCATATATCTTGACAAATTCATCAGGAAAACCACTCCTCAGCAGTTAGAGGAAGAGCGACGAGCCAGATCAGAAAACGGTCGAGACCCGATCCAACCAGTAGCTCAGGCCCACACGAAAAATAATCGAAATAACACAAATCCGGCTCACGCCTATTCAACAAACGAGACCATATCCAGACCAAACCGGAAAGGCTAAGTAAAACTAAAACATCCACATCAAACCATTCCCCCCAAAAACCAGTAGCACATAATACCCTAGTCCCATAACAACCCCGACAAAATAATCTTATAGAACAAATGCTAGAAGAAGCAGGCTAACGCCCGGGCTTGTCAGAATCAGGCAAGTCCTCCCAGACCTTATGAGGAGCAAGGAATTTCAAATCGGAGCCCTTAGGTATCACCCCGGACTGGAGGAACTGCTTGACGGCTCCGTTGAATCCATGCATTAGCATGCCTCCTGCCTTAGTACCCAGCAGCGCAAGGAACTCCGGGGATTCCAAATAAACGGCCAACCTCTCCTGCCACTTGGATTCTTCGTCAGCCTTCAGCTGGGAGACCTCCTCACGCAGACCAGCAACCACTTGCTCTAGCTCCCGCACAGTCGATTGGAGGGTGTCCCTCTCCTGAACGCCATCCGAGAGCTCTTTGCGAAGCCCTTCTTGTTGAACCAGTTGAGCGGATAGACCCTCCTCCAATTTCTGCCTCCCTTCCTGCAGGTCCTGGACCTCTTGCCGTACCTGGGCTAGGTCCCCTTGACAGGTCCTCAAGGAAGTTTGCAGGGCTAACTTCTCCTGCTCTAGGTGATGGAAGCGGGAAGCGCGAAGCTCAGCCTCTTGATCAAATCTAGCTAGCTCCGAGGAAACCCGCAACAGGTCGGCCTGGGCTCGCTCAGCTTCCGCAGCAGCAGCCTCTGCCTGCGCCTTAGCACGGGCCAGCTCGGCCTCCAAGGGGGATTCCCGCAGTTGAGCTTGAAGGTCGGATACCTGGAGGTGAAGCTGATGGTTGGCTAACTCCAACCGAGGTACCCGACGATCCAGCTCTTGACAGCTCATTAGAGTCTGATAAAAATACAAAAGCTGGTCATCCTTATACCAAGAATGAAAGCAAACATATCAAACAAAACATACCCTAGCAGCAAAGTCTAGTATCTGCCGGCGCAGCACGTCATTGGACATACGTGCGAAGGTCAACCCATAGGGAGGATTCTCCCCTTCCGGGCAGAGAACTCCCTCCTCAGGACCCGAGGAAGTAGCAGGGGCGCCAGAGGGGCGAGAATCTCGGGACCTTTTTCTCCCCCTCAGAGCCTCTGAGGTCGGAGCAACCTCAGAGGAGAAAACTGGCGATTTCCCCCTGTCTTGGCGATGCTTGGTACGGAGCTCGGCAGTGGAGGGCTGCAGGGAAGAAACAGCCAAAGGCAACAACTGAGCGAGAGGTAACTGGTCTTCAGAAGAACCGGAGTCAGGAATGGGGACCAGTGAAACCTCCGGTTCTCCCACAGGGGCACACAGAGAAGCCTCTCCTCCATCACTCCCCGGAAGGAGAGCCACCACAACCTCTCTAAGGGGAGTGCCCGCGACCTCCGGCATTGCAGCAGAAGGCCCAGCCTCGACAGAAGAGTCCAAGACCACCGGCACAACTGCAGGTGCTCTCCCAACTGGCTCCACGAAGGTAGGAAAAGAAAGCAAAGCTCCCCCCACCTCAGTGCCGACAATGGGAGGAGCCGGTTGCTCCTCATAGCCGATAGCCAGTACCTCCTCTGACCCAACAGGGGCCGAACTGCCATCATTAGGAGTAGCCGTGGAGGACCCGGCAGCTTCATCCGGCACCCACCACTCATCCGTGGTGGTGAGATCCCATTTCAGCGCCTTCAACAGGGCGGCTTCCATCAAGATATCCCCTAAAAACCACAAGCATGAAAAGGTTAGTGAGTATAACGAAACCCCAGAAGCAAACTACGGAAGACCTACTCAGGGGAGCCTCCAAAGAGACGTCGTTGGGGCTGAGGCCAGCTTTATATAACAGGGCCTCGTTGGATATAAGGGACTTCGCATTGAAACAGAGGCCGGTAAGGGTCTCTGAAGCCGACCGGTAAGCAGGGCTTTGCATATATTGGCCAAGGCTTGGTGATGGGAGAGGAGCAGACCGCCAAAAGGTGGGCCAGGTATAAGGAGCAGGCGGTCTGAGGAAAAAATACTTGTCTTTCCAATTTTTCCAAGAAGAAGGATACTTGTCCAAAATATGAAAGCCGGGTCGGGCAGCAAGATATATCTCTCCCCGATTCCCTTTCTTCACCCAGAAAAAGTAGTGGAAAGTAGTGGGATCGACCGGAATCTGATAAATCTGAAAAATAATAGAAGCACAGCAGGAGAGCATGAAGGAGTTAGGAGGAAGCTGAGAGAGGGAGAGTTGGAAGTACGAAGACAGGGATTGAAGAAAGGGAGGAAGAGGGAAACGAAGACCCCCTTCCATTTGACCTCGGAAAAAAGTCACATAACCAGGAGGAGGCCGATCAGGTCTCTGGGCAGGGGTAGGAATCAGAATCTCATGGTCACTTGGGATACCATAGTGGGCTCTAATCAGAACCTCGTCATCTATAGTAAACCTAGTAGGTTTACACCGGGCAAACCAAGGAAGTGAGTCAGACATCAGAATAGACTCCCCAGAGGGAAAACACGGACGAAACCTAGACCAAGGAGAAGAGTAGCAAGGAAAAAAGGAAGGAGAAAAGAAAAAGCACAGGGCTCGAGCTCGACGAAGAGAAACAAGGGGTGCGAGACGAAGCAGAAACCACTGCAACAATGAAGGGCACCCGCGCCCTAGAAATCGAGTAGAACGAACAAAAGAAAAGAGCCGCCGAAAACCAAGGAAGACCACTCGAAGAAGGGAACAGTAACTTACGGCGACGTGCAGAGGTGGTGGAAGAGGAAGCAGCGAAGGGAACCACGAAGGCGAGAACGATGGAAGAAAACAGCGAAGACTGGGCAGTTAGGGTTCGGCGAAAGCGGGGAGAGAAAAAGAAGGGAGGTTTAAGGCAAAACGGTCGGCAAATCGCGACCCTTGAAACGTCCACCAATCAAAGAAGGCAGTTGAGTGATCACACCAACTGAGCATCGCTACCGTTAATCCTAGAAAGATGAATCAACGGGTCAGGAAAAGCCTGGCCCCACAAGAAAAGACGAGGGAAACAAATTAAGAAACCCAAAAACAAAATCCCTCGCGGACACGTCAGGAGGAAAAGGCGACCTGCAGGCAAGACAAATTTCGAGTTCGCCACAAGTCCTCCCAAAACATACGCAGTTCGGCACGCGGGTCGGACCTCATAAAACAAGACCTCGACCCAAGGAAAAGGGCACCACAAATCTTACACCCTTAACACAGCAAGCCTAACACAAGCATACCTTACCCACCAATCTGTGCCAACAATCAGAGATAATCAGAGGTCCAAAAGTAAAACGATCACCCAAAAGAACAAATAGCACATCAAAGTTAACTTCCTAAAAAGGAAGACAGCAAGACAGTTAGAGTATTTGCTACAACACCAAACAAGAAAGGGAGAAGGAGATTAAAGGTGTGGCTTCGCAGAAGAAGGAAGCTCCCCCCAGACCTTCTCAGGATTCAGGAAGCCCAGATTAACATCCCTGGGTAACACACCCGACTGGATGAATTGTTTTACAGCACCCTGGAATCCGTGCAGAAGCATAGTACCCGTCTTTTTCCCCAGCATCGCCTGGAACTCAGGAGAGGTCAAAAAGGCTGCCTTCTGTTCTTCCCCTTGCTTCTGAAGATCGGACACTTGTTGCCGAAGAGCTTCCACCTCAGATAGGGCCTTATCCCTCTCATCAAGCGCCCGCTCCCTATGTTCTTTCTCTTCGTTCAGGTGGGACTCCAGCTCTTGCACCCGAGCGGTGGCCTGTTCCAGGTCCTGGTGGAGCGCCCCTTTTTGCTGATAAGCCAAAGCAAGGTCGGCCTCCAGCCTTAATCTGGTCCTCCCCCAGAGGTCGAGGTCCTGCCGAGCTTTCCCTAACGCAAACTGGGCTTTGTGAGTGGCAGCTCTACTTTCTTCTAACTCCTGCTCCAACTCTTGAAGCCTGGAGGTCCGGAGCTCAGCGTCCAACTTTAAGCGATCAACCTCTTGTTGAAGCCCAGCTCCCGCACGAGATGCGGCCGACCCAGCCAACACCTCCAGCTGCTTTTGCAGCTCGGCCACCTGAGCCTCAAGACGTGACTTGTCCAAGCTAAGGAGAGGCACTCTACGATGGAGCTCCTCACACTGCTTTACCACCTGGACAAAAAAGGGAAAACTCAGATCAACCAGACAGGAGAAAACAACAACCCTAAGTCAAAATTCCATACCTTGCCTAGATTACCATGCATATGGATAAAAATGGAGTCGTTGTCGAGAGTAGGCAACACCTCCCTAGCATACCTCTGGAAGTCCCCTTCAGAAGATCCCTCCACATGAATGGCCAAAGGAGAACGGGGAGGACGGATAACCTTAGACTTCTTATTCTTCTTCTGGGAAGCACCGGCCAGGGACGAGGATGCCTTTCTTTTCTCAGGGCACAGCTGGGCAGAGGAAGAGGGGGACAAGAGTTTCGCAGGAACATCGGCCGTCGAAGGCTCCCCCTCAGGAAGGGAGACCTGCCCAGACACCTCAGGAATGTCAATCAGGATGGGCTCAGAAGCCCCAGGAGTGGCCAGACGCTTGCTCATTTCCTCCCGGATCCTCTTCCTAGCTCTGGTCTCCCGGACCACCACGGGAACCGACTCCTGGGGCACCGAAGCCTCGGACACCTGATCCGCCGGAGAAGGGGAAGCAAGCCCTTCCTCCTCGAGGCCAAAAGAGGCATAGAACTGTCCGGAACTCTCTGGAAAAGTGGAGGACGATGCCCCATCCCACCTAGCCACCATAACGGAACTCGTAGGCTCCTCAGCAACCACAGGACTCTGCGGCTCTACAAGCCCCGCTTCTAAGCCCACAGGCCCACCTGGCGCGAGGGGAACATCAGCACCAGGAGTAGCAGTCGAAGCCCCTTCCATCTCCGTAGAAACCCACCAGCCATCAGTATCGGATAGGTCCCACCGCAAAGCCTTCCGTACGGAAGCATCCACCAGAAGCTCGTCTGTAACCAAGAAACAAAGGAAGAGAATTAGTTAGCCTAAGAAAGAAGCTATAGCAAACACAGGCAACTTACATAAGGAGGAGGTCAAAGGAAGGCAAGTAGGGCTAAGGCCCGCGCGATATAGAAGGGCCTCATTAGATACCAGCTTGTTGGCATCAAGCAATAGGGGAGATAACGTCTCCCTAACCCGTGAAGTGGACGGATGAGAACCCAAAGGAGGAGGGGGAGGCAAAGCAGCTTCCCAGGCAGTAGACCAAATGTAAGGGATTGGGGGCTTAACGTAGAAAAACTTATGACGCCACCCCTTCTGAGACTCAGAGCAACCAGACAAGAACTTAACTCCGGACCTGGCAGCGAAATACACCACACCGGGCTCACTCTTCTTGGGATGAAGGAACTGGTAGAGAAAAGGGGGAGTGACGGGTATCTTGTAGACGTGGAAGACAATAAGGGCACCGCACAGTAAGCGGTAGGAGTTGGGAGCAAGTTGGGACAAGGAAATGTTGAAGAAGCGAGCCAGGTCATGGAAAAAAGGAGGAATAGGGAAACGCAAGCCAGCCTCTAGCTGGCCCTGGAAGAAGGTCACATAGCCGGCAGGAGGCTCATGCGGGCGCTGAAGGGAAGTGGGTATCCTGATTAGATGATCGCGAGGAATGCCATAGCGATCCCGGAGCACCACAGCATCATCAGGGTGCAGCAAAGAAGTGACGGACTCGCACCAAGGGATTGAGCTTCCCATTGAGAGTACGAGAAAGACAGTAAACCAAACACAGAGAAACGAACAAAGAAGGGGAAAGAACCGAAGGATTAACAAGGAAAGAAGGAAAGAAAAATGACGCCCCAGGACCCGGAACCAGAAAACAGCAAAGCAAAACCTAACTCAGAGGAGAGACTTACTAGGAGGAGCAGACATGACCGAAGGGGAAGAGAGCCGAGGAGCTAGAAGGACGCGAACAAGATCGGAGGAAAGGCAGGAACGCACGGGCGCTAGGGTTCGCGGAAGCCAGAGAGAAAGGTGACGGGGCGAGGGAAGTTAAGTCGAACGGTCGAACCATCTGGACCGTTAATAAATACAGGAAATCAAAACAATCCAAGCGGCCGAAAAAAAAAAAAAAAAAAAAAAACCCCAATAAATCAGACGACTGAAGGTCGCCGCAAACAAGACTTAAGTTCAGTCAGTCGCACTACGTCTCCTTCGACTAAACTAGGTCGGGAGGCTTGTGATCCGGATGGAACGACGTGGACAAAACAGGTAGGATAAGGGGGGCCCCCAGAAGACACGTGGCCCGAATCTCAGGCACACACTTATCCCAGAGAGCGGAATACGGACACCTTAGCCCCGCAGCCAGGAACAGCACCCCACACATGCCACACAACCAACCCCGCTAAAGTAACGAACATCTGCACCGAAGACATCTCACAGAACCAGGTAGGCATACTAGCCCCCAACCCACCTCCCAGTTAGGGCAAAGGCAGGACCAACACACCAGACCAATTCCTGCAGACCCACCTGATACCTCACAAGGAAGTAAAACCACAACCAAAGGACAACCTCCTAAGTAGGTCGCCGCAACATAAGCCGACCTCGTCACCAGGTCGCCGCACCATAAGCCGACCTCATCACCAGGTCGCCGCATCATAAGCCGACCTACACCGGAGGCCGACAGGTGCCAGGGGCCAGCGCCCAACTGTAGGCGCCCGGCCCTACCTAGAAGAGAGGTCTCCTATTGGTCTTCTCCACTACAACCCACATAAGAAGGCCAAAAGGGACCCGCCTACCTACACCGCTAGGAATACCAGCTAGGAGCGCCTCACAGCAGTACATTTCACCTCCGCAGGTTGGCCACACCCAACAAGGGGATAACACCAAAGCTGAGAGAACCAAGCTCCTTCGCAACATCTATCCACAAGAGGCACTCCAGCCAATCGCAACCCTTCAAAGAAGATAAGAGGTAGGGGAGGACCGCCGGATCTGAAGAACTTTTCACACAGCGGACCCTGTCAGTCCGCCATCTCCTCCAATCCCAAACAGCTAGATCCGAAGATATCGCCCCCTCCTCTTGCTCTATATAAACCGCACAGGTACGACATCAAACCCATCTTGAATCCGAGGGGTACATTTCTACTTTTCTGTTGATCTGACTTGAGCGTCGGAGTGGCCACGCCGGGATCCCCCGGCGCCCAGCTAATCCGTGTTTCCAGTGCCCCCCTGCAGGTCCTTTCTCCTCCGCGGTCTCGGGATTGGGCGACGCGGCCACCCCCCTGTCCGGTGATTCTGCTGTCGTCGGTAACGAGCCGGAACAGATGTATTTTTAGTATTCATCTTCTTATTAAACTTTTAAATATATTTTTATTTATTTTAAAAGAATTATTTATCGGTACAATTTAATCTAATTGGATCTTAGAAATTTACGAATGTGTTTTGATGTTTAACCAATATAATGTTATTATTCTTGAAAATTTATATATTTAAGGACTCTAAAGGTCACTATTTATAGGGACTTATTACCATCATTGAGTCCATCATTGATAAATCATGACAAGATAATC
The DNA here is from genome assembly GCF_044706935.1 of Curcuma longa. Taxonomy (NCBI): domain Eukaryota; kingdom Viridiplantae; phylum Streptophyta; class Magnoliopsida; order Zingiberales; family Zingiberaceae; genus Curcuma; species Curcuma longa. The sequence goes on from NC_133879.1 coordinate 5,037,494, forward strand.
ATACATTCAATAAAAGGTAGGATATGCATATTAAAGTAAGATTTTGCTTAATTATGCATATTTAAATCTTACCATATATATGACCACTTAATTAAGGTAAAAGATTGTGCATATTTAAAATCTTAACAAATATGTGTTACTTAATAAAATAAGATTTACAACCAAAAATATTTCTATCACATAATTAAAATCTTAATAAATATGTGTCACTTAACAAGATAAGATTTATAATCAAAATAAAATCTTTCCAACGGAGTGAACTCTAAGCACTGAAATATTGGTGCAATCGACTCTTGATCAAAATTGACTATGGTTTAATGTTCGATGTTCAAGGAATATATTATTTGGTTGATTTAAATATGTCAAAGTTTATTAGATACTTATAATGGAAGAAGTTCAAATGGATTAAGGTTGGCTAGATATTTGACATCGATTGAAGTCCAACAAATATTGGCAAATGTGGAGAGTCTAATAGAGAGTTGACAAAAAAAAACCAAGTGGATTGAATTCGTTCTTGAATATAAATTCAAGTTAGGGATTACCTTTCCTTTTACCTTTGGAACTCTTTTTTGACACGAGCATCAAACTTTATTCTTCCGTTCTCCCTTTATTCTCCTTCACCACATTCTTCTTCAGGCATTTAGAGTGGTAACACACTCTCTTGGCAAGTAAAGCACATAATGTGTTTTCTTCTTTGCCTCTTCTTCTTACAACTTGGGTTAGTATTTAAATTAAATTCATCAAGTTTAGGATTTACTTCCTTTACCTTTTTCTTGGCCAATGGACATCAATTGGTCCCCATTGGCTGCATCTATAGCATACTATATGCTCGTTTGACGTAATTCCCGTGGAGGTACTAGAAGGTCATTCCAAGCGTGCTTCTTCTCCTTGCTTGGACTCGGCGTTCATCCCTTGAAGAGGTGGATAGTTCCTCACTTGATCCATTCGATGTAGAAGACCTCAAGTCGTCATTGGCCTCTTTAAGTGTTGAACTTTTAGTATATTCTTATTTTTTAACTTGTGGAGATTCGAATTCATCAATTTTCACCATGTCCTCTTCATTTTGCTCCTTATATTGAACTAATCCTCCTTTCTTGGAATTATTGTGAATGTGCACAATTTGCTCCTACAAATCCCTTGAGTCTTCACATCCTCCATCCAATTCATCCAAAATACTTAGGCACCACTGATATTATAGAATTCCAAATCATCTTATTCCTTGTATGTAATTCCAATTGATGCTCCATCTTTTATTGAGATCTTCTTGCCCTCTTCATCTATAGGCCATGTGTACACCTAAAGCATGGCAAAGCTCCTTCCTTGGTTGATTGAGAACCAACGCTCCAACATATCCTTTCATAACTTGAAGTCCTTATAATATGGTGGGATCTCATAATCCATAGCACATAGTGGAAGTCTTCTTGCCTCTTTAGCCATCTTCAATTCGCCGTTTGATGGTTAGTCCTATAAGAGCACGCTCATTTTGATACTACTTGTTGGAAATCAAATGGCTGAGCTAGAGGAGGTGAATAGTTATCTAACACCTACAAGTGTGTTTCTAGACTACTCTTGCTCTAAATAGCAATATCACAATGATTAGCAAAATATAAATAAAACAAACATACAAAACACACTTACAATCACTAACACAAAAACTCTATGACATATAATCCATTGATGAATCACTCGTATAAAACTACTAACTTTCTGCTTCTCAGTCAATTATTGGAGGAGAAGAAATCTCTTAAAATCTCAAGATTACAAAGGTTACAACAGGGAAGAGCAAAGGAGAAAATACATGGTTTCTAAATTCTAATAGGTTTAACCAACACTATTTTGCTTATAGCCTCCACCTAACCTCCTTTTATAGCCTTTAAAATTCTATTGCAAGACATTTTGTCGCCCTACTCCTTCATTAATCAACTGGTCCATGTGATTCCATCATTATCACACAACAACAACTCTTTTCTACTTTACATGTCAGCCATTAGTCGATTAGAAACTTACGAAGGGTCAACTCAACTACAAATAGAATCATTTTATTCATTGGTTTCTCACATCCAATTGACTAATCCATAAGTCGATTGTTAAGCCCTTTAACTCCAAATCGATTTGGGTATTGGGTTTCTTAACTGTTAGTCGACTTGACTCCATTACCTAGATTATACTTTCTAAGGTCGAATTCGCTTATGTTGAGCTTTGCCCTTGCCTAATGGATATAAGTCACTCAACATTCAATTCATTGGAGTCTTATTATTGCCGCTTAACTTTGACATGAAGCCCTCTTCCTTCAAGCCCCATGTCCTTCGGATGCACCCTAGCTCACAACTCATTTCTGTGTCATTCTTCACACCTTTGCCTTTGAAGTCCACTTCCCTCGAACATCAGCCTCACTTATTCGATGCTACTCATCTTATGATCCCTCAGTCCGCCTCATGCAACCTTCTCCGATCTCAAAGACCTTAGGTCTTTTAGTTGCCAATTTAGTTTCATAAAGTCAATGCTTCAGAGTTAATCCAACACTACCTTAATGCTCCTTGTCCTACAATTCCTTATATGTTTGATACCATCCTTCTCTAATCTCTTCAGACCCTCTCCAAACTTCATGCATGCTCCTATAATCTTGCACACTCAAACACACACACATCAAATCAATAGACAAAGCAACTTAAATCCTTTACTCAAACATCAAATTCGAAGATCACATTAGACTCACTTGGGGCATGATTGCACTAACAATCTGTCCTTGTACACTCAAATACTCATATCAAATATATAGGAAAAGATCTAATTTTAAATTTTTGTTAAACATCATACCTCGAAGTCACATCGAACCACTTGTGGTATGATTACACCAATATGATGGACATCAATCGACTAAGCCTCAAGAGCCAATAAATATAATATTTTTTATTTATGATTACATCGATAGTTGTAGCAACTATAATTTATACTTATGACAATATGTAATAGTTATAAGTTATAGTTGCTACAATATATGACAGTTATGGATTATAATAGTTATAATAATATTTAAATAATTTTAATTAAGTTTAAATGATTTTAATCAAATTTAAGTAATTTTAATAAATTGATAAAAAATATTTTAATATAAAATATTTTATAATTTAATTTTGATCCAAATAAAATAATTGTACTAAAGTTGACTACTGTACTTGGATCATGATTAATATTATAAATTATAGCAACTATGAGGTATTATGATGTATGACTACTACAATAATATTGAAATAAGAATATTTTTAAAATAAAATATAGAATGTTATTTTGATAATTAAAAAAAACCTTTTTAACCATTCCATAACAAGAATTTCCTTTTAAATTTCGCCCATTAAAATAAAGCTAAGTGAAATAAACACTCTGTTTGGTTTTCAAACCAGCACATGACACGAACTAATTAAGCAACAACATGAATACACTCAAATGTATCCAATCCATTATATTATTCCTATTAACCACAGAGAGAGAGAGACTCTAAATCCTGCCGCACGTGAAGCATGACGACACCTTCTCCAGCAGGCCCTTCGCTCCGTTCACCGCCTTCAGCTCCACCACGTGCGACCCGTCGGCGCCGCTCTCCCTGCACTTGTCGCATGCCTTCCGCCACGCCTCGAACGCGCTCTTCACGTACGCCGCGCCCTCCGCCACCGTCATACCCTCCACCAGCTTCCACGGGTAGACATCCTTCGCGTGGTCGCCGTTGAGCACCGCGCTCAGCTGCACCAGCTCCTTCTGGAAATCCGACAGCTTCGCGTCCTCCGACGCCTCCATCTCCCGGAGCCTCGTAGCCTCAGGCAACGTCAACGGGCAGTCGGTTCGGGGCGTTGTCAGGGTGAGGACCGAGTCGAAGGTGCCGGCCCAGGCGTCGCGCTTGGTCAAGAAGGCCTTGAGGTTGAAGATCTTCTTGACGGTGGCGGGGATGGAGGAGTGCTCGAATTGGGAGGTGTGTTCGGGGCCGTTCGGCTCGTGAATCACGGTGCCCTTTTCGACCCAGGGAGAGATGAATAAAGCCGGGACGCGCACGCCCAGCCGGTCGAAGTTGAAGAAGAAAGGGCTCTGTCCGGCGATGCCGTCCGGGCTGGGGACGCCCTGGACCGGGGTGGGGACGTGGTCGAAGAAGCCGCCGTGCTCGTCGTAGGTGATAACGAAGAGAATCTCGTTCCATTGGGGGCTGGATCGTAGAGCCTCGTAGACCTCCTTCACCAGCTTCTGGCCTTCCGCCACGTCGTGCGAGGGGTGGTCGTCGTTGCCGGGGAACAGTTTGACGTCGAACCAGCGCTGCTCGATGACCACGTAGTTGGGGAGCTTGCCCTTGCGGCAGTGCTCCTTGAACTTCACGTCGAACTCGTGGAAGTTGCCGATGTACTTGACTTGCCGGAGGTTCCTGCGAACGGGCAGGTTCCACGTTGAGATCATTGAATTAATGAGACGAAGAAGAACAAAATACAACGTAGAATTAATGAAACGAAGAAGAACAAAATACAGCGTACAAGGTCGTAGATACTTGGACTAGTTCATTTGGTATCGTTAAATTAAGAGACAAGACCAACAAGGTTCCTCTTCTCGGACAAAAGAAAAAGAGAAGGAATATAGGAATACAAGGAGAATGTGAAGAAAAATGCTACAACATTGAGGATCATCCAACAAGATCAGGTAGGTAAGCAAAACTATTTATCCCAGAATTTTTGGCATCAAGAAAAAGTGATCTCCATCAAGTTACAAAGCTGATGGAATGAATTTGATAATTTATCAATGAAAGAAGGAGAACTTGTGAAAGATTTTTACTCTAAATTAAGTCAAGAGTTGTGGAGATGTTATTCCTGAAAAAAAAAGTTGTTGAGGAAATCTTAAAAGGGCTTCTTCGGAAATTTGAGCATATAGTTGTTATTGTTGAGGAAACAAGAGATCTCACAAAGTTTACACAATAAGAACTTGTGGGATCTTTAGAAGCACATGAGAAAACAATAAAGCAAATACAATAATCAGCCTATGAAGTATGCTTTTCAAGTAAAGGAGAACAACTCTAGAGATTTCAAAATAGAACAAAAAGGTAGAGGGGACTCATTTCGTGGACAGGTTGACAGCAGAAGTCGTGGATGGTATTTTCAAGGCAGAGGCAGAGGAAAAGCAGGAAGAGACGATCTTCATGGCAGTAAAAACCTGATAACTCAGATTCTTACTGTTTGTTTCATTTGTAAGAAAGCAGGTCATGAGTCCAAGAATTGCTATTTTAAATGCACTAGATGCAAAATTCATAATCATTCTGATAAGGATTGCTGGTATAAAGAAAAGGGAGCAAATCATAAAGGGAAAAAAAGATAGTTAATTTTTCAACAGAAGATGATAATAATAAATTATTCTTTTCTACTATGGATGATGAGAAATTTGATGAAAAATGGTATTTAGATAGTGGTTGCAGTAATCATCTAACTGGAAATTATTTAGCATTTGAAGATCTGGATAAAAATTACTCTTATAATGTTGAACTTGGTGATGGAAAGCAAGTGAAAATTGAAGGAAAAGGAGTTACTATATTACTGTAGTTCATACAAGTGGAGGTAACAAAAAATTTATTCATGATGTGCATTACTCTCCTAATATTTCCCAGAATCTTTTGAGTATTCGACAAATGATGAGAAAGAGTTACAAGCTAGTCTTTGATAATGATAGATGTGAAATTTTTGACAACAAATCTGGAGAACAAATTGTTACCGTGATGTTGATTCCAATAATCTTGTCCCCTCAATATTAAGTCATTTCAAAATACTGCATTTAGAAGTGAAAGTGTTGATGAATCTTCTTTGGCATTTGAGTTATGGTCATTTGAATCTTAAAAGCCTCTAGTTATTAAAACAAAATAATATGGTTGTTGGACTTCTAGAAATTAGAAAGCAACATGAAATTTGCGAAGGTTGCATTTATGAGAAAATGCTCGGCTTCCATTTCCAAAAACAACTTGGAGAGCTCAATTTCCTCTTGAGCTAGTGCAGGTAGATATTTGTCGTCCAACTAGAACTCTTTCTCTCAGAAACAAGAGGTATTTTCTTCTCTTTTTGATGATTTCACTAGAATGATTTGGGTTTATATCCTTGAGAAGAAATCTGAAGTTTTTAGTAAGTTTCTACACTTTAAAGCACTTGTTGAAAAGCAAAGTGGTTGTTTTCTAAAGACATTAAGGATGATCAAGGAGGAGAATTTATTTACAAACCTTTTCTCAATTTTTGCAAAGAACAAGGCATTCAAAGATAGCTTACAATTAGATATACGCTTTAGTAGAATGGTGTCGCCGAAAGAAAAATATAGAAAAAATATAGAAATGGCCAGAAGCATGTCGAAAGGCAAAGGTGTACGGTCTAAAGAATGTCCACATCTCCACAATGACATGATATTGTCCACTTTGGGCCTAAGCCCTCATGGTTTTGTTCTTGGGCTCTCCCCAAAAGGCCTCATGCCAATGGAGATACTTTCCATCCTTTTAAACTCATGATCTTTCCCATGTGTTTTAGATGTGGGACTATGTTTGCACCCTTGCAACCCAACAATCCCCCCCTCAAACAAAAGACCACTGGAAGCTCCCCTACCATTTCTCATGGTCCGGCTGCCATGTCCCTCATGGTCCAACTACCATGTCCCTCATGGTCCGAGCCTCCCCTACTTCCTTTGTTTTTCCCGAGGGTCCCCACATGGTTAGATCTGGATCATGGCTCATCCGGTGGTTAGTCCGGTGAAGAGCGCCCTCGCTCTGATACCAATTGTAGGGTCTAAAGAATGTCTACATCTCCATAATGGTATGATATTGTCCACTTTGGGTCTAAGCCCTCATGGTTTTGTTCTTGGGTTCTCCCCAAAAGGCCTCATGCCAATGGAGATACTTTCCATCCTTTTAAACCCATGATCTTTCCCATGTGTTTTAGATGTGGGACTATGTTTGCACCCTTGTAACCCAACAAAAGGGCTTCCCAATAAATTATGGGTTGAAGCTGTAAATACTACTATGCATATTCTCAATCATTCTCTTACAAAAGCAGTTCGAAATAAAACTCCTTTTGAAGCATGATGTAATGGGTTGGTATAATCCGATTGGAGATGACACGTTGGACGGAAAGCTTGACTCCAAGGTTGACTAGCTTGGTCCCACACCCTAGCTCCATGACTGAATTCTATGCTCACGCTCCCTACCCTAACAAGGTGGTAGGGCCCCGACTCGACAAACAGTTTGACTCCGACTCTCCGACTCGACAACCAACTCGACTCGAAGCACAATACTCGACTACTCCACTCGGGTTCAACACCTCGCTAAGTCTCCACTCAACCTCGAGCTCCATCTCGGACCACGTCTCGGCTCTCAATCTCGGGCAACCTTGGCCTAGACTCTCTTTGTTACCTAAGCTCCACTCGCCTAGGGCCCTGCTCAGTGCTCAATCAGCTCGGTCCCTCTGAGTCCGACAGCTCAATCCCTCTGAGTCCAATTCCTGACACTCCATCATTCAGCTTGTTAGATTGTCACGCAGAAGGACACATGCTGTGATATGATATTTGGGGTAGCTCACCTGTCCTGTTAAGGCATCATGATTTAAGATGACATAGGCTGATACCGTAACAGACGTGAGTGATAGGATCATTCGCTATAGCGGCGGTGGTGATGGAATAATCTCCTTATTAGCGATGGGACATATCCTCTAATAAAATCTTCACTGATAGGATACTCTCCTTAATTAAGATAAGACATCTTTCTCTTTCGTACTTCCATAAAATGACTCCGCCTCTCACAGGTGCAGGTACGCACACATATGATCAAGAACCTCCTTCTTCATTTTTTTCGTTTTCCTCTCCTACTGTGGTTTGACTTGAGCATCGGAGCGGTTGAGCTAGGACATCTTTTCTGGTCGTCATTCAGTTGATACTTTCTTATGTATGTATTTTATTATGGATTTGGATGTTATGTTAGTTTGATACATTTGGAGTTTATGTTTCATATTTAGTTATGTTTGATACATGTGGACTTGTTTATTATGTATGTTACTATTCGATGTTATGTTTGATACATTAGAACTTAATTTGAGTTGTTGTTTATATGGATGTGTAAGTAATATGTATTTATGTTTGTGGATGTGTTTGGATATTATGTGGATGTTTTTATATGTTTATGGATATGTTTGATGTTATGTGGATGTTTTTATATGTTTGTGGATGTGTTTGTATGTTTATATTGTATTTGTAGATGTGGTTGTGGATATTGTATTGTAAACAGGTTTCATATTTGAAGAAACAGAATGAATCTGTGATTTTTTTAATTTGCGATGACTTTTGCGACGAATCCATTTTTCGTCGCAAACTTATCGTAAATACACTGTAGTATCGTAATTGACGACGAAATTTGAAATTCGTCGCCAAATTGAGCAATTCACAGATGAGTTTTTGTGCACTGAAACTTGATACGAAAATTTTTTTTCGTCCCAAACTTTGCGATGAAATCATTTTTCGTCCCTAAATTTGGCGACGAATATTTTTTTTTGTCGCTAAAACTTGCGACGAATTTATTTATCGTCGCTAATTTTCCAACGAATTTCAAAATTTTCGTCGCCATAGGTTGCGGCGAGCTATTGCCAACGAAAAATTTGTCGTCGCCAAATTCGTCGCAAATCCCATTTGCGACGAAAATTCTAGATTTTTTTGTCGCAAAATTCGTCGTAAATTGCCTTTATTTTTGTAGTGTCCGTTCTCATCTTCGTCTTTCTCCTTGTAACTCAGCGTTTAGTGGTATTTCAGAACTCAGAGTCCTCCTCAGTTGGTCGTGGATACTGCTTTTGGTGAGTCAACATACGAGCCAGGTGTCGAATAACTCATTCGGAGGCGATCTCGAGCGGGAACACATGGCATGACAAAAAATTAATTGTAAGTCAATTTAAGGTTTTTGAATGTGTTGCTTATGCTCTTGTTCAAAATAGAGAAAAGTTTGATAAAAAAGGAGAAAACTTATTTTCATTGGTTATGCCGATGAATCAAAAGGTTATCAATTTTTCAATCAAATAATTAATCAATTAGTGCTTTCAAGGGATGTGATTTTTGAAGAAATAGTAGTATGGAAATGGGAAACTGAAGAAGTTGTTGGAGAACCTATGAAAGATATATTCTTTGAACCAAATCAATTGGTTAAAGATGTCGTTGGTTTGTTAAGGAGTAATTATGAAGATGATTCAAATTTAGAAACTCCTCCAAGAAGGCATCATTCCTTGATAGATATTTATGAATCTTATAATATTGCATTTTTTACTTGTGAACCACAATATTTTGAGGATGCTATAAAAGGAAAGTCTAGTTAAAAGCATGAATGAAGAAGTAAGGAGCATTGAGAAAAATCATACTTGTTTGCTGATAGACCTTCCAAAAAGAAAAAAAGCAATTGGCTTGAAATGGGTCTATAAGACCAAGTACAATGAAGATGACAGTGTGTGAAAACACATAGCAAGATTGGTGGCAAAAGGATATTTTTAACAACCCGGTGTTGATTTCAATGAAACTTTTGCTCTCGTAGTACACATGGAGACTATTAGAATTGTTCTTGCCTTGGCAACTCAACTAGAGTTACAAGTTTTTCAACTTGATGTTAAATCGATTTTTTTGAATGGAGAATTAGAAGAAGAGGTTTATGTCAAACAACCTCAAGGATATGAAGTAAAAGGGAAGGAAGAGAAAGTCTATAAGCTACATAAAGCGCTTTATGAGCTTAAACAAGTTCCAAGAGCATGGAATAACAAGATTGACACTTATTTCCTACAAAATAGATTTATGAAAAATCCATCTGAACCATCTCTGTATGTAAAGAAAAATGAAAGTGAGTTTTTGATAATTTGTCTTTAAGTTGATGACCTGATTTATGCAGGAACAAATGCTAGAATGGTGCAATCATTCAAAGAAATGATGATGAAGGAATATGATATGACAGATCTTGGATTGATGAAATATTTTCTCAGAATTCAAGTGAAGCAATCAAAAGAAGAGATTTTCATTTCTCAAGCAAAATATGTAGCAGATTTGCTACAAAAATTTCAAATGGAAAATTACAAACCAACAGCAACTCCTATGACTTTTAATGAAAAAATCCAGTAGAACGATGGAGCAAAAAAATGTGATCCAAATATTTATAGAAGCCTTGTTGGTTCATTGGTTTGTTTGGCCAACACAAGGCATGATATTGTATATCCTATCGCCTTAATATCCATATTTATGAATGCTCTAAGCAAGCTTCATTTTGTAACAACAAAGATGATACTTCGTTACCTTCAAGGGACTAAAACATTGGGAATTAAATATTTGAAAGAAGCGGACAACAAGTTAGTTGGTTTCTGTGATAGTGATTGGGCCGGAAGTAATGACGATAGGAGAAGCACTTCAACATATGTGTTTTGTTTGGGATCTAAAATCATTTCATGAAGTTCAAAAACTAGAATTCAATTGCATTGTCATCTGCAGAAGTTGAATATATTACAACAAATACAGTTATTCGTGAAGCAGTTTGGTTAAGAAGAATTTTGATTGATTTATAACAAAAAGGCACAGATCCTACTCTTATTTACTGTGATAATCTGGAATTTCAATGGCAAAAAATCTAGTCTTTCATGCAAGATCAAAACATATAGAGTTCCGGCATAATTGCATTCATGAGATGTGATATGGTTCAAAAGAAGGAAATTTATTTGGATTTTATCAAGACCAAAGATCAACCAGTAGATGTTCTTACCCCAAGACAATATCTATGGAAAAGCTTCAACGGTTCAAGGATATTATGAAGATTACAAATTAAGAGGGAGTGTTAAATGGTAATTTGTAGTTGATTAGCATGAAGTATTAATTGTGTTTATGTTTCTTAGGAGTCAAAGTTGAGTATTTAAGTATCTTTATCTTTTCCTAGGTAGTCAAAGTTTATTTCCTAGACTAATTAAAGGTTACTGCAGTTTATATTTTCCATGCAATCAATGTAATTGTGAAGCATTCCTCCATAAATTAATGTACTGCATACTTGTGGAAGTAATATTGGGAAAGATCAGATCGAATTTCCTTTCTCTCTTCTATGTCTCCAACACAATGAAGGTCAGTCATGGCTGGAGGAGCGACTAAGAAGGAAACTAGTGGAAATTTAAATGATAATGACGATAAATTGTCACTCAAAATTGCTCTTAGTTATATGAGTTATTATAGTAGCTAGCCTTGTTGAAACCTAAAGACATAGGAAGAGAGAAAGAGAAAATAATTACTTCATTGATCTATCATCGTAGCTAATAATTATATTTACATAACTTAACATATAGAAAGTAATATGACAAATATAGTATTAAAAATTATGAAGATAATAATAATTATAATGTGTCTTCAACGTTGAATACGACAAGTATTCTTTGATGATTGAAATTATTTTATGATTATCATCTTGGATTGCTATTTTTGTCTTCATTATTCTTTGGCAAACAACACGAGATGTGTAGAATGTTGAGTGTTCTGGCCAATACATTGTAGATGATCAAGTCATCGGTTCACGAATTGGTGGCGTACACCCTCCTCGAAGATAGCTACTGAGAAAGACAAAGAGACTTGAAAAACACTAAAAAAAAGAGTTAAAATGATACCAGAAGTGAGTCCCGGCAAACCACTTCGATGCTCAAGTTAGGATTTTGCATGAGGAAGGAGTTTGATGACTTAGAGAAATTAGGGTTAATGTGTGCATACCTGTGCCCATGTGTATGAACCACCTTTTATAGAGTCGATCTCTGAAATATTAGTGTCCGTTTAGGAAATGCTCTGAGATACCCATTTCAATTTTAGAAAGATTCTAATTATTCATATCTTTCGAAGATATTTTCCTATTTCTCTGAAAAAAATAGTCTTAGATTCCCCTGATTGTGTGAGTCGATCGTTTCCTAAGATTAAGCAGATTCTAAAGTTGAGACCTAAGACTGAGATGGATTCCGTGGGTGATGCCGAGTGATCGCCAAGGCCCGAGCTAGAGGTCAAGACTTGGGGCCGGGAAGAGGTCGACACATTGTGTCGAGTGAGTGCCAAGGCCCAAGCTTGAGGTCGAGACTTGGGCCGGGAAGAGATCGACACATGGTGTCGAGTGAGTGTCGAGGCCCGAGCCCGAGGTCAAGTGACGTAGGAGAATCTAAAGATTTTTATTATTAATGTTGTTAATTTTTATTTTTAGTAATTTTTGAAGTTTTTGGTATTTAGAGTAGTTTTGAAAAGTTCTATTTTTTTTATTTTAGATTTTTTTAAAAAAAATTTGTTTAGGTTTTTTAGGATCGAGTTTGTTAAGAATTTTTCTTAGGATTTTATATTTGAAGTCCGTTTAGGGATTTTAGGATTTCTAGTCTGTTAAAGTTTTTTCTTTTTATTAGGAATTTTTTTTAAAATTTATTAAAATGTTTTTTATGAGGAATCTTTCTTTTAGATTTTGTTAAAAAAATTTCCTTTTTTTAGGAATCTTTTTTAGGGTTTGGGTTTATATAAACATCTTATGAGTTGATATTTAGGGAGAAAAAATTTTGGTCTAATAATATTTTCGACAATGCTGTTTATTTCTCTATCTATTGTTATTCTTCTGAATTAACATGTTTTAAAAGATTATTTTCGATGTTCGCAGTCGAATCAACGGATTCAATATTACCCTCGGGATAATTGCTATCCCATTCGGCGTCAGTTGGTATCAGAGCTCTCAGATCCGATGGATCATTGTCATGGTCGTTATCATGGTTGTGACAGGCAGGTTCCGACAAAGAAAGTCTCACACCGTGATCATAACACCCAAGATGAGATTCTTGATCTACAGAGACAAGTTACAAAGTTATCCCAACGTCTAGTAGCACAAGATCATAAAAGTTAGCTCTCAGATCTGATGGATCATCATCGTGGTCGTGATCGTGGTCATGATAGACAAGTTCTCGCCAAGGAAGCGTCGCACCATGATCATAACACTCGAGACGAGATACTTCAAGATCTACAAAGACAAATTATAAAGTTATTCCAGCGTCTAGCAGCGCAAGATCGTAAAAATCGTAAGTTCATTTATTCTCCTTTTGAAAATTCATTAATTTCTAATCAAAGAGAGATGTCAAAGCACAAGTTTGATTTCAAGAAATTCAGGATCAATCGCCCCGCCACCTACAACTTTAAGAGAACGCTAGCTCCGCAACACCTCTACTTCCCCCCTTCCTCCTACGGCAGCGAGGACAACCATGAAGATGTGGACCTCGACAACATCGAGTATGAACAGTCCTACTCTCTCGATCATCCAATTATAGGAGGCGGCGAAGATGACAACAAGATCGAAATATTTGATGATCCAGTTTATGATGATGCTGATGAAGAGGAGATAGACCTAGACGAAGCATTGATCGAAGACCAGAAGCCCACTTTCTCCGACGGCAATCAACAACATGGTTCATCTATCAATGAAGTTCAAATCTCCATTGTCTCACCTTGCATTGATTCAACGTCCCAATTCATTCAGTATGAAGAAAACGAGATCGAGTTAACTGGTAATCCAATTTATGATGAAGACAAGACTGAGTCAACTGGTGAGCCAATATATGATAAGGATGAAATTGTCGATGAATTAGTCGGTGATCCAATTCTTTGTCTCGACACCGATGTTGGTGAGTTGCTCAATCAAGGCCTTGTCAATACTTCTGGGTGCGTCAATGCTTCCACTACACAGGAGACTTCTCCTTCAAAGCAAGCACCAAGCCTTGTCCAGAACTTTGTTGACCATTCAGATAATTTAGCTTCAACAGACATGATGCAGCAGCAAACAGATTTATCCAAGGACATAGAAAATACAAATATTTTAGTTGTATTAGAAGGATATAAGCAGATGCAAATAGAGGTTTCAACTAATGAAACCAAAGAAATAGTAGATGATTGTGATTTGAATGCAGGCATTCTCGTGGATGAAGGAAAATAAGGGAAGCCAACTAGCTCTTCAACAATATCCCCTTCTTCAATACATATACTTTATTAATCTTTTTTCTTAAACTCCATATCAACTAATTTGCCAACTTCAATTACTATAGCTGCTCCAATTTCTTTTTTGACATTCTGCGGAAGGATCTTGGAATGCGGAGCTCCGAGCCTCGATCGTTGTGTTACTTGGAAGTTGGACAATGACTCCTCGGATCCGTTAGGACCAGCTCTAGTAATCATGGGGAAGGTGGCGGTGACAAAGACTGTGGTGAGCACTATGACTGCATGCACGGTGGTGGTGCTTGTTATGCGTCACCATATGCAGAGTTCGAGCTTATGGCCGCGGGTCATTGCAGTGATCAAGGAGCTAGAGGAACATATCACTTCGCCTATCTTGAAGTTACGACAAGTAGCAGACGCGATGACAATGGAGATGACGGTGGATTTTGCCGAATTGATGTCAAAGGATCTTCCTCTTGGACGACCACATGATATTATTCTAAACTCAAGGACGATTTTTTTTCAACCCGGGGCGTTTGATGCAGGAGCATCTAGCAACTTGATTAGTTTATGTCTTCCGATACAACTATATTCCCCTTTGAGCTATAATGAGAAGAAATCGAGGCTATCAACCTCTCTTTTGGGCTTTGAAGAAAGATGATAGAGGCTACCAATAAGGAAGATGATCAACTCGTGACCTTCTGATGTCATATTCATCAGTGGATCGATAAGGATTTTTAAAGTCCAACAACTACTAATAAATTTTATTGATTTGGCGCAAGATGATCTTCTTCCTGGGTGACCATCTGACACTACTCTAAACTCGAGGATGAGTTTCTTTCAACCTGAGGTGACTGATGCAGGAGAATCTAAAAATTTTTATTATTAATTTTAATAATTTTTATTTTTAGTAATTTTTAGAGTTTTTGGTATTTAGAGTAGTTTTAAAAAGTTATTTTTTTGTTTTAGAATTTTTTTAAATCTGTTTAAGATTTTTAGGATTGAGTCTGTTAAGAATTTTTCTTAGGATTTTATATTTGAAGTCCGTTTAGGATTTTTAAGATTTCGAGTTTGTTAAAAAAATTTTCTTTTTATTAGGATTCTTTTTTTTTGAAATTTGTTAAGAATTTTTTTTTATAAGGAATCTTTCTTTTAGAGTTTGTTAAGAAATTTTTCATTTTTTTAGAAATCTTTTTTAGGGCTTGAGTCTATATAAACATCTTATGAGTTGATGTTCAGGGAGAAGAAATTTTAGTTTAATAATATTTTTAGCAATGTCGTTTATTTCCCTATCTCTTGTTATTCTTCCGAATTAATAGGTTTAGAAGATTATTTCTGACATTCGCAGTCGAACCAACGGATTTAATATTGCCCTGGGGATAATCGCTATCCCCCTCGGCGTCATCAAGACTTGGGATCAAAAAATGGTCGACACATGGTGCTGAGTGAGTGCCGAGGCCTAAGTCTGAGGTCGAAACTTGGGACTGGGAAGAGGTCGTGGTGCCGAGTGAGTGCTTAGGCGGGAGCTCATGGTCGGGACTCGAGGCCAGTAAGAGGTCGGCACGAGATGTTGAGTGAATGCCGAGGTCTGGGCCCGAGGTCGAGACTTGGGGCTGGGAAGTGGTCGACACATGGTGCCGAGTGAGTGCTGAGGCCCGAGTTCGAGATCGAGACTTGAGGCTGGGAAGAGGTTGACGCATGGTGCCGAGTGAGTACCAAGGCCGGAGTTCGTGGTTGGGATTTGAGGTCGATAAGAGGTCGGCACGAGATGCTGAGTGAATGTCGAGGTCTAATCCCGAGGTCGGGACTTGAGGCCGAGAAAAGGTTGGCACGTGGTGTCGAGGCTGAGAAAAGGGATGGATACATTGTTAGAAAATAATAATAATAATAAATAAATTATTAAAGTGTGACTCATGTGAAATATTAATTAATTTAAGGGACTTATTGGTCATTATGGGATTATGGGAAATTATTTTAACTTCCGAAAAGTGCATGTAGCCAACTTGATGGAAGTTGGCTATTTACGTACATGGATTCTGTCTTTCCCAGAAGAGTCTCTTCACCGTAGCCATCAAAAAGGTGTGAAAAAGAAAATGAAAAGGGAAAGAGATAGATTGGGACTTGTAGCAAGTTTCTTCTGCAGTCATTGTTTCCTTTCTCATGAATCAAGGTAAGTTGTCAATCTAAAAGTTGTATAAATAGAAATCATAAATTTCAAGATCTTTTATGTTTTAGTTTTCTGAATTATAAATTTTAAGAAAAAGTTGATTTACATGTGGTATCAGAGCGAGGTTGTGAAATTTGTGATTCTCTATGTATGATTAGTTTCCTCAATTTTTATGCACCCTAATCATGAAAATTTAAGAATTTTTGAAATGCTTGTTCGCTATGCAATTCTCAATTCTGATAAGTATAACGACTTGTTAAATAAGGATTTGGCTTGGGATAAGAATGACGTTTTTTCTCCATTTACTATTTCAACAATTATATTTTAATCAAAGTGGTATAACATGAATTGCTTTTCTATTGTTTATTTCCTAAACTTACGTACTTTTATTTTTTAGACTTGCACACTGTTATAAGAAATTGTTTACAGCTCTTTTATGATTTCAGCTTTTATGCTGCACTTTATTACTGTTATGCCAAGATATGCATGTTAAGACTGGGAACGCACATTAGCAAGTTCATTAAGAAGACAGGATGTAGGTAGACATGCTCAAAAACATATTAAGTGACGTACCATTGCCGCCATCATAATTGGTGCACCAGTCTTTTATGAGCTTCACAAAAATTTGTACGCACATCTACCAAATAATAACAATGAAATACATGCATGAGGAGAGTTTAGTAAGGAGTTGATCACACATTAACATTATATGAAAAAACACAGCAAAAAAAGTAAAAGAACTTCCACTCACCTTCCGAAGAAGTATATCTTTGTGACTACAAGCAGTTATCAAAAGTAGTTGTATTATTACATCAAGCATCCCCTACAACTTGGAGCAATGAAAACTGAGGAAAGATTGTGCTTTGCCATCACATGAAGGAAGGTATATAATGTTCTCTGCATATCTTGAAGTTCTCGCACTTCCTTAAAAGTCAAACAGACAAGGAATCATGTAAATAAACAGTACTCGTGGTGATAATTATAAAGTTTAACCGTAGTTAAAATATGATCAAATTTTCAAAAATAATTTCAATCAAAACAAATTATCAGGAACATAAGAAACCAGTTACTTAGGAATATATTCTTCTTATTGTATAAGTGGAGATATTATCATGATAAACTCCATTGAAATTGCACCATTGAAAGATTATCTCATGGTTTAAAATCTTGAGCCGTATCAGAGTTTCGGTCTATAATCGGAACGATACGGTTTCGATACTATATCGTATCATACCGATATAATTTTGATATTTTTTAAAATATAAAATATATTAATTAAAAATAAAATATTTAGCATAAATATTTAAATAGATATAAATAAATAAATTTTAAAAAAGAAAAAATATGGAATCATGATAAACAAATAAATAAATTATATATATTTAAATTAAAATAAATAAAATATATAGTTAATGAGATAATTTTATTAGGGTTTAATGAAGTCTATTTATATTATCCCTAGGAGTTGATTTAATTTATCAACCTAAGTTTTAATTAACAAATATCCAGTCCCCCCTACGTTGCAACTACCCATGCCCGTAGGTCGCACGGCCCATCCATTGTGGTCGACAAGGTCGCATGTGTCACTACCAACTGAGTCGCGCAACCCTTCCGCCGTAGCCGACGTCGTGCGACCGTTCCGTCACTATCGACATCGTCGCGCAACTCTTCTATTGCTATCGATAGGTCGCCCGACCCTTTCGTTGCTGCAGACGCGTGCGACCCTTCTGCTGCTATCGCGAGCCTGTGCCGAGCATGTCGGTATGCGGATGGAACGAAATATTTTGTCTGATACGACACGAGATTTCAAACCATTCTCTATCAACATTTTTATACTAAAGATTTAGGCGAAGCTTCCTTGATATAGAAGCTCTTCACTCAGAGGAAGATATTTACATTTTTGTAGTACAAGTACATACTTGATATGAAGGGGAGCTTTGGAACAACAATAAAGTTGTTGTTGCATGATCCGGTGATCATGGATTTGAGTCGTGGAATCAGCCTCTTGCAATGCAAGGTAATATTGTGTACAATAGATTTTTCTTCAAGACCCTACATTGACGAAAATTTCATGCACCGGACTGCCCTTTAAGTGCATATACTTGCAGAGGTTGGAACGTTGGGGAATAAATAGATAGATGCTCCTATGGATCTTAGTGTCCAAATAATACCATGATAAAAGCCATGAACTGATCCCAGAATAGTGGGATAATTAGCTGAACTATCTTACAGTTAGCAAACCTGACATCTCATTGGTTGTTAGTATGATTCTGGAGAGTCCAAGTCATGACCACTGGGTAGCAACCTTAAGAATACTATAATACCTCAAAAATACTGTCATCTCAAGATCATGGAATACTGATGGAATCAGCTAGGTTTCTACAGTATATTTGAACCAACTTAAGTATCATAAGCTAATGTGAACTATGTAATTGCTGAGAGTGTCCTTGTAATATTCTCGATCCATTAATAATATATAATGGTAGAAGGGAGCTAACTGGGGTAAGGAGGTCAAATAATTCAACCAACAACTACCTAATCATCCCTTGTTGGTGATTTCTATGTAGTCTTGAGTGGGATTTCTACATACAACTTTGAGTGAGACATTTGCAATTCATATTGGATTTAATCAAGGTTCAACTTTTTCAACAAAAAGCACCAGACTATAATACATTACACCAATTCTACTGAACAAAATATATCAATTGCCATCACTCTCAACCAACATTATGCGGAATAGACAATTAAAAGGGTCAAACTTCAATACCTCTGCAGAATAGACAATTAAAAGGGTCAAACTTCAATACCTCTGTAATGCATCCAGGTGCTGCTGAAAATGCATCCTTTGGAAGTATTTCTATCAGTCTACTTGCAATAGCAGGAAATATATCTTCTAGTATGGGTTCTAAAGAAGTGGAGAATTTGCTTATTAGTTGATTGGCCAGTACAAGAAACTCAACCATGTCTTCTGGCTGCAAAGAGCACCAGTTAAAGAGATTATATTTACTGAAAAGAAACTTTTAAATATATGAATATCTTCCTGCTAAATGATATGAGCAATTAAACACCAAAGCTACCACATCCTTATTGATTTCCACATAAAGGAAAAATCATTAATAATAACTAGGTCAAGGTGCGGTAGGACATGTAAAAGAATAAAGCCAGTTTGTTATCAACAAAATACACACTTCAGTTCTATTTAGTTAGTAGGATTAGGACAAACTCAAGTCTTCAAATTTAGAAAACTTCGGACACAAAGACGAAGGTCTAGTTTGAAATTAATTAATGGTAAAAATTAATGTTAATGATTGGGATATTATTAAAGTTGTAATAATATATTAAACTAACATAAATATTAAATATTAAAGAACATTATCATTAATTTTTTCTACTGTGATAATATCAATTGATATGCAGAAATTCAATTTTATTTCAAAATATGTTTTTTTCCAGTATACTGATTTGCATCATTTATGTTGTGTTATAATTTCCAAATATTGATAATGACACAAATCAGTTTATATAAGTTCCATAGTTGCATAGCTTGTGTCGTTAGTGCTAGAATTTTATTAATAGCTCTAAAAATGGAACAGGAAAGTATGGTGAAAATTTAGAGGTGAGAAATATAGAAATAAGATTGATCCATGAAGAGTTAGATTTTCTTAATATTTATGAAAAATTTGTTACTTTTTCATAAGTTAGAATCCACGTTCATTTAAAAAAAGGGCAGCCCGGTGCACGAAGCTCCCGCCATGCGGGGTCCGGGGAAAGGATCCATTGTACGCAGCCTTACCTTGCCTTTGGCAAGAGGCTGTTTCCAGGATTTGAACCCGTGACCTCTAGGTCACATGGCAGCAACCTTACCGTTGGCGCCAAGGCTCCCCTTCATTTATTTTTCTTAATTTTCTACATCAACCTTATACAATTGTCTCATCCCCAATGTGATGATGATGGACACAACAACTAGAGCAATTAGATAAAGTGAATAACCCAAGAAAAATTATCCAATGATATAGAATACTTGGAAAAAGACGAGAATTAAATTTGCAGAAGGTAGAGAGGAAAGGTACCTCACTCTCCACCAGAAGGTGCTTTAGAAGCACAGGAAGGAATGGAAGAATAGATGCTCCTAATATTTCAACCATGCGATGGATGAATGATGTAATCTGCAACCACCCCAACTGTTATTTATTGAAGGATGAAAAGGGCATTGCAAAAGTTTCATAAGTAACCTTATTTCGCATAGCTCTAATATTTGGACACGAAAGAAGGATTTCCAGGACAACACTCAATGTCTGCAAAATGGAAGAAAAAAAAAGAACTCTCAGATATATATCTATAAGGTCATGATTGAAATCGATCATCTTTCTTCAATTACACAAAACCAAATGTAGTTAAAAGAGTATGTGCAAAGAGTATGTATGCCTTGGGCATTTACTAGCCTTTTTAAACATAATTCCAATGGATGGGCAGCTACTCATGACAAGTCGTTCATTTAAACCCTGTTCACAAGGAATACAAACAAAGATAGAGAGATTTATTCATATAAATCTACATAAAATGCAAGCAATATAACCAAATTATACTCTATGAAATTTGAAAGCAATTTCTACTGAATATATAATAAGCTCACAACAAGGCAAATAAAATAGGCAGGAACATAAATACCAAACCTTTAGTTGATTCAATTTGTCAGATTGTAAAATATTTGTCCTTACCAATGGTATCATTTACGATACTAAACTTAATTGCTTGAATTGCCAGACATTATCTATAATATGGTTTGCATTTGATTAAGGAGCACACAACAGTTAAAACACTAATATGAAATACTATATTCAAGGATATTTTGGTATTGCTAACATTAACTTTCATATGCATGTTTTTATTGATAATAAACTGAAATCCTTAAATTCTAATCCTTGTATCAGTGGTCAAAATTAAAAATTCCAAATTAATTAAAACCAATCCTCACTAAAAAAAGTACACAAAATCAAATTATTCTGCAAACGATCAATGAATTATAACAACTTAGAAACCTAAACTGTTTTTTTTTCACTTCTAAAAGCAAAAGCACCAAAGGAGGAAAAAACTTCTTGAATTTTTTTAGTTTTCCTTTCAAGAGAATCTCCATCATTTCTGAAATTTTGAGGGCAGTGTTCTGAAATTTTGATATGTTAAGAAACAAATCATTAACCAGAAGATACTGTGTATGTAGACTACACATAAAAATTTAATCGAACAAAAAACCTTTTCTAGTGTTCACCTTACAGGAATTATGAGGAACAATCAACTTCTCTAATTAACAAAACAGGAAGAATAATTTCAGTGCTATAAAGCACAAAATTTGAAAAAAAATGGAGTTGAGAATGCAAAACACAACACCTTGCTTAAAGCATTCAAAGCCATAATAATTTGCTGGAGGGTTGAGACTTTTGCTGAAGATTCTTCCAAGCCATGTGCTTTGGCATCTGAAAGAAGCCCCTTGAGCTGGATAAGAAAAGCATTAGTCAACTTTTGGTTATTGATTAGATGATGTCAAGTAATTATGAAAATCGGCCAGAAAATGGCCCAGAAAACATAAGGAATTTCTCAGGTTCCATTTCAACCTTTTGATAAAGAGTGTCAAGAAGTGCTGCCAAAAACTCAGATTGCTTTTCTGGGGAAACATCTTCCATGCCAATTAATAATCCAATTGCCTACAAACCCAGAAAAGAAACAGGAAAAGAAATGAGAAGTTATATCAACAAAATGAGATTATAAAGAGAAGATGTTTCAACACTGAGACCTCAAATGTTTGGCTACCATCTTCAGAACCTGAAAACTTGAGATCTTTGGTAGTCCAATCTGAATTTACAAACTGGGCCACAATATCATGTAATCCCTGCATTGTAATAGAAAAAACATGTAAAACATCATCAATTAAAAAAATATCAGTAAACATGAGAAACAATACCGTGACAGAAGAGGGGGCATACTTGCAAAATCAAGTCCAGATAAGGCACAAGCCTAGCTTTCAGTAATTTGACTGCTCTCATGAAAAGATAACTTGCTCGTCTACTCACATTGAAATTTGGATGGCGTATACCTCTTTCGTCCAAGAAGACAGCCAGCACATGAGGTATATATTGAGGATTATGTTGCACAAACTTCATAAACCTTGAGAGAGTCTCAAGGTAAATCAGTGCAACAAGTCGATGATTATGGCAAGGAAATCGTGCTGAAAGGAGCATCTGCACCAACTCACCCAACAAACCATCACCAGTTCTCATTGCTTCTTCTTTTAGTGTCTCGCCCAACCGGTAGAACAAAGTAAGCATGGCTTCCAATTCCTCCACGCTACTCTCAGAAGAAGACAAGGCAGTAATTACTAAATTTCGAACAAAAAGCTGGGTGACACTGGGTGTAACACGGCAAATGCTACAAAAGAGTCTTAGTAGTTCCTTTCGATGTTCTCCCATCTGATCCTCCTCCCCTTTACCAATTTTATCCAGGATATCAAGATTATTTCTGTATATAGGATCATAGAGTATTTGCACTCTAATAGCTTCAAGTATCTGCCTAAGATACATTGCATGTTTTTCAGAGGGGAACTTCATGGTGGAGACATAATCTGACAGAAAATCAACAACATTACTCGATTTCATGTCCTCACTTTCTTGCATCACATACAAAACAGAAGGCAAAGCTTCCTCGAGGAGTTTGAGAGGTGAGTGCCCATCTACGTCTACAGAGCCCAACTTCTTGTAGCATTCTAGTGCCTCTGTAGCATAACCAGTGACCAAAGTTGGAACCTTCTGGACTAAATCAGGGTTGACAAAAACCCTACTTAATGGTAGACTGCAGAGAAGCGTCATTTTCTGGCGATGATCCATTCTCTTAAGAATGATTGCGAGAATGCAACTACCAGCAGCAGCCCTGAGTTGATCAGTTGAGCCAGGGGAGAGAATGAGGCCGAAGAGGAGGGGGACGAATGCATCGTTGGCGACCAGCCCAATGTCGATCCATGCGATGTAACGCCGCATGGTGTCTAGGGCTAAGGCGGTAAGGGAAGGGTCCGAGGAGTGATAGAGTGACACAGCGTCAAACCAGTGGCGGGCAATCTGGGGTACGCATTGTTGGCGCATGGTATCCTTGACCTGGGAGGCGGCGGCGGCCTCCTCAGGGGAGCGGGGATAGTCAAGACTAAGAAGGCCCTCATCGAGGGCAGCAAGAAAGCGAGCAAACATGTCGATGGCAGCGGGATCAGCAGCGGGAAGGGAGGGGAGTACGCAGAGGAAGGGGTCTGGCCAGGAGGACGCAGGGTACTCGTGGCGGATAAAGGCGGCGAGGGCCTGGGCGAGTTTATTCCTGAGAAAATGAGGGGAGGCGGCGGGGAGGGGGCGATCATATGCGAGGGAGAGGAGGGCGGGGCGGAGGAGGGAAAGGTCGGCGGGGGGAATGGAGGCGTACCGTAGGAGGATGACATCGTGGAGGGCCTGAAGGCACCAGAACTGGACGAGAACCGGCGGGGAACGCTGGAGGCGGTCGAGGCAGAGGTGGATGAGTGCCGAAGGGTCGGCCTTTAGGCGGTCACAGAAGGCCATCGCCTGAGCGCGGAGCGCAGGGTCTGCAGCACTATTCTCATAACAGAGGAGTATCGCCTTCTCAAGGTCATCCATCGGCGCCTTCTTCGCTAGCGCTCCGCCAGCAAACCCTAGCGATGGATCGGCTCGATGAGCAGTTATTTACCGGGAAAGAGGAAAAGGTAGGGAGGATCAATCAGCTTGCGGCGGCGGCGGCGGCGGAGGCAACTAGCATGAAGACGATGGTGGCAGCAGACGGAAGAAGAGAGTAGAGGGTTTTAAGAAGCATGCGAGTGGGCCTTCAGTTTGTCGGCGTTTATATAGTACATCGCATCTAGTTACTATTTGTTCGGTCGGTTGAAACGGACACGCCGGAAAATAAGGGAAAGTAGCCCTATGTATTTGAGATGACAAATAAAAATTAGCGAAAATTAGAAATTTTTTTCCTATTTACTTTATTAAAAATAAATATTTTTTATTTACGCCGAGAGTTTTAGGAATCCGTCTACGAGTTTTATTGAACAATTAAATATTTATTTAGAAATAAATTTAGTCCTGATTTCTTACTTTTCTTGCATTAGTTTTTTTCTTTACTTTCAGATCTCACGTAAGCTTTTTTTTTTGTTTGCTTGGATTTGACATAAGATTTATTTTTTTTATTTTTTTTATTTTATTAAAATAGAATCTTTTGACACTTTTATTTTGACTAATTTTTTTCATCTAAATTCTGATTGAAAGAAGTAATTTTATTGAGATGATCTATCGTTTAACCTTATATACCTTATATGTATCAAAAAAGAAATATAGATTCCCCATTTTGATTGAAGTTTTTTTTTATATAGATGTTCCTGTTGAGATCGGCTTCCAGACGCGCCGCCGGACCAGTCAGCATGCAGGGGAAGAGAGGGGATTGCATCCGCCGGAGAGGGCCACCATACCGAATAAGGAGAGAAGACCAGCTACCTGGAGGCCCTGAAACATCACCGGAGAAAGAGGTCATCCTGGCGCCGGGGAGACCCCGGACGGCCACTCCGACGCTCAAGTCAGCCCAGTCAAGAGGAAGAAGAAGTACAGTAAAATAGAAATACTGTAATGAAATGCTCCGCCCAAAAAAGATAAGAAGAGTGAGAGAGATCCCGAAGAGAGAGAGAACGAGCGAGCCCGGAGCCCCCCCTCTTAGTTTTCCTCCTTCCTCCCTTTTTATACCTCAGAAGCTTCTCTTTTTCATGATCGGAGAAGAGTTCTCCCTCCTCCAGGCCCCCTCCCTTAGTTTTCCTCCTTCCTCCCTTTTTATACCTCAGGAGCTCTTTTTCATGATCGGAGAAGAGTTCTCCCTCCTCCAGGCCCCCTCCCCTTTGCCTCGAGGTCTCATGGTCTTTTATAGCACTAGGAGAGAAGACTACGATTTTGTCTGACAAAGCATGGTCTTGAAAAGAGGACCAATTACATCCTTATTTAATGCTTGGCTAGGTTGTTCATTGGAGAGAGAGCCCGTTCTGACAAGTCACATCTTCCATTAATGCTTGACAATGTTGTTTAATAGAGAGAGAGAAGACCATTTCTAAGAAGTCACGTCCTTCTGACAAGGCATGATCCTTGAGAAGATCTTGATAAGACCTTTCTTGACATGATATGACCTGGAGCATACCCGTATGACAAGCCACATGGGCTGAGTAAGATGAATGCTAAGTGGGCTTAATGGGCCTGGCAGAACTGACTGCCGAATGGAGCTGGCAGAACTGAACTGCCGAGCCGAATGGACAGAACTGAGCTACCAAACCGAATGGGCAGAGCTGAGCTGCCGAGCCGAATAGCAGAGCTGTGCTGCCGAACTGAAAGGGCAGAGCTGAGTTGCCGAGCCGAGTGGCAGTGCTGGACTGCCGAACTGAAAGGGGGGACCTGGGCTACCGAGTGGGCTGAACACCGAATGGACCGAGTGGACCTAATCCTAGATGGGGGCTATAACACTCATAACAATAGATTTGTTTCTTTTTCTTTATGTTTTAAAAGAAAAAAACATTTTTTCAATTTTTTATATTAATATTTATTTTTTTAGTCTTAACATTTTTTCATGACAGACAGAGAAGTTTTCATAAAATACTGTGATTTTAATATATTTGGAAACTCTGCATCTAATCCCTTATGGCACGTTCAATGTGTTATGCATAAATATTTCACTAGAATTGCCACTAATAATTCCAATTTTGACATGTATAATATGTTCAACTTAAGGGGGAGTGTTGTGAAAAGCAGGGCTAGATAGGTCTTTTCCTCTTGTGTTCTTAGGGTTATGCTGGTTATATAAGCCTTGTATATATTTTCTTTCAGTAGTAGATAGTTTCAACAAACTTGAATCTTAAGCCTTTGGAGTGTTGTTGATCTTGAGCACTTGATCACAACAAAATATTAAATATTTTTGTGTACCTTTTTTATTGTTTAGAATCCTCCATGGCTTATAATAAGAGTCGTTTCAAAGGCTCTATTTATCCGCCTTTAATTAACTAAAAGAGTCATCAGTTAACTGCTTCGGCAAATATAGTCATTGAGTAGTAAATGAGTATCTAATCTAGTCAACTACCACTTGAATAAAAATACATAGTTCACTGAACCCTTGCATTTACATTACACCCCCAATTGTCTAAGCTCACCCTTCAATCAATTGAATCTACTTAGTGATTCCACTTCTATCGACGTACACCCTTCTATAAGCCTACACAAAGTGACGGGATCAAACTGAGACACAAAATACAACCCAAGACCTATTGCACCTCAATCGAAAGCTAGCTCTTACAATCTAAAAGTGAAAGTTCAAGATTACAGTCCCTCTCCTAATCTCTCACAATTCTCATACCATGTTAGCTTTTTCATCCCCTCTGCGTTTAGGCAACTAAGGATTTTGATGAGTTGATCAAACAGTTTAAATTTGATTTGTGATTTATCTAACAATGTAAGCAAAGGCATGAAAGATGGCTTGAGGGGGAGCCAAAGCCTTGAAACATTAGAGGGATATAGTTTGATGTTAGAAGACCTTGAGGCTTGGAGAGTTATCCATGAGAGATATGAATGATCTATATATAAGGGATGATGATAGACGACAAACTTAAGTGGACTCAACTTTAGATGTGGTCAAAGGCAAGGGAATTAGTTGATTGATATTAGGAACCATTCGACTGATATCAGGATCCAATACAATTGATGATTGAGAAAATCACACCTTAAGTGTATAACGGGTTTGTGGTTTGACCAATCGACTGGTGGACGAGAGAGTTTAATATTCTAAGCATTTTTAGGATTTGAGATTTAACCTAATCAACTGCTAGTTCATACGTAAGTTAAGTCTAATTAAGGTATTCTAGTCGGATCAGTCGACTAGTAACTAAGGTTCAGTCAAGGGTTCAGACATTGACAAACGAACACAAGATTTTCCAATCGACTGGTCAAGTTGGCTAAGGTTCATTTGCAAACAAACAAAAAGTTTTTTGATTGACTGATCCAGTCGAATGAGGTTCATTGGAAGGGAACAAAAAGTTTTTGGATCGACTGGATCAATAGATTAAGCACTGATTAGTCAACTAATGCTACACTAAGATAGAAGTTTCAACGTCATCTTTGGATAAGATATGAGAGTTTAGTCGATTGATGATTGATGATTCGACGACTAATGGTTGCCACATAAGCAAACGACAAGATCCGAAACAAAGACTATAAAAGGGGTTTAAGGGGCTACGAGACACAAGATCAACTCAGTGTAAACAACGCTAACATTTTGCCTCTTCGTGTATTTTTCTTTCCTACAATCGTTGATAATTGTAAGAGGTTTTAATTGAAGAGGAGAAAGATAGTGGAATATATTATAGATTGTGGACATAGTGATTTTGAGGAATTGTGAACCACGTTAAATCAAGGAGTCAACTCTAATTGATTTAGGGGCTGCTTGGTAGACGGGTTTAAGAGGTTGGAATCGGAATGAAATTAATTTCATTCCCATACCTAATGCTTGGTAGATGGGAATCGGAATTAAGGTATGATTTTGATTCCCTTATTTTGATAACCTACTCACCCCTCGGTTATCACTAAACCCATTCCCCCCTCTTCGTTTTTTTTGTCGCAGACCACAAAGCCCTCGCCGCATCGCGTCGTCTCACCTCCCCCTCGCGCATCTCCCCTCCTCCTCCAGGCGGCGCCGCGCTTCTCCCCGCCGCCTCCTTCTCCAGGCACCGCCTCCTTCTCCAGGCGAAGCCCGCTTCTCCCCCCTCCTCACCTCGCGTCGCTCCTCCTCCTCACACGCTAGGGCTCATCAACCATGCCCACCACAAGCCAAAGCATCCAACAGAATCCGACAGAAGCTCCCATCTCAAGCTCAAAGGTGTGTTCTTCCACGAACTATGTTCTTCTCTATTCAGTTGGTGTTTCTTTATTGTTGTAGTTTCTTCGTCATTTTTAATCCATGCCTTCCGTTTGCCTGTTCGACTGCTATGCCATGAAAAAAAGATATTAAATCTTTGTTTTGCATTTCGGCGGCGTTGATTGTGGTTTCGGTTTAAGGAATCGGGAGAAAGAAAGCTTTTTGTGGTGGATTAGGGTAGATATGTGAGCAGAAATTTGCCGATTAGATTGGGGGAAAGTGTTGTGGGATTTGAGGGAGTAAACCATGGGTTGCTCGCCCGATGCCGGAGATTTCTTTGTTCTTGATTCTTAAATTAAGAGTAATTGGTCTTTCATGACCTTATGCAAGTAGTCGTCATTCTGAAAGTCTGTTTCTGGTCATTGTTCTCAATTCTCATAGATAATTTCGCCTCTTACTGGAATGACATTGCATTTTTAATAATATTATGGGTTGGAAACATTTCGCCTCTTAATGAGTTTCTATTTAACTTTGTAGAAAGATGGCACGACCACCATTTAACTATAGAAGACGTAGATTAATGTGCACTTTATGGAATATGTATGGAATGCTCATGGTTTGTTTGGTGGTCCTACTTTATCAAATTGCAATACTTACATATCGCCGAAGTAGGATTCGTCAAATAAAAAGTAGGGAGGACAAACAGATTGCACGTGTGGAATGGATGTTCAGCCTTACAAAAGAGAGCGATGAAATAAGTATTAGTGAACTTCGAATGGATAGGAAAACATTTAGGATATTGTGTGATATGGTACAAGACATTGGAGGTTTAAAAGCTACAAAAAATGCCACCATTGATGAAATTGTGGCCGTATTTGTTTACGTGTTGGCGCATCATAAAAAAATTTGTACGATGAGTCTGCTTTTTAAAAGAAGTCGGGAGACAATAAGTCGTCATTTCAATTTATGTCTTCGAGCAATTTTACAACTGCACAACATATTGCTCAAGAAACCTGAACCGGTGCACGATGACTGCGAAGATGGTAGATGGAAACCATTTAAGGTAAGAAAATTTTAATCGCCTATAATACTTTAATTTAATTGTATTTTTTATTTCAATCTATAATTCCAATAATTACCTCTAATTATTATAATCGAAAATTATTATAGGGTTGTTTAGGTGCTTTAGACGGTACTTTTATCCAAGTGACACCCCCTAAAGAAGAAAAACAACGCTATCGCACAAGAAAGGGAGGGATTGCAACAAATGTCTTGGGAGTATGTTGTCCACAAATGCAATTCATATATGTGTTACCTGGGTGGGAAGGGTCTGCCCATGATGGTCGGGTACTTCGTGATGCCATCAGTAGACCATCTGGTCTTAAAATCCCCCAAGGTAAATAACAAATATTTTTTTACTTTGAAGTTGAAATTACAACGGAGTTTTAAATTTCTAGAATACTTGCATTTATTAATTTAACTAGTGTGCTTGGTTTAGGTTGTTATTATTTGGTCGATGTGGATATTGCAACTCAAATGGATTTTTGGCACCTTATCGCGGGCATAGGTATCACCTCAATGAATGGGAAGATCGTTGTCCCGAGACAGCCGAAGAATATTTTAATATGAAGCACTCTAGAGCTAGGAATGTTATTGAGAGGTGTTTTGGTTTGTTGAAGGGGTGTTGGAAAATCTTAGCTTCCCCTTCATTTTTTCCAATGCAAAACCAAGTTCGTATTATCATTGCTTGTTGTTTGCTTCATAACTTGATCCATAAATTCATGAGCTATGATCCTCAGGAGTGTATCTCTGATGAAGATGACCAGAGTATAGATGATGATAGTGATCGTGGGCCTGAAACGGAGTATATACGGACAATTTCCCCAACTGATCAATGGACTGCATTTAGGAATGATTTAGCACTCCAAATGTTTAACAATTGGCAAAATGAAATATTTGATATGGAATGACTTTCATTATTGTGACGTTTGTTCTATTTTCTATGCAACTCGTATTTTGTGACGCTAGTATTTATGATCCAAATTCTTGATGTTGTGATATTAACGATTTTTTGATATTCTTGCCATGTGCATGTGTATGTGTAGTAGATGCATTTTTTTTAATCTAACCTTTTTGATTGATATTGTGGCATTTTTTCTATTTTCATATTATATGATGCTCTAATATTTATGACATTTATGTATTTTTGTCACTTTGATTGACTCAGATACTAGGATGGAGAGTAATCCTACAGAACCTGTGGGAATGAATATAATACGAGGAAGAGTTAAAAACAAAGTTTTTTGGACGAAAGAGGAGAGCTGGGCATTAATAAGATGTTTGCAAGATATAGCAACCGATCCTCTTTAGAAAACAGACGGAGGTTTCAA
Source organism: Curcuma longa (assembly GCF_044706935.1). Taxonomy (NCBI): domain Eukaryota; kingdom Viridiplantae; phylum Streptophyta; class Magnoliopsida; order Zingiberales; family Zingiberaceae; genus Curcuma; species Curcuma longa. The sequence goes on from NC_133879.1 coordinate 5,067,938, forward strand.
GAACAATTACATGGTCGAGATAAGAAAGATTATGATCCAAAAGTTCCCAACATATGTCAAATCTGTTAGTCACATTGAATCTAGGATCAAAACCTTAAAGAGGAAATTCCACGCTATCAATGAAATGTGTAGACAAAGTGGTTGCACCTGGAATGATGTTGAAAAGAAAATAGCTTGTGAAGAAACATGGTACCTTGAATGGATTAAGGTACTGTGTTAGTCATTATTGGTTTTTCCAAATTATAATGTCGTTTATGGATATGTTAAATTAACTGATATGTTCTTTTTGAAAGAATCACAATGATGCCAAAAGTCTCTACAATGTATCATTCCCTTATTTTTCGGAGTTAGAAATAGTATATGACAAAGACAGAGCAACAGGCCTTGTTGCGGAAGATCCTACAATGGCTGCACAAAACATCACTGATATGGATGCTGAGTTGACTATATCAGTTGATAATTCACCTATATATGAAGGAGTTGAAGTTGATTCGATGTCACATCAAGAACCTTCTGTTACATCAAAAGCATCTCACTCTAAGGAGAAAAATAAATCATCCATTAACAAAGTTCAAAAAGCTTCGAAGAGAGCAAAGATTTCAGCTGAGCAAAATATTGATTCTGACTTCAAGTTACTTAGTGATCGAGTTGAAGGATTTATGCAAACTGTTAGCTCACGCTTTGAGTCAATGTCAGTTTGGGTTCAAGGTAAATCCTCAAAAATGCCAGAAGTTCTTCAAATGTTGGATAAGTATGGATTCATTGGTAAGAACAAGTACAAGGCTGCTCAAGTTATTTGTGAAGATCCTGTGAAAGTTGAGTTATTATTCAGTTTGGATCCCTCTGAAATTGAAGATTTTGTGCTCAGTTGCTTGTAATATGCTTGCGATAAATATTAGGAGATAATACTTTTTTGTTTAATGATGGTTTATTTGGAAGATAATTACTGTGTTTTATTTTGATTGCTTTAGATCTATGGGTCAAGATGTAACCATCAGTAAATGTGTGTTCATTTTCTTGTGCCAATGCAAATACTGTTCACTATGTTTTATTTTGATTGCTTCAAACTATGGAGACTTCATGTGTATTTTAACTAAAAAAATTCTTGGTTATTCTTACTGTTACAGATTAAAAGGGAGATAAAGATTCTTCAAAACCTTTGTAGCAGCAAAATAAAAGTTATGATGTTTTCCCGTAAGATTCACAAAATAAAAAGTAAAAGCTGATTTCTCAAAATAAAGAGTAAAAGCTGGAAAAGAAAATTGGTTCTTGATTTCTCACAATTCTTACTCTCGCTATAATATATTTCTGTTTAATATGTACGGTACTTAATCAAAAATTAACACAAGTAATACATCAAAGGAGATGGAAGGCCTCCAGAAAACATTTCTTTGGACGAGAAAATTGAAAATTTACACCTTCAGATCAATTGCCATCACCCCAAAAATTATTTTTTTCCAACATGCTCAACTCCAACGTGCTCATCTTTCTTGCAAAAGATGTTCCCAATTCATAATATCCATAAAAAAATTATTCAATAAATTTTTTCATGTATTTAATTAGTAAGGGTAAAATTGTAAATTTTTTTGATTCCCATTACTTTCTTATTCATACCAAGTAGCATCAATGGTAATTATACCCATTTCACTATCTATACCAAGCACCATCAATCCAGTAATCATTCTCATTGCCATTAACCCCTCAATGAAAACCCATTACCATTCCCATTACCGAATATATACCAAGCGCCTCCTTATTGTTCTTTTTTGTTTGATTTATTTTCCAGTGCATAATTTTCGATAAAACACTAACGTCGTAGACAACAATTTTTAACATTATTAATACTCTTAATTTCCCTTAAGTACACCTTGTGTCCCTTATTCCCTTAAATTACTATGTTATCCTTAACCCCTTGCCTACGAGTCCACCTCGCTTCTAACTACCCTAAACTACACCTTGTGTTAAACCGTCAATACCTCGAATGCACCAAGCTTGCTCTACGTGCCATTATTTTCCCCTCACCTTTTAAGTCCACCTCACATCAAGCCATCAACCATCCAGAAACCAACTCATCCACATCAAGTCACTAGCTCTACAAGTTCCTATATGTACTATTCTGAGTCCATGCATGCTTGATGTACACAACACTTAACTTGAAGCATATCCAAAAACACTTCAACAACACAAGTCAAACCTAACTTGAATCTTTTGTCAAATATATAAAATCAACCAAATTGAACCGGACCACTTAAGATGTTCTCACCCTTCTATGCAACATGCTAAATAGGTGCAACATTTTAATATTTACCTATATTATCAAGACCATAAAGGAACCATGATCCTCTCCTCCACATTGTTGTTAGTCTCCAAAACTTGCATTAGCAGCACCTCCACCTAGCGGCATCCCCTTTGATTTCGATTACAATCTACAAACTATGAGACCGAACCAATGACTTGATTAGTTTATACTAGTTTTTCTTTATTTTGATCACATTTGATAAAAAAATATATCTTTAATAAGCAATGAACCCCACTTCTTTGGATAAGTGTGAATTGCAACCATGTGACAATTTCAATAGTAGATAGATTCAAATCATCTCAAAAATTGTCCATGTTATTGGAAATCACTTCTATTAAAAATTTTAATTAATTTATATTTTCTACTGTTAGTAAATTTACCTCGTCTACACATACCATCACATCACTAAAAAAATTCTTATTTTGCATTCTTGTTTATCATGCTACTTACATTATAAGTATTATTTTTTTTATTGAAAGGTAAATGTATTCATATGGTGCCAAAATGTATAGTATTTTCCAAAAGCACTACTTATCTCTGACAAAGTATCAATTGTGAGTAGGCATATGGGGATTTGCATACAAGTACTTGTGTTTACTTGTGTACCAACTTTATGTCAAAATTGCTAGTTTCAAACATGTCACCTTCTCCAATTTGAGGCAATCCGAGTATCCACTTCCAAGCCCAAACTTCAAAGCTCCCAGCCACCTCAGCCCACCACGCAAGGCAATCGTAGAGAATTCACCACCTCCCACATTCAAACTTCCCAACCAAGCCACCACACGTTAGCACAGCATGTGTGCCAACCTTCAGAGCACCTTCTTATTGCCAAGCAACCGTCCAGCATGAGCAAAATACGTGAGACAGCCTTAGCGTCCAACATTGTGCCACCTCCGTCGCATTGTCCACGCCACCTACCTCTCGAGCACCTACCACTCCCTACTTAGGTCACAACAACAGATTTCTAGGACACCTCCTAGCAGCCAAGTACTTTGTCTGTTCACGGGCCCTCGCCCAAGTACCCTCCAACATCCGAGCACTCCCATACACCATTGAGTTCTGGCCCACCTCCCGAGTACCCACCACTTCTCAATTGGGTCACAGTCAGTATCCCGAGTGCCTTCCAGCATCTGAGCAATCTCAGTCACTTTATGTGTGGTCAGGTCCACCTCCCTAGATTAGCTAAATATGTAATCTCTTGAACCAGCTTTGTCTTAGAAAGTGATCATTGTTCTGATAACCAAGAAGGCCCCTGTGCCTCGCCACCGCTTGGAAGCTGATTCTTGAAATATATGTTTAGTAAATCAAAAGGTTAAACTTGAATCTAACCTAAGGTTAATCACTCGATCTCTTGATTGTGTCATCTGATGTGCTTCCGCAAGTGCACGGAATATCGCCAAGTAATAAAAAGATCGAATCCACAGGGACCGTGGAATTAGTTACTAAATCTAGCACAGAAAGGTGGAGAGAAAACTGTTCATGAGTTGTGTGGGGGAGATGGGAGTGTTCTAAAGTGCTTTATCCTAAAAGTCAGAGAAAGGGATCGACTGTGACACTGATGGGTGAAGCGATCCTAGGATTTCGGACTCCTCAGAGAATGGATTAATCGACTTGGATCCTCTACCTTTCCTCAACAACTGTTCAATTGTAGGAATGTCAACCAAATTATCCAATTCAACCTCGTCAGGTATCCTCGAATTAATTCATTGGGTTTCTTACGTCACTCGCTATTGGTTCGAAACGGTTCTAGAAGCCCGGTTCAAGGTCTGCCCGTGTCACTCAGGCGCCCCGGAAATACTAAAAGAACCTTATCCACTGTCACTAGATACCCTTTTACGGATCTCTCCCCAATAACGAATGACCGCTAACTATTCCTCATAAGAATTCAACTATGTATTAGAAAACCCTTCGGAATCTCGCCCGGTTCAAGGTCTGCCCCTTTTACAGAGCGCCCCGGTATACGGCCTAATGATTCTCCAATTCATAGTAAATCCCTACCCTCATGGATTCATACACACAAGTTATCATCAAGCACAAGCACAAATCCACAAAGCAATGCACAGTATTTCATAGAAAACGGTAGATTAATCAAATCCAAATACAATCATCCATTACATCTGATTTATCCTACATCCTAGAATCTAGGGAAATCTACTCCATATCGAGGAGAATACAATCCAAAGGAAAGAGAGAATACATCTTGTTCCCAAAGATAAACAAGAAATGCAGGAAACTAGACTTATCTTCTTCCTCGGAGTGAAATCTCTGCGTAGATGAGATGGAAATGGTCTGGAGCAGTCGTATCGGTGATGGATCGTCGAATCTCCTCCGAAATAGGCGTCGGCGGCTCAAGAACAACTCCGGTGGCTCTCCAAAAGTCTCCCCCCTTTGCTAGGTCTCCAAAGAGGCCTATTTATAGTGCAGGGTTCGGTAGCAGCTCGCCTCCGTGCACACGGCCGTGCCTGGGAGGCACGGCCTTGTGTTGGCTTCGGGCACAAGGTAAGGCACGGCCGTGCCTTGGGGGCACGGCCTGAAGCTGTGAGCTCTCGGATCAGAGGCACGGCCGTGCCTCTTAGGCACGGCCCAGAATGGTCCTTCTTCTGTTTGATGGCACGGCCGTGCCTGGGAGGCACGGCCACACACTGGCTGGAGCTGAGTTGATGGACACGGCCGTGCTTCTGAGGCACGGCCTGCTGCTTGGGCGCTTCTGTTCTTGCACACGGCCGTGCCTGTGAGGCACGGCCTTCAGCTGAGGCTTGCTCCAGGGTGAAGACACGGCCGTGCTTTGGAGGCACGGCCATGAACTGGCTTGGTTCTGTTTTGAAGCACGGGTGTGCTTTTGAGGCACGGCCTCTGGCTGATGCTGAGGGGAATTTGGCACACGCCCGTGCCCATTGACACACGGCCAGAAGTTGAATAGACATGGCCGTGCCTATGAGGCACGGCCCTGTCTTGCCTGATCTTCAATAGTACTCCGTTTTGCCCGTTTTCGCTCCAATTTCCACCCTGAAACATGTTAAAGCACGAGCAGATCCCCGAACTAGGAAATGTAGAATATATGCCTAAATGCATGAATAAGGGATGCAACATACATAAGAATAAATGTGCAATAAGGTATACTCAGAAAGATGTGCAAATAAAGCATGAAAACAGGTATACATCCTACATTGGGGCACATCGATTTTTCTCTTCTTGAGACCACCCGGACTCTTCTTCTCCATTCTCATGTTTCTCTTCAATTTTGGGGTGACGCTGTGCTTACTGCATGCTATCTCATCAATCGCATGTCTTCCTCCACTCTACATGGTCAAATCCCTCATCATGTTTTTTATCCTCATCAGTCTCTTCATTCTTTACCACCTAAAGTCTTTGGCTCTACATGTTTTGCTCATGCTCTCGATCCTAACATTGACAAACTATCTCCCCGGTCTCATAAATGTGTCTTCCTTGGGTACCCCCGGTCTCAGAAAGGGTACAAGTACTATTCTCCTACTCTCCGTCGGTACTTCATCTCTGCTGATGTCACGTTCTTTGATTCGGTTCCATTTTTTGGGCCAAATGGATCTCCGTCCGAGTTTTCTCCTTCTACGCCTGCACCAGTGGCTATCTTTTATCCTCCGGAGGAGTCTTGTTACCTCTGGATACATCTCCTCCATTACAGATTTATCAACGTCGTCCTCGCCTTGCTTTACCGCCGCCCACCACTGACACTGCCATGGACACATCTTTGGAGCCTAGTCTTTCGCCTCATCCTCCGGTCTCATCTCCTAAGTCTGATATTCCCATTGCCCTTCGGAAAGGTATGCGTTCCACTTGTAATCCTTCTCCTCATTATGTTTCTTTGAGTTATCATCGTATTTCTCCTTCCTATTTTTCTTGTCTTTCCTCCTTGTCGTCTATTTCTCTTCTGAAGAATGCAGATGATGCCTTTGTCCATCCAGGATGGAAACAAGCTATGCTCGATGAAATGTGTGCCTTGTAGAGCAGTGGGACTTGGGATCTCGTTCCTCTACCATCAAGGAAGTCAGTTGTCGGTTGTCGATGGGTGTATACGGTGAAGGTTGGTCCAGACGGAAAGAATGACCGGCTTAAAGCTCGCCTTATTGCAAAAGGCTATACTCAGATCTTCGGATTGGATTATGAGGACACTTTTTCTCCTGTTGCCAAGATGTCTTCTGTGCGTCTATTCCTGTCCATTGCTGTGATTCGACATTGGTCTCTTTATCAATTAGACATCAAAAATGCTTTCTTACATGGTGATCTGCTCGAGGAAGTCTACATGGAGCAACCTCCGTGTTTTGTTGCTCAGGGGGAGTCTTCTGGTCTTGTATGTCGCCTACGGAAATCTTTATATAGCCTCAAACAGTCACCCAGAGCATGGTTCGGTAGATTTAGTACTGTAATTAAATAATTTAGCATGACTCGGAGCAAGGTTAACCATTCTATCTTTTATCGCTACTCATCTACTAATTGCATCTACTTAATAGTTTATGTTGATGATATTGTTATCACAGGTAGTGATAATCTCGGGATTTAATAGGTGAAACATCTTTTCAAACATTTTCAGACAAAAGATCTCGGCAAACTCAAATATTTTTTGGGAATAGAAGTGGCACAGTCCAAAGATGAGATTATCATATCCCAAAGGAAATATGCAATGGATATTCTAGAAGAAACAGACATGTTAAACTCAAAGACAGTCGACACTCCTATGGATCCTAATGCTAAGTTTATGCCAAATCAGGGGGAGCCCTTTTCAGATCCTGAACGATACAGGCGATTAGTAGGAAAACTAAGCTACCTTACTGTTACTCGTCCAGATATCTCATTTGCAGTAAGTGTAGTAAGTCAGTTTCTCAACTCTCCATACAAAGAACATTGAGATGCTGTGACATGCATTATTCAATATATCAGAGGCGCTCCAGGAAAGGGTCTGTTGTACGGAGATAAAGGACATACTCGAGTCGTAGGTTATTCTGATGCAGATTGGGCAGGATCTCCCATTGATAGAAAATCTACTCCTGGTTTCTATATATTTGTCGGAGATAATCTTATTTCTTAGAAAAGAAAAAAGCAGAATGTTGTGGCAAGATCCAGTGCAGAGGCAGAATATCGAGCTATGGCCATAGCCAGTCAAGAACTTATATGACTCAAACAGTTGCTTCAAGAGCTAAGATTTGGAGAGGTTACACAAATGTCACTTATATGTGACAATCAAGCGGCCATGCATATCGCCTCGAATCCAGTTTTTTATTAGAAGACAAAACATATTGAAGTCAACTGTCACTTTGTCAGAGAGAAAGTCATATCTAGTGAAATATCTACTAGTTTTGTTAACTCACATGATTAGCTAGCAAATATATTCACCAAATTACTGAGGTCCTCGAATTGACTACATATGTAACAAGCTGGGTACATATGATTTATATTCTCCAGCTTGAGGGGGATTGTTAGAATATTTAGGGTTAAAAAAATATTTTATAGAACAAGTCTCTATGTTTGTATATAAATAGAGGCTTAACCCCCCTTGTAATAAATTAGATCTATGATATTAGTTTATTACAGAAACCTTAATTAATTAATTCAATCAACTCCTAACTTAAATGAGATAGTTTAAATAGACTTCCTCAAATCGTAATCAAATTATCCCATTAAAATATATATAAATTTATTTTAAATTTTAAAAATTATAAATAAATTATATTTATTTATTATATATATTATCAATCTATTATTGTCATTAATATCATTAATATTATTATTATTAATTTGATTTAATTTATTCTAAAGAGAATTTTAATCAAATATCAAATTGATTTAGTCCTTAATTATCAATTTGATCATCCTATCAAATACTAAATTAAATTTTAAGGGTTTTTTATAGGATCGTACGATTTGACGATTTGATCCTCCCGATCCGATCCTTTACCCCAAATCGATCCTGTATAGGATCGCAATCCTACAAACTATGGTTCCTGACTTTGTTGTATTAGATATGAATAAAGATTTTCAAATTCTTGTTATTCTAAGGAGACCTTTCTTAGTCATTGTTGGAGTTATAATTAATTTTCTCTAGAAATTGGTAAAGATAAAATTAAATTTGATCTGTCTAAGAGTGCTAAACAATTATTTATTGAGAATGTTTATTCCAGAGTTGATTGTTTACAACAAGTAACAAAGGAAGAAACACATGAATGTTCCTCAGATGATCCTTTGGAGTTGTGTTTGATTAGTGGAAGATCGGTAGATAGCAACCGTAAACATGGAGGGACGCACAACTTCCTCAAACCAAGCTCTCCAGATTGAGAATAACAGTGATCAAGCTTATGACCTAAAATAAGCGCTTCTTGGGACCCAACCCAAGTTTATTAAATTTTCTTTTTATTTAGTTGTTTGTTTTGCAATTTGATGTTTTAATGTTTTGATTTGATTTATAGTGTAACCATGTCGAGGACAGCATGATCCATGGTTTAATCGTGGTAAGCACCACGGTCGTGGGTCATTGAGGAGTTAATTTCGATAGACACAGCATACACCACGGTTAGCTTATGATAGCCACCATAACCATGGAGAGAGGAAGAAGATACAGCATACACAACGATCTGCCCGTGGTAAGCACCACACCCATGGTTCACAAGGAGACACCCTTTTTCAAGGTCATTTCCCTCTTCCTCAATATGTTTTCTATATCATTTAATCTTTTTTTACATTGAGAACAATGCATATTTTAAATTTGAGGGAGTTATAGTATTTTATACTCATCATGACATTTATTTTGCTTTTTATTTCACTCATCATGTTTTCATTTGTTTTTATGGCATGATATTAGCATGTAAAACTTTTTCACATATTGAAAATGTGCTCGTATCTTTAGCAATTCATTTTCTTCTATCTATAGTAGTATGATTTGAGTGTTGTTGCGTCGGAGAGTTTCATTGTTTATCTACTTGATAAGGATCTCTTTTCATATAAACTTGACTTCAAAGGTTGAAGTATCCGAGAAGAGTTGCTATTCACTACACTAGACTAGTACTTAAGTTTCCTTGGAGACTCTCATTGTATTTTAATTACTGGAAAAACACTCGAGTTGATAGATTCATAGGGAAAAAAAGGTGTGAAAATTGTGAAAAAAATAAAAAATGATGAGAAGCAAAGTACCCCTTTGAGACTAAGTGGTTACTGAAAAAATACTTATTGTATCCTAGCTTTTCTCGACATCAAGTGCTCTTTTGAGCTCAAGTGTGGAAAACAAAGCATTAGAAGAGACAAGCCTTGCATGTGGCATGTAATATGCCTGTTATACCAAAAATTTAACACAGTGAAATTAAAAAATAGCTTAGATTGAGATCAGATATTTAGAGTCAATACACATTGGCAGCGCACAGAAAAAACTGTCAAGTTAGGCCTCGGTGAAATAGTTCGTAAGCCTATACTCATTGAATAAAACTATGTGATAGGATTAGATAAATTTACCAAGGATGTTAAGTCTCATTCACACATTAGTTGTTATTATATATCTTACTTGAGGGTAAGTAAAGGTTTAAGTTTGGGAGAGTTTGATGTGCATGAATCATGCATATGTTTGTCTTATTTACCATACATTATTGCATTACATGAGTATATTTTGTGTAACTTCTAGCATTTGCATTTATTTTATCTTTTTAGTTTGGATGATTGTGTTTTGTGTTTTATATCGACAGGACGTGAAGATCTTGGCGTTAGAGCATGCTTAGAGAGGCACAATCAAAGGAAATACACCGCAGAATAATCCATGGCCAATCAGTGATATCCACTACAACCGAGGACTATTCGAGAAATCAGATAGCCCGTGGAACATCAACCAGGACAAGCAGCAAGAACTATGGTCAGGCCATGGTTTATACTGAGTTAAAGTAGAGGATCATGCCAGAACGCTCAACGACCTACTCGTGAAACATTCCACGATTGTGGAGCATCTAAAATTCATTACAACGCCACCCTATTTTTTAGAAAATTTTATTAGGATTTTCCTTAATTTTTAGAAAACTCCGTTAGAGTTCTAAAACTATAAAAGGAAACAAGGGACAACAGTTTAGAGGCATCGGTGATAGAGGATCAAAGAGAGAGGTCATTTCTAAAACGACAAAGAAGTACGAGATTTCATACATCAATGGCTTGTATCTCTAACGTTATAGAGTAGTTTTCTTTATTCTAGAATTAGGGAGTAGCGCGATGATATATTGACGTTGAACTTGTGATTTCTTTCTCTTATTAATGTCATAATTGCCTTTGGTTCGGTTTTAGTGTACTTAACAAAACATTGACAATTATGAATATATTAGCGTATGTTTACAATTACTAGAGATTAATGGACAAACTGAAAGGTGAACCTTAATTTTAGATCTATAGAACCGAACTTGAATTTTTTATCACGCAAGTAATTCAAATAAAAGTAATTCAAATTCTCTCAAAGATAACATTGATTATCATGGAATTTAATGGTTTTAACATAATTCAATTACCATGAGAATAGGAGTTGCGTCAGGATAAACACATCATTGTATTTCGAAAGGAAACATCGATTATCCTAGGATAAATCACCTTCAAGAGTAATCTACATCGTAGTAGAGGGAATCATAGTTGAATAGCAAGCACTCACGTGGTGAAATCAAAATCCTAGAATTGTCTTAAGATTTGATTTCCCAATCATCCTTTTATTTAGTACTCTTAGTTTAGTTTAGTTTCTTATTACAGTTATTCCTCATCTCGAGTTCGTCTAGATAGCGTACTTTGTACGTAACTAGCATTCAACAACACAGTCCCAGAGAATGATTATTACTTGACGACGACCGTGCACTTACAGTTCCGCACTACATCAGCTACCACCTAACCGTGCTAGGTCATTGCTCCAAAGTTGCTCTAGCACCACCTCAGTGTTCCTCATCTAACGGTCCCTCGGATGTCTCATATCATTCTTTTTTAATCTCTTTGAACATCCAAGCCACTAAGCATGTTATCTTAGTCACGCTAAGTTAACATCCAAATAAGCTCCCTAAGTTTCGAGTGTGTTCCTACAAGTCTCTACACACTCAAACATGCATACTAAATACAATGACAAGAACTAACTTAAATCCTTTTGCCCATACATGACTTAAGGCACGATTGCATTAATACATATAAATTTTTCTCTTTCTCCCTCTAATTTTAAATTAGGTTCCTCTTAATCAAAACAAATCATTTTTGTAAAATATTAGAGGGGTTGATAGAGATGTTTCCATAAGATACAAGCATGATAGTTAAGATGGAGTGCAGTAATTGTTATTTATGATCGTAAAATCTCTCTAAAGGTTAAAGGGAAGTTTAATAATCTAACAGTTAAACTTGCTATATTATATGTAAGAGTGAGCAAAAATTCAGTTAAATCGAATAAACCGACCAAACCGATTGAATTTAAAAATTCGGTTCGATTATTTTAGAATTTTGATTATTTTTTCTAAAAAATTCGGTTAATTCGATTCGATTTCGATTTTAAAATTCTTTATTCGGTTAAACCGAATAAATCAAATTAATTAAAATAAAAAATAATTAATAAATTCCTAAGTAAACTTATAAATCCCTAACTAATTGGTAAACTTTTCATAATATTTAAAAAAAATTAATTATTTTGGTTAATTCGGTCGAAATCAAATTAATCGATATTTTATCGATTCGGTTTGTTCGATTTTTATTTGAAAATTCAGTCGATTCGATTAGTTCAAAAAAATTCGATTTGGTTCGATTTCAATTAATTCGGTTCGGTTCGGTTCGGTTCGATTTTAACCGAATACTCAGCCCTAGTTATATGAAGCTAAATGTTGGATTATAAAGTAAGCACACGAGAAAAAGATGAGAGTCGCAAAGATGAGGATATTGAAGTGGATATACGAACATAAGAAGATAAATAGGATAAGAAACAAGAATATTCGACAGAAAGTCGGGGTTGCACTTATTGAATGAAAAATTCAAAAGATGCATTTAAGATGGTATAGATGGTACTTGGGCGTCTAATAAATGTTCCAGTTAAATGATGTGAGATTATAATAAATACACACATCCATAGAGAAAGAAAGACCAAAGAAATCGATTAACAATGATAAAATAATTTAAATATAGATGAGGATATAGACAAGATTGAGCTTAATATCATAGGAGGATCCTTATAGTCGATCCCACTTAGTGGGACAAAAGCTTTGGTGGTTTGTTAATCCAAGAACCTCCAAAAAGGAGAATAAGATTCCCACTTAAACCTTTTCCTTCTCCCTCTTTTCAACATATAAAAAAATGAACCAAATATCTCCTAACAATTTTTCTTAGACATCTACAATAATTATTATTTAAATTCCCCAAATGGATTCTATATATGAATACCAAATTCTCATGGTTGATCCCAAAACTGACCATATTCAACTTTTTAGCATTCTACCAATCAACTGAAACCCATGATCATTCACCTGTTAATATTACCATTCGACTAATTTGTGAAACAATAGACTGATTTTCTAAAAATAAAAGTTGTCATTTTCAAAAATTCACAAATAATTTTACAATCTCTATGAATTTCTAAATTTTATGAAAATGTTTGTCTAACCCATGCCTACATGGGAAAGATGGACTTTATCTAAAAATCCTTATCAACCCCAAGTTTGACAGAAAATCCAAAACTAGCTAAACGGATTAAGTGAACCTTAACTTAAAGACCAAATTCTAGCTTCTATTTATTGTATTTGCCAAATCCAAACTGAAATGCACCCATTGCATTAGTTAATTTAACATCTCATATAATTGAATATCACTTTTATACCTCATGAATATTTCTCATGTTGCATGAAAATCCCTATTAATGTCCCAATCTCCAAGGATTGAGATTTTCATTCCTCCTAATCTCCAAGGGTTAAGATTTTCATTCATCTCCAAACCATTAACACATCATACGAACCCTTTCTAATATCTCAAGCATCCCTGTCTTAGGATCCAAAGATCATGGGTTCCAACTTGGATCATGAAGCTCTATCCTAGAAGACTTCTCTGTACCATAATTGAATGCCACCTTGGTATATGATGGTACCTCAATTTTAGATGATGAAGATTAGTTTCCCAAACCCGATCTATCATGTATGAGATTTTAGCTTCCAAGCATTAGGTCTAAGTTTTTAGACCCCAATGATAAATTTTTTCAAGGTCTTCCTCTAGGTTCACAAGCTTTATCGTCAAAGTTTGGTCTCCAATTCTAGTTTACGAATACTAGATTTACCTTGTCTTCCATGGATATTCCTAGACCTATTCCTAGGAATGTGACTGTTAGAATATTTAGAGATATTAGCCTATAAAAAATTATATATATTTTAGAATAGGTCTCCTAGAATAGGTCCCTAAACCGGTATATAAATAGGGTCTTGCTTCTTGTAATAAGATAAGATCTTTCTTGTATTATTTTACATGGTATCATAGCGAGGTTAGATTTAGGTTTTTTTTCTCCCTCCGCCGCCACGCGTTGCAACGAGCCGTAGTCGTCTCCTCCACACATCAGTGGCGTCTTCCTCATCGCGCCTTCCTCTTCGTGCACCTTCCTCATCCAGGTGTTTCCCTGCTTCGCCAACCAGGCATGCGCCTTTCTCGTCGTGACTCAGAAACCTCCTCCCACTTCGCCCCTTCGATCAGTTCCAGTGGCCGCCGCGATCCCTAGACGAGACGCAGCAGTAGTGCCTCTACGTGGCCGCCGAACAGAGGGAGGGCATCGCTGCTGGACGGAGACCAGCGACGCCGGCATGCACGCAGAAAACCCTATTCTCCTCTTCCTCACGCGGCTAGGGTTTCTGGATTTCCATCTCACTGGTTACCGCAGCCAACTTGCCCTTAAATCGCCGCAGCCAACTTGCCCTTAAATCGCATCTCGCGATTTTAGGGTTTGCCTTGGTCACGCACGGCGCGCATAGCACCTGCTTCTCTCCTCTCTTCTTCTACTCGCCAGTGCCGCACGGAAGAAGAAGAAGGCGTCGATCACAGCGATTTCTGAAACAAGGGCGGCTTTTTTGCTGTGCGACGCGGATCTCCTCGCGCTCAGTCGTCCTCTAAAGCGTGATTCCTCTCCGGTGTCTATTACTGAAGCCGTCGACTTTCTCTCTTTATAGCTACCTCCAGCATTCAGAAGCCGGATATCTCAATTTTTACCAACTACATCACTGCACCGCTCTCTTCCGAGCTATTAGATGGTAAGAATTATTCCTCTTGGAGCTCTCATATTGAACTTTGACTTGTTGGACAGGGTTACGAGGCACATCTCACCCAAATCGGAGAGGATATTCAAATTGTCGATCGTCCTCTGTGGAAAAAGGTTGACTCTCAGCTGTATTATATTATCCGAGCCACTATCCATCCATCTCTTAGGGATGTCTTCCGCACTCACAAAACCTGCAAAGCTATTTGGACACAGGCTAACAACTCTTTACAAATACCTCTCGGCGACTCTATCAAGTTTGTGAAGATCTCATGACCATTATCAGTGCCCATCAGATTAAGGATTCAATGTCAACTTATTTGGGTTCAGTCTCTAGCCTTCTTTGTGACTTCAATGAATTGCTCCCACCTGCGACCACTCTTGTTGCAAAGATTGAAAATCAGAAGAAATTTTGTCTCTGATTTGCCCACAGATTATTCCCATGTTCGTGATCAGATCTTGGGTAGCCCCACAGAAGCTCCCATGGACAGTACCTGGGCAACTCTCCTTCGTGTCCCTGCCAAAGTTTTGACGTTGCCTTCTTCCATTTTTGTTGACTCATCAGCCTTGGTCTCTCAAAAAAACAACAGACCTCCACCTCATAAGGGTGGCAAAGGACATCCTTGGTATGATCATTGCCACTGAGCAGGACACACAATTGATAAATATTGGAGTCTACATGGTCGACCTCCCCGTGTTGTTCAGATCGTCCAGAGTTCCGTCGCCCCTTCAGCTTCCACCTCGCAGTTGCCACCTGTATCAGAGTCTAAGTTGCCACCTGATCCGACCCTACCGCCTTCCTATGACGACTTTCTGAAATAATACGAGGATCGACAGTCTTCTAATTCCCATGCTGCCATTGCACACGTTGGAAATTCCTTTACTGGCATATCTCGTTCTTCGGGTCCTTGGGTTCTTGATTCCGAGGCCACTGATCATATTACTGGTAATAGATCTCTTTTTTCTTCTCTCTCTACTTCTGGTTATTTATCCTTTGTCACCATAGCGAATGGTTCTCAAACTCGATCCTAGGGTGTTGGTATTGTTCATCCTTCTCCGTCTCTTTCTATTCATAATGTTCTTTATGTTCCGGAGCTCCCTTTAATTTATTATCAATTAGTCACCTTACTCGATTTCTTGATTGTGTCATCTCGTTTACTAAAACTTCTGTTTCCTTACAGGACCGGAGTATGGGGAGGATGATTGGCTTCATATGTGAGTCTCATGGCTTATATCGGCTTCACCAGCCCTCTCTTGTTGGTTCGGCAGCGGTATCTCCACTTCTTATTCATGCTCAGTTGGGACATCCTAATCTTGATAAGTTCAAACAATTATATCCTAGTCTTTCTCACTTAGAGTCTTTGTCTTGTGAGTCATGTTATTTAGGAAAACATGTTCGTAGTTCTTTTTCTCCTCGCACTGTGAGTCGGGCTTCGTCCCCCTTTGCTTTGGTTCATTCCGATGTTTGGGGTGCGAGTCGTGTTTCTTCTACATTGGGGTCACAATATTTTGTTACCTTTATAGACGATTTCTTCCGTTGTACTTCGTTATATCTAATGAAGGAGCGTTCGGAATTATTTTTTATTTTTCAATCTTTTTTCCATGAAATTAAAACATAATTTGGTATTTCTCTTCGAATCTTGCAGAGTGAAAATGCACGTGAGTATCTATCTACTCCGTTTCGGACCTTCTTAGCGTCTCATGGTGTGTTGCATCGGACGTCTTACCCTTATACCCCCCCAACAAAATTGAGTTGTCGAACGCAAAAATCGTCATTTTCTTGAGACCATTGATAACTGGCTATTTGACCGGGTAAATTAGGGTTAGATTGAGCTATTTTGATCATATTTTTTGTCAATAAATTGGATATTTAGGCTGATAATTATGTTGGATGAATTTTTGACATTTATTCTAATTTTTTATTAATTATGGGAATTTATGGATAATAATTTGTTGTATTTAATTTTTGCAAGAAATTAGAATGGTCCTGGTTTGAGTTGGAGTCAATTTCTATTCTAATTGACTCAACCAGGTCAAAAATCGAAGAAAAATCAGTTTGGGTTCAAATCGGATTCAAATTTGGCTGAATAATGGGTTAAATCTAACTTTAGTTTAATTTGAGCCCAATTCAAGACTCAATCCAGCCGGCCCACTACCAGCAAGCCCAGCCCACTTTTCAGTTGGTTCAATCAGCCCAATACAATGGACTCAAGCTAAGCTCAGATCAAATTCAAATCAGACCAGCCCAAGCCAGCTTAATTTCGGTTCAATTCTAACCCAAATCAGATCAGCCGGTTCCACCTTGGTTTAATCAACCGGTTCAACAACGCCGGTTCAATGCTAGGGTTTAAAGGGCGCCGGTTCAGCAAGAAACAGCGAGCTCGATTCTTTCCCAATCCATTGTAGCTTCTCATCGCGACGCATTCTTCCCCGAGCTTCCGTCGTGACTTCACCGCCTTCTTCTCCTTCTCCGATCATCCACAAGCAGAGCCGGCTTGAGTTGCGTGGACGAGCGCTGACCCTCCGCACGGATCTCCACCGCGAGCGGAGCGCTCCGGTGTGAGTTCTTCTTCCCTTGTCAGCTGAGCTCCGCCATTGTGAGCGATCGTTCCAGTGCGCGGGCGCCGGCGACAGCTTCTCCTCCGCATCCACAGAAGAGCCGAGTGGTAGCCAATTCTCCCTAGTGGCGATTTGTAGTAGGGAAACCGATCTCTAGCAGCGATTTGTAGCAGAGAACCTCCGGCCATCTTCGACCTCCACCGTCACCGAAAAAGGACAAGTAAGCGGGTTTTGATTCTTTGTTTCTGATCCCTGGCGGCGATTTGTAGCAAGTGTTGGAGCAGAGGTTGAGGATCCGGTTGCTTCGTCCTCTCCGATCTACTCTTGTTGACGGCGATTTGTAGTAGCGAGAACCATGGTCCCTGTTAGCATAATTCCACCGGTTCTGGTCTCCTCTGTTCTAAGTTGGTCCGGGGACACCATCCTTCCGCATCATTACCCTTGTTTCTTCTTTCCTCAGTTGGTGCCGGCGCCGTTGAGGAAAGGAAAATCCTAATCCCAATTCTCCTTTAGTTTGTTTGTCTTCATTTCTGTTGCTAGCTGATAATCTCAAACCCCCCCTGAATTATTTGTTTGCCTTTCCTATTGATTCTTGCTATGTGGACTAGGAATCAGAACCCCTAAATTGGGTTTGAGGATGGAATATTGATGATTGGTTCTTATAAAGGTTGGATTTGAATTTTGGATAGTTGTATGAAGTAATGGTATGTTTGGTTATTGGTTGAACAGCTAGCATGATGGGTTGTGAATAAAATTGATTTATGGATGTTGAGATGTATAATATGTTATTGTGTTGTGTTGTAGGATTGTATGTTGTTTATCTTGCAATTGTATTTCAGTATTGGATTGTATGATACATAACGTGTAGTGTTGTAAGGTTGTAAAAATTGTATTTGTGGCAATCGGTAGTAGGTTAGTTTGTATGTTGCTTCATGTTGTATGGTGATTTATTGTCATTGTTATTATGATTTAGTTTAGTTGTTGTATGAGGTTGTACAATGTTGTATGATTTGGAATGCGTGTTGTATGCTATATAAATGGACGCATGTTGTATGTTACATTTGTTGGTTAAATGACATTTTGTATATTGTATATTGAGATTGTATGAATAAAATTCATGTAATAAGTTATTACTATTGTGAATGAAGCAACTTTGTTGAATAATTGTATGTTTGCTAGGTGAATTTTGAATGTCATGAATTGAATAACGGACATGTTCTTGTTTTGTACAGATGTTGTAATTTATATGCAATAGAATTTAACAGTGTAATTAGGACTGTATACTTAGGATTTCTTTGGTAATTGCATGATTTAATTATTAATAAATGAAGTTTGTAAATAGGAATAAATAAAGTCAATAATAAAAACCCTGCACCATATGTCTAGAATAACTTCTGGTCATTGAGTCCAAGAGAGACGACCCGGACCTCTTTATATTACTTTAGCGATAAATAGAGGTTTGGTAATAAAATAAATAATTAATTTTGATAGGTGTAAGTGACACAATAAATAAGGGAATATATGTACATAAATAACAATAAATTTCCCTAATAAAACACCCACATCAACCACCAGGACTCTTCTCCACTCTCATGTTCCTCATCAGTTTTGGGGTGATACTGTACTTACTGCGTGTTATTTCATCAATCGCATGCCTTCCTCCGCTTTATAAGGTCAAATACCTCATCATGTACTTTTTTCTCATCAGTCTCTTCATCCTTTACCTCCTAGGATCTTTGGTTCTGTATGTTTTACTCATCCTCTCGATCCTGGCATTGACAAACTTTCTCCCCAGTCTCATAAATGTCTTCTTAGGGTACCCACGATTTCAGAAAGGGTACAAGTGTTATTCCCCTATTCTCCGTCATTACTTCATCTTTGCTGATGTCACGTTCTTTGATTCGATTCTATTTTTTAAGTCTAATGAATCTCCGTCTGATTTTTCTTTTTCTACGCCTGCACCAATGGCTATCTTTTATCCTTCGGAGGAGTCTTTAACACCTTCGGCTCCATCTCCTTTATTGCAGGTTTATCAGCGTCGTCCTCGTCCTGCTTTGTCGCCACCCAACACTAACACTGCCATGGACACATCTTTGGAGCCAAATCTTTCGCCTCTTCCTCTGATCTCATCTCCTGAATCTAATATTTCCATTGCACTTCGGAAAGATATGTGTTCCACTCGTAATCCCTCTCATTATGTTTTCTTGAGTTATCATCGTCTTTCTCCTTCCTATTATTCTTGTCTTTCCTCCTTGTCGTCTGTTTCTCTTCCGAAAACTGCAGGTGATGCCTTTGTCCCATCCAGGATGGAAACAAGTTATGCTCGACAAAATATGTGTCTTACAGAGCAATGAGACTTGAGACCTCGTTCCTCTACCACCAAGAAAGTCAGTTGTCGGTTGTCGATGGGTATATACGTTGAAGATTGATCCAGACGGAAAGGTTGACCGACTTAAGGCTCGCCTCGTTGCTAAAGGATATATTCAGATCTTCGAATTGGATTATGAGGATACTTTTTCTCCTGTTACCAAGTTGTCCTCTGTGCGCTTATTCCTGTCCATTACTGCGATTCGACATTAACCTCTTTATCAGTTGGACATCAAAAATGCTTTCTTATATGGTAACCTGTTCGAGGAAGTCTACATGGAGCAACTTCCGTGTTTTGTTGCTCAAGGGGAGTCTTCTGGTTTTGTATGTCGCCTGCAAAAATCTTTATATGGCCTCAAGCAGTCACCCAGAGCATGGTTCGGTAGATTTAGTACTGTAATTAAATAGTTTAGCATGACTCGGAGCAAGGCTAACCATTCTATCTTTTATCGCCACTCATCTACTAGTTGCATCTACTTAGTGGTTTATGTTGATGATATTGTTATCACAGATAGTGATCATCTCGGGATTTCACAAGTGAAATAGCATCTTTTCAAATATTACCGAACAAAGGATCTCTGCAAACTCAAATATTTCTTGGGGATAGAAGTAACATAGTCCAAAGATGGGATTATCATATCCCAAAGGAAGTGTGCAATGGATATTCTAGAAGAAACAGGAATGTTGAACTCAAAGACAGTTGACAATCTCATAAATCCTAATGTCAAGCTCTTGCCAAATCAGGAAGAGTCTCTTCCAGATCTTGAACGATACAGACGATTAGTAGGGAGACTAAGCGACCTTACTATTATTCGTCCGAATATCTCATTTGCAATAAGTGAAGTCAATTTCTCAACTCTCCATGCAAGGAACATTGGAATGCTGTCACTCGCATTATCCGATATATCAGAGGCGCTCCAAGAAAGGGTCTTTTGTACGAAGACAAAGGACATACTCGAGTCGTAGGGTATTCTGATGCAGATTGGGCAAGATCTCCCATTGATAGAAGATCTACTTCTGGATTTTGTATATTTATTGGAGATAACCTTATTTCTTGGAAGAGTAAAAAGCATAATGTTGTGGCAAGATCCAATGCAGAGGCAGAGCATTGAGCTATAGTCATAGCCAGTCAAAAGCTTATATGGCTCAAACAGTTGCTTCAAGAGCTAAGATTTGAAGAGGTTACACAAATGTCACTTATATGTGACAACCAAGCCGCCATGCATATCGCCTCGAATCCTGTTTTTTATGAAAGGACAAAGCATATTGAAGTCGACTGTCACTTTGTCAGAGAGTCATATCTGGTGAGATATCTACTACTTTTGTTAACTCACATGATCAACTAGTAGATATATTCACTAAGTCACTGAGAGGTCCTCGAATTGAGTATATATGTAACAAGCTGGGTGCATATGATTTATATTCTCCAGCTTGAGAGGGAGTGTTAGAATATTTAGGGATATTAGCATATAAAAAATATATATATTTTAAAATAAGTCTCCTAGAATAGGTCCCTAAACCGGTATATACATAAGGTCTTGTTTCTTGTAATAAGATAAGATCTTTCTTGTATTATTTTACAGTGGCTATCCTTCTCTTTTTGCTTGTCTATGTTCCTTTTTACTTGCCTCTTCCTAAGCAAAGTAGTCATATTATGAAATTGTTTCCTAAAATTATCATGAATGACAATCCTAGATTTATCATGATATTTAAAACCATAGTTGTATATAGGTAAATAGATAAAATTATTACTCCTATATATGGAAGAATTCAAATTTGAGTTGAAATTCAAATTAGGAGAGTTTACCTTCTTCTTTACCTTTGGAGTTCCCCCTCAACATAAGCATCCATTCTTCCTTGTCCTCATTTGCTTCTTCTTAACCTCCCCTTCTTTAGGCTCTTCATGTGGTAGTGGCCTCTCTCCACACGTGAAACAAATAATGTGGTTCTTCTTAGCAACCAGGCTCCTACAACTTAGGTTAGATAAAATATTATTCAATTTACCAACTGTAGAAAGATTTACCTCCTTTACGATACTTGCCTTCTCCATGGCAATTAAGCACCTATTTGTATAGTTGCCCTTTTGATTGCACTTAAAGCATATAATATGCTCTTTGACTTGATGTCAGTAGAGGTACTCAGAACTTGAGCTTTTAACGCTTCTTCCTCACTTCTTAAAGATGAGGATGGTTCCTTGCTTGATCCATTTAACGAACACGGTCTAGAGTCCTCATTGACTTCCTCGACTCTTGGACTTCTAATCTCTTCCACTTCTTCCATTTATGGAGTTTCAACTTTTTTTCACTTTTCTCATCTTTAACAAAAGACTAGAGGGGGTGAATAGTGATCGTAACTTGCAAATGCAATTTTATACTCTTGCTATCAAATTAGTAATGTCAAACACAATTAGTGCAATGGAAATGAAACAATCATGCTATCATACTTATCAAAATTGCTAGCAATAACAGTTATGTAGTTCGGCAATGCCTTGACGCCTACTCGATCTATGATTCGTTAGTGGATCGCTCCCAAAAATTACTATCTTTCTCCTTCTCAAAACTCTTCTAAAGGTGAAGAAACCTCTTATATGCACAAGAGAATACAAGGATTAATAGAAGCTTAAATACACAAGAGAAGCTCTAATACGACAACCAATTTTATTTTTGCCATCCTTCAAGCCTCTAACAAACTCTCCTTTTATAGCCTTTAATCCTCTAATGTTTGTTGTCTATCATCCAACAATTGATTGGCCTGCACCATCAGTTGACTACTCCATCACAATCCGACCGTAATTGTGTAGAACAACTTCTGAGTGCTTTTCACCTTAACAATCAGTCAACTACCTAGTCGACTTAACCATGTACAAAATCATTTTGTTTATCAGCTCCTCAGAGCTAATCAACTGCCCCAATCAATTTCTCTACTAGCCGACTAGCTGACTGATGTCTATCATTAGTCAATTGCTTAAACCACAAACTTTGAAACATGGATTTTTTTAGCCACCAGTCGATTAGTAATCCTTACTTGAACCACTTCTAAGGTCAAGTCCGTTTATGTTAAGTTCTACTGCCATCCCATGGATATAGATTATTCAACACTCTGCTCACTAGAGTTTTACCCATTTCAACTTACTTTGCACTCGGCCATCTCACCTCAAGTCCTATGTCCCTCAAATGCACCTACGCCCTTGACTCCTCTTTGTGTCATCCTTTACGCCTCTTGCTTATGTAGTTTGCCTCTATCGGTTGTCGTCTTTGTCTCAATACCCCTCGTCCTACAATCCCTCAATCTACATCATACAACCTTCACTGATCACTTACAGACCTCGAGCCATCGAGTTGCCAACCTGGTCGCACTAAGTCATTGCTTTAGAGCTACTTCGACACCACCTTAGTGCTCCTCGTCCAACAGTCCCTTGGATGTCTCAATCTATCCTTCTTTAATCTCTTCGAACCTCAAAGCCACTAAGAGTGTCACCTTGACCATGTGCCACCTTGGCCACATGCCACCTTGGCCCCCACCAAGCCATGAGCTTTCTAAGTTCCATGTGTTCTTGCAAATCCTTGCACACTTAAACACACATATATAAGCAAAGCCTAACTTAAATCTTTTGTTTAAATATCAAAACCCAAGGTCACACCTACACTATTCATAAGAAAATGCTCTCGATAGGAGTGAGAAAGAGAGAGCTAGAGAGAGATGCTCGCCTAGGATTTTCTTTCCTAACTGCCTTCCCCCCTCTCTTGACCAACAACTCTCACAAAGGGTTAGTAGAGCTCGTAAGTGGTCAACTGTGGGTGCTGGCAAAACCTATTGAAGAGATTTTCATTCATTCAAGCAAGAGTTCGAATCGGAGGGTCCAAGAGGTATACTTGACTTCCCCTCATTGACACCAATCCGCGAGTGAAGGAACTAGTGTCACACTATGAACCTCAAGCCCCACATAGCCTCTTCTCTGGTTGTTTCAAATAGGAGCCGAGAGATGCAGGGCCCAAAAAGTAATTGGGACTCCTCATAAACGTTGCAAGTGGTGAGGGAATGCTAGCCCGAAATGCATCGAGATCTTTCAATGGAGGCCAGCATCTTCCACCACACAATCTTATACAATTAGAAGGAGGGGGCTGCCAATGGGGAAGAAGAAGGCCACGCACAAGGGGCCTTCAACAACCCAGGCAGCAATAGCCACCACATGCTCTATTAAGGCCTTCCCAACTTAGAGGGAGGCTACACACAGTGTTAATCATATGCTAGGAGAAAGAGAGAACTTAGTGTGTCAGTCACCTTGGGGAAGAAGACACTTACACAAAAGTTTCCAGCTCTAAGGGAGAAGAGGATGGAGATGGAGAACACAGTGACAACTATAAGTAAAAGAAGATTTCTGTAGAAATGTCCAGCAGGAAGAATGTACTGCCTGGAAAGAAACCCTGGCTGAATCTCTTCGAGGATAACAGGGATTCGGAGGAAGGCTTTGGGCTGGCGGTGATTCAAAGAGAGGATGATATTGTCAAGATACTAGAAGTGTTCTTTGATAAAGTAGAAGAAGATGGGGTTACTGTCTTATCGACTATTTTTCAAACAATTATTAGGTTGAGATGAGGTTGAGATGCAGTGTTACAACTATGTAAATCTTGGAAGGTTAAAGGCAGCCAAAGAGGACTTAAATGATATCGGATTGTATCCTTTCTTTGGGATTAAGTGATGTCTCCCGAGGGTTGTTTCTACTCTTGAACTAACAAGTCTATTTGGAGCAAGTGAGATTGGGTTATGATTAACACCTTATGGATGCAAAAGAGAACTTATGGACAAGCAAACTTCCTATCCGCTCGCAGGTTGTCTTTTTTATCACTCCCCTAGTGTAGTGACCTTGTTTCAATTGGAGGAGAAGGGAAGAGTCCCATTTTGTTTTTCCAATATGTGGGTGGATCATCAAGAGTTCATGCCACTGGTTCAAACTGAATGGAATTGATCTCGGAGCGGAACTAAGTGATATTCCCTTGGTATGCAGCTAAAAGCACTGAACAACCGTTGAAACAACTGAATGAGAAGCATTACAGGCATATCTCAACTCAGGTAAAGCAAGCCAAGTGACAGCTATAGACTTTCCAATTATAGTGCCATGCTGAAACCAGAAATCTACAAATTCAGGAACAGGCAGCAACTTTGCGACGCAAGACGATGATGCTTTGTGATGATGAACGCATGTTTTATCAGCAGAAAGCCCGACACCTAAAGCACGACGACAAGTGCAAAAAATTCTTCCATGACATGGTCAAACAGAATGCCAAGAGGAACTACATAGCTGCAGCTTATAAGGCAGATGGCTTAAGGACATAATCACAACAGGAGTTGGCTGCTGAGTTCATGGATTTTTACACATCTTTGCTAGGTTTGGCAAGTCCAAGTATGGCGTTTGAGTAATGGATGATGGCAACAAGTACTCTTATTACTTGACAGCAAGGAGAAGCTTTGATCAAACCTTTCACCGAGGACGAAGTTAAATCAACATTGTCCGTAATTAGGGATGACAAATCACTAGGACCAGATGGTTTTTTCCTCGTGCTTCTACAAGAAACCTTGGGAGATAGTTGGTCAATACTTCATGGTAGCAATTCTGGAATCCTTCTCATCAGGCTCTTTATTGAAACAAATCAACCACACTGAAATTGTGTTAATTCCCGAGGCGAGTCATGTTCCAAGATTGGAAGACTACCAGCCCATTGCATGCTGTAATGTGACATACAAAGTAATTACTAAGATGCATGGTTATGAACTCAGCCATAGATCTAGAACAAGCAGCCTTCATTAAAGGAAGTAGCATGGTTGACAACATACACTTAACTAAGAAGCTATTGAGGCAATATAGCAGAAAGCATATATCACCATGTTGCATGGTAAAGGTTGGCCTAAGAAAAGCATATGACTTGATTAGTTGGGAATTCTTAGAGATGGTCATGACTGCTATGGGATTCCCTAGCCAGTTTACTGAGTATCCTAATCAGTGAAGGTCAATAGTATGTTATATAAACACTTTCAGAGAAGAAGGGGGCTCTGTCATGGGATCCTTTGTCACTGAACTCATAGATTAAAATTTTGAGTCGTTTCGTCCGTTACAAGTGAAACATCTCGTTTCGCTTGGTGTTGACACTGGCACAAGCGATGCCGGCGCACCAAGATGTTTCGCTCAGGGACCGCCACAAACACAAGCTGTGTCGATGGACCGCGACGCGTTGGAGGCATCACCTAGGCCCCGCAATGCATCCAGAGGCGTTGCGCAAGATCGACGACACGTCCGGAGGCATTGTGCGAGATTGGCGACGTGTCGGAGGCGTCACTCGGGACTGGCGACACGTCTGGACACGTCGCTCAGGCCCAGTTTGGTTCAAACGCGTCGTCAGGTCGTGCGTGCCCGCGGTCGTGACAGCACGAAACAGGATAAGGTTTTTAACTTAGGTTTAATTAAATAAGTTAGGTTAATAATTTTAATCAACTGCTAGCTATGATTGGGATAATTTAAATATACTTAATTAAAGCCTAATAAAATTATCCTATTAATTTAATATATATATATATAATTATTTTATTCTTTATATTTGTATTTTTAAATATTTAAATTAAAATTTTTTTTATTTAATATATTTTATATTTTAAAATACCGAAACTATATTGGTACGGTACGATATGGTACCAAAACTATATCGTTCCTATTTAAAACTGAAACCTTAACACGCTTAATATTTTAAACTATGACTGAACCTTTACATGGAATACTTATCCAAATTGTTACAATGGAGGATAACAAACTTGGATTTCAACTATCACCCAAAGTGTACCAACTTGAAGATATCACACTTGGCTTTCATAGATGATCTAATCCTTATGGCTAGAGGGGATAACACTTCAGTTGACATCCTTTTGCAAGGCCTAGAGGAATTCGGATCAGCATTAGGATTGCAGGTAAATGTTATGAAGTCAACCATATACACTTCAAGCACTATAGGCTCGGAGATAGAGCAAATATAGAACCTTACTCAGATCCCGAAGGGTACACTAAGGTTCATATATTAGGCTATGCCACTTGAACAGCAAAACTCAAGCTTATGCATTATACACCTCTTATGGACAAGATAGCTTCTCTAATCAATGATTGGACTAGTAAAACTTTATTCGATACTACTAGAGCAGAGCTAATTCAATCAATGTTATAAGTTAGTTATCTACCTTCTTGATACCAACAATGGTAGTAACTTGGATTACTAGACTCTACAAAATGCTTCTATAGAGGTTGAAGAGGTCCTTGGTGGTGTGGAAGTACTTGTGTTATGCCAAAGAAGAGGGAGACTTCATTTCAGGGATACAAGGAGTAGAACCATGCTCTTCTCACAAAGGTACTTAGGAACATCCATGCCAAGGCCAACACACTTTAGATCAAGTGGATCAACGACGTATACCTCAGTTTACAATCAGTGTGAGAATGACAACCAAAGCAAGGAGATTCACCAATCTTCAAGAAACTAGTAGTGCAAGATGCAAGCTCGGTAAACTCAGCGATCAACCTCATATCAAACTAGAGTAAGGAGAATCGTCTATGCACCACTCAAGCCTATGAGTTCTTAGACCAAAAGGTATAGTGCAACCGGTTATAGAGTTGATTTGAAGCTATTGTATGCTGTCGAAAGAAGCTTTCATCCTATGCTTGGGAGCAAAGGGACATTTGCTAACTACATTACCTTCTAGGAGCTCTCAGGATCATGTGAATTCTAAACACCGAGTTGTAAACTAAGGAGCACCTATTCTTTGACTATAAGTTCAACAAGTCTATATTGGATCATATAAGGTGTCGAGTGGAAATCAAGAGACAAATGGCCACTGCAAAGTGTCATGAAATGTTTCCATAGGAAGCTCGAGGTATTGACAGGTGAAACTAGGCCAAGAAAATCATTTTTGCATCCACGATGTAACTAATATGGCTAGCAGAAACAAACGAGTGTTTAAGGAAGTGGTGTGCTTGAAAGAGTGCATCATACACAAAATTAAGGTACAAGTATACAAGATTTTATTTGTACTATACCTAGAGGTTTAGGTGGTGTATGCAAAATTAGTAATAGGTGAGGGAAGTGGATGAGGAAGTTTTTTTTTTTGGTGGTCGCACACATAGCCCACATGTGTTAGTAGGGACACTTTGTGTCAAGGTTTTGGTGTTCATTTTTCCTTAATGAAATTTACATATATAGATAAAAAAGGGGTCACAATGGACCATTTGGGACACAATTGCACCAACAATAACTTAAAGAAAAATATTATATCGATAATTCTTTTACCGCTTGATAAGATTGTATAAAAAATAAAGTCAATGAGATTAAATTTATTGTTGAATAGAAAACAATAAAATAGCAGGAAATTGTTATTGTGCAACAAATGGGATTAAGTCCAAAACTCATCATAGAGAAATTTTAATGAAGAATTAGGGGTCAGAATTTTCATTTTTATGAATTCTAATCTCAAGGTGCTGCTAACACCTTATTCACCATTGCAAAACCATCTTTCCAATAGAAAGGATTGATAATATGCAAACAACTATGATACATCTCCTGCAACAAAACAGAACATTGAAGCTGGGAGATAATAAGACTTTTTTTTTCTTTGAGGAAAAATGAGATGATATGAACAACAAGATATTAGTTACTTACAAACCCTAACTAGTGAAAAATAGTAGATTGCAGATAAAAATAATGTACGCAGGTTGCAGATAAATATAATGTATGTAACCTAGACTTGACTCTTTGATCACTTGTTCGCTACTATATTTTTTAATAGAAGCTGGTAGATTCGGATATGCTATTGAAGCCACTAAATATTGATATAGTGAGAATACTGGAGAATACAGTGATACTGAAAATGCTGAACCATTGTAAAGAAAGATAAACCACGAGAAAGGAACCAAAACACTCTACGGAAGCACCAATAAGGATTAATCTAATTCTGATTGGAAAAACTTTCCTCCTTTTGCGACGATTCATCATAAAGTCAAACACTAACAACGAAGATGGAATTACAGATCTCAGATTGAAGGAACTCTGAACAATGATTCACCGCAAAGATTCCAGCATAAAATTCTGTAGCGCCAATAGCATCCAAAGGTAGCAAATCCAAAAACCATCCCTCGGAGGGAGAAACTGACGAAATAGATTGAAGTTATAAAACCAAAGACGAAAAGTAGGAACACTTGCCTGGGCCGCCAGGGATTTGGTTTTGGCTTTGGCTTCGGCTTCCGGCGATGAGCGGACCGAGAAGCGTGAGAGGGAGCAGAACGATAAAGAGGAATAAAACGGGAAATGAATAGGAAATATTTATAAGCGAGCGGAAATGAGTATTAAAAGAAAATTAACATAAAGGGGAATCAATTGGCGATTTGATTATGCAGGTGCGAAGTAAGAAGTGAGAAGTGAGAGGCGAGCGGGCGGGCGAGAACATGAAAGGGTAGCGGGCGATGAGGCGGTCTGCGCAAAAATAGGACGGGGTCGACTCCACTGTGGCCGCCGCCTCGACACGTCACGGCGTGGCATGAGATACCACGTCGGCAGCGGCTCGCAACCGTCCGTGGTGCGCTGCGGGTGGGCCCGCATCCCCACTTTTCTCTCTACTTTATTATGGATTTCACTCGTTTTGCTGTAGGAGCCACGAAGCCATCCATTTATATATCAGGCAAAAATTCTGAAGTGTCCCTTTAAAAATCTAAAATAATACTATAAAATAATTACTTCATAGATTTTTTTGAAATTTGATCCATGGTGGTTCTACTATAGTTAAAAAAGCTAAGTATATATAAATTAATCAAATTAAATGGAGCTTTTTATTGTGTTCTTTATATCATCTAGAGTCGTTATATTCTATACTCATATTTAATCGTTTAACATTTTAAAAGACCATTTAAAAAATTTGAACAAAACTTTTATATATTTCTAAATTGCCATAACACGTTATTTTGAGAGCTGATCTGAATATGCTAAGCTGAAACGTAGAGCCGAGTGAATCATTTTAATGTCAAAAGTGTCGAGTCAAGACACTCAGCCATGTAGAATATGTTAGTACCTCGAATGGTTGACAACGAGATCGTTTGAACCTTGGATGGTGTGATTCACAATTTTGATATGTTGTTAAATGAATTTAAATTAAATCTTGTTTGTATTTCTAATATGTATGTCTAAGTATCTAAGGATTTAGGAGAATACACAGGTATACCTGATGGCTCAGGGTCCAATAAAGTATGAGGAAGGATGTGGAGTATCAAAGACAACGAGACTTAAAATAGGAGATGTAAGCATGTAAGAAGAATAATACAGGAAGGAAACTAATGGACTCGATGCATTTGAGGGACATAAAGATTGACAGAAGAGTATTTTTGTGGAGTAAGAAGGACGCACGATGAGTGAATCGAGAGACTCGATGCATTCGGGGGGCGAAAGCTAAGAGGAAGAATGCTTAAGTAAGCTAGCAAGCTCAGTTGAATGAATATACTCGAGATGAGAGTAGAAGATCAATTTAGGTGGACTCAATCTTAGTCGACTTGAATCAGAGTTCTGAGAGATCAAAATTGGATTCTGAGCTACTGGAACTCCAAGCAATCGAAAATGGATATGATTGACCTATGCATTGTATATATATTTACTGAACAAATCTGAGATCCGAGTAATTTAGGTGGTTCGAGAGATTAGAGGGACCTTGGAGCTACTAGAAGCATACGTAGAGCACAAATCCAAGCAAGTTTGTTAGAGATTCAAATTTACCAGGTATCCAGACAACCAAAAATGGTCCAAATGACCGGAAGTGTGTCAAGTCAGCTAGATTGAATAAAAAGTGACTCATTTGGGATGAGGCTAAAGCGCATCTAGGAGACATGAGATGGTCATGGCAACCAAAAAGGTGTCAAGTTAATTAGTCAGATCTAATAAATTTATGGATAAAGGCAACAGCTGACTTAGAATAGTCTAGGCAACTAGAAGGGTTTCCGAGCGACCTGAGCAATTCGACATCAGCAAGTCGCCAATTGAAGACCAGAGACTACAAAAGAAGGCATGAGGCTCAACGAATAGATATCATACTTTGAATACTTCTGTTATACACTATTTACTTCATTGTTATAAGTCTCTTTCCTTTATCCTATTGTACCGATTGTGTATAAGAGGTTTCTCCACCTCTGATACTTTACCAAAGAGGAGAAAGTTAGTGGATGATGTCATATATAGGTTTTGGAATAGCAAACTCAAAAATTGTGAACTAAGTAAAATACTTTTGTGTCTCATTTTTTTTTGATTTTATATATTATTATTATTTAATGTATATGTAGCCTTACTAAGTAATTTGTAAGAGAAATATAGAATATTTTATTTGCAGATGCACTATTTACCCCTCCCTCTCTAGTAATCCTAAGTGTCTACTACACTATTAATTGGTATTAGAGTAGGTTCGTCTGAGAAGATAAATCGTCGACTAGGCATCCAGTTGGGGAGGACCAAGTAGTATTTGAAAAAGATATTTGAATTATGTATTCAACCACTTCAATTTGAAGGTGAATTTACGCTATAGAAAAGGAGAATGGAGACGTGGTTCAAGATCGATTTTGATGTTGCTTTAACAATTGCATATGGATGAGAAATTTTAAAAGACAAGAAGGGGAGACCCTACAAAAGAAGAAATTAATAAAGAAGCAAATAAAAATTGGTAAAGGTAACAAAAAGTGGATGAAATCTATTATATCAATTTTACCTAATAATGTTTTGAGCTAGATAGATAACTACAAAGATGCAAAGGAGATATGACATTAAGTTATCAAGTTTCATAAAAAGAAAGACAAAGAAGAACTATAAGTTCCATAAGAACAAGAGGAGAAGGAAGCACCATACTCAATTGAAGAGGATGAGAGACCGTCTTCAATAGATGAGTTATATAAAGAACCTTCCGCTTCTCCAAGATGTGAAGAAGAATAAATTTTAATAACAGAGGAGATCTCGGAAAATCAAGCATCAAGTTCTTCAATTAATGTCAATAGTAAAAAGCGCATTGTGTGTTTTAGATGCTACCACAGAGGTCATTACAAAAATTGATGTGAAATAGGAAAAAAAAGGTAAATCATAAGATAACTATTGAAATATGTTATTTTGGAAACATATTCAGAAATCGAGAACATATTAAAATATGCTATTTGAAAAAGATTATCAGCTCATTATTTTTCTTATTTATCTTGTTGTAATAAATGTCAAATATTTATTATCTTTTTAGCCAACTTTTATATATATGTAAAAAAATTTATACTAGATTGAATAAACAAGAATATTTTTCTAGATTTCTCTTATTTTCTCATTCTTCTATTTTTTTACATGGTATCAAAGCAATTTATTCTGGGAAACTTATTCATCTAATATGATGGATTCAACTTCTTATTCATTAAATAAAGTCGAAGGAAATATTATTGCTAACAATTCTGATCCATTTCTTCTTCAACATTCGGATCATCCAGGAATTATTTTGGTCACCAAACATTTGAATGGTGACAATTATGACACTTGGAGTCATTCAATGAGCATAACTCTCAGCGCTTAAAATAAAATGGGTTTTATCGATGGAAGCATCAAGTAACCAACATTGATTGATGAAACTTTTCTCTCATGGAAAAGGTGCAATAATATAATTTTATCATGGATCCTCAATTCTATTGAATCTGATATTGCTAATAGCGTGATTTATGCTGAGTTAAATGTTGAAGTTTGGATTGATTTGAAAAAAAGTTTTTTCCAAAATAATGCACCTAGAATATTTCAAATCAAAAGAAACATCGCCTCGCTATAACAAGGTTTTATGTCTCTTGCAGTCTATTTACTAAATTAAAAGGCCTATGGGATGAACTTTCTTTTTATAATGATCTTTCAATTTACACTTGTGGTGTCATGAAAAAAGTAGAAGAGCAAGAACAAAGTGGAAAGGTAATACAATTCCTTATAGGTCTGAATGAATCTTATTTTGCTATTTGTGGTCACATGCTATATTAATTTGAAAACTTTTAGGTATTGGATATCGGATAAGCGCTAGAGGAGAGGGTGAATAGCACTTATAGCGGTTTTTCCTTGATTTTGAAAACTTGTTAAATCGATCGTGTTAATTCGTAGATCAGTTATTATGCAACGGAAATAAAGACAAATAAAACAAGCTCACAATGACACAGTTTATTTTTACTTGGTTCACAGCCAAAGGCTGCTACTCCAAGGCCCATGATCTGTGATCGTTTACGTACATACAATCCACTAATAAACTCGTTTCCTTACGGGAACGAGTTGTAACGATTTACAAAGCCAACGATAAACAAAACTTTTATCGTATTAACACATATAACAAAATGAAATCGTTACCCAAAGTTGGAGTTTGAAGATCATCTTTTCAGTGTGATTCCGGCGTTACGACGGCTGGACGGATGTTGCTGCTCGCTCAGGGTGCCGTCGGCTCGACTTTGATTGACATGAATTGATTTGAATTAATTGAATTGATGTGAAGAAGCCTCTGTTCGAAGTCTTTTTATAAGACCTTCCGGTCGACTGGAACCTCATTCCGGGTGACTCCACGTAGACCGCCGATCCACTATCTTCGCAGCTGACTCGGCCTTCCGGTCGACTGGAATCTCCATTCTAGTTGACTCCGTGCTGACATGGAGGGTCTTGATAGACTTTGACTTCTGCTGCGTTTATCCGATCCTGAGTCGCCTGGAATCCACAATCCGATCGCCTGGACTGTCCGATCGACTGGAACCTTGGATAAGGTCGCCCGGAGTCAAAGACTTCGCCTCTCCAATCTGCATTACAAGTTAGCTCCAAAATATAGATAAACAGATTGAAGAACAGTTCTTTGAACTGTTTCTTGGTCTTAACTTCAGGTTTCCAGTGAAACCTTGGGTTAGACCGACGCCTACAGTTCCACTTCGGGAACGCGTCCTGACCCACTCCTCTCGGGAGAATTTACCTTACTTGCCAACCAAGTCCTCCAGACTTGTTGGACTTTTCTGCTTAGCTGTGGTCCTTGGCCCCTAGAAATTTGTTGCTAGGTCCCGGTCCTCCTGACCGCCTAGACTTTCACCAAGCCTCTGGTCCTCCTGACCTTACTTGCTTGGACTTTGGCCATGCTTCCCGGTCCTCCGACACTGCATGGACTTGCACCTGGTGCACTTGACCTGCCAAGTCTTCTGCCTGATCCTCCAGACCAGGACTTGCCCTTGCCTAGCCTACAACTAGGACTTTGCTTTGCCTAGCCTCAACTAGGACTTTACCTGTGCTCCCTGCACACTAGATCAACTTGTTAGTCCAACAACACACTTAACTTGAACCTCATGCCATTATCAAAACCAAGGTTCGATCATCTGGTGCTTCCCGCACCAACAATCTCCCCCTTTTTGATTATGGCAACTTGAGTTTCAAGTTAAGAAAAAACTAACTTTAAAAAATAGAGTTTAGAATATGTCATGCAAACATGATGTGCAAAAGTGTTAACTTTAACTCCCCCTGCTTCCAGGGCTCCCCCTGAACTTGTACTTAGTTTAAAAACAAGCAGTATTTTGAAAAGCAGTATTTTTAGTTCTCTCCCCCTGAACTTGATATTGCTTAGTTTTGATCAAACTGAAGCAAAATTATTCAAGTCCTTAAAAGTAAAGACATTGAGTTTTTGAGAACTTTGAAAATCTTTGAACTTTTTCAAAAATTTTGAATTTTAGAACTTAAGTTCAAAACATATTTAATTTTCAAACATATATTCAACTTTTGAAAATTTAAGTTAAAATTGAAACTTGAAAGGTTTTTTGAAAAAATTTAAGCTTGAAAGAAGAAAAAAATTAAGCCTTGAAACAATTTTGAAAACTTGAAAACTTTTGAATACTTGAAAACTCATAATTCTCTCTCCCTTTGACATAATCAAAAAATAATACCTAAAGGGTTTGAGTCCAAGCACGTTAATAATAGATAAAATACTTAGACAAAAAAAAAAATTTTATCCGAGGGGCAAGTGCCCAACTTAGGTTTTAGCTAACTACTAAGAAGTAGTAGCTTGACCCAGTTAGTCAAGTGTAAGTGTATCATTCCATTGAGCTTTAAGCTTAGGAACACTTAACTTTATTCAATGTATTGTTTAAAGCCCAAGTAAAGTTCGATGTACTGACATAAGCATCTGATACTTAGGCTAGAATCTTATGCATCTCACACCATTCTATGTTTTACAATCAAGGTATCTAGTGTGCTTTGTGAGATGCTCCACCTAGATCTATAGGTATATGCTTTCTAGGGTATCGATTCTAGTCTAAGGCTAAATCATTCCTTTCTTACTTTTGAAATCAAAAGAAAAAAATTTGAAAATAAGTTTTTTAAAATAAAAGATAAACTTTTTAAACCCTTTGAAAAACTACTTCATAATAGATTTGAAAAATATATGAATTTTGAAAATTTGCATTTTTCCTATTCTACTAAGCATAGTCAAAAAATATGCACAAACTTTACAAATATGTAAGGACTGAACTGCAAATATTGAACTATGCAAGGATCAGAGTAAAAAAAACTGTACAAAACTGACTCAGAGTAAAGTGTCAATAAGTCTAGATAGTCTATAATAAATCAAGAGTACAACTACTGAGGTGGTGGTACCCCAAGATCTAAGCATCTCCATCAACTCTATCATCCTAGCATCCTGACCGTCAAAGCGACCGATCACTGTCTGCTGGAAACTCTGGAAAGTCTCCTCGAGGCAAGTCAGTCGCTGGTCGGTGGTAAGTGGAGGTGGAGGTGCAGGAAGTCCAAGCAGCTCCTCTAAATCTAACTCATCATCTATGTCAGCAACTACTGGTGGTGGTTGGGGTTGGGGCTGAGGGTGAGGCTGTCGCCTCCAGGAAAGTACCCCATCATCATCGACCTGAATCCCACCTAATGCAAGATTCCTAGTTCCTATCATGTCAAAGTCACTAGGAGGCATGATATCACCGTCAGTGATATCAACTCCTAGTGTAGCTAATAGACCAGTCAGGATATGACAGTAGGGCATATGAACCCTTCTGCTAGTGGTCCAGAAGATGCAAAAATGATGGTATGAAATATATGCAAACCAATATATATATGTCAAGTCTATGAATGAATGCATAAAGAAGAAAAGAGTGGAAGGGTCGCATAACAGCGATGTCCCTAATGGTCAGTGACAGAATGCAGTTAACTATAACCCTATACAGGACATAGTCCTGTATCCTAAGTCTGTCGAAGGGGAACTGGACTACACCAGGAGCTCGATCCTCCTGGTAGAAGTGTATATGCATGAGATCTAGGGTGATGTAGGAGTAGGGATCTTCAAAAGGTAAATCCCTAGATGGGTATCACAAAAATATGCACTGAGATGGGTGGAGTCCTAAAAATGTACTAATGATAGTGGGGGTCATGGTAATGTCCCTCTCTCCAACTCGTGTGGAGAGAGTCAGGTCATTGACCTGGACTAGGTTATTATACAACTTGGCACACAAACTTGTGTTAGTTAGAGTTGTACAATAAACTAGTCGATGCAGATGATAATGCTCTATAACCTCTATGGATGGAATGCAAGACCGTGCAAAAAATGCTCTATCAAGATACCTAGAATGCAAGGGTACATATGATAATGTCTCAAATCTAAGTCTATGTTCCTCTATGGGGAACTTAGGGTCAAGTGTTAGGGGTCCTAGAGGATCTAGTCTCACGCCCTCTTTTCTTAATTCTAAAGCATAAAACCAATTGAAATTTTAATGCCCAAAAATTTAAAATTAATTAAT